>NC_132852.1:16401097-16709279 GCF_048164855.1 Canis lupus baileyi
GGAGGAGGAGGCTATGGTCCTTTATAAGTGATTTCCTCTCAACTCTGGTTTTTTTTTTTTTTTTTTTTTTCAACTCTGGTTTATAAGTCTTTGCCATTCTTCTTAAAATCTAAAAACACAAGCTTATTATGTTTGGAGAGCACATGCAGAAGTGGATGTGAAAACATTTTAGAAAGAACACATGAAAATATGATTCTGAAGAGTCGCAAAGTTGCTAAGAGTAAACCAAGATTCTCTTCAAAGATCAATGCTATACTGAGAAACCGGAGGTTGGAAGAAATAGTTTTGCTCGTCTTCAGCCCACTGTCATCCTGCCACAAATGGTACCAAGTAAAGCTTCCATCCTTATCCCATCTTATCATCACATGGCCCTTTCCCCCCCCACGCATGAGGAATTCATTGTTTACATTTTGAAAATGTCAAGCATCTCAAAGCACTTACGTTTTGTGGAACCAGGTCTCCCATGGTAAATGATAAAACCCAGCACCGTGAGCCTGCTTCCTAGGAACGGCAAATCAGCATCGTGATGCTCCCAGGCCAGAAATAATACCCTCCCTTAGCTGCAACTGGTTTAGTATCAGAGCCATAAAAAATAGATGATGGAAAACCGAAGCCTTTGACAGAAATACAAGTCTGCTGTGTCGTGGCTTCTATAGGGCTGGAGCAGAGTGAAGTGGTCTTATTTATACGCTGAACTTGGGCTTCACCTACGTGGGCCAGCAGACACACGTGCGCAGCGTACTCATGCTGTCAGGGCACTCAGCACCAAAGGCTGGCAAGGCCTGATTCTATTTACATAAATGGCAGGGAGCTAAACATACACCCTCCTGTTAGAAGTCAGTTGGCACAGAAATTTCAGCCTATGGAATATGACTGTGGAGTGGGCAGGCCCAGATATTTATGGTGCTTGGGTTGTCCTCTTTGCTTTGGCAAAAAAATGCAATTTCCAACACAAAGATGATCTCTGGCTTTGGCATCAGGAAAGCTAGAAGCCAGTGACATAAAGGCTTGAAGGTCACCCAGTCTGCTGCAGCAGAGAGAGATGTTCTAAGGCCAAAATGCAAAATAAGCACCTCAGATCAGCTCTCACTGCATGAACTTTTTTTTTTTTTTTTTTGCATAGAATTGGAGCCAAAAATTGTGTAGAGAAAGTCTAATGGAAAATCAGGACCTGTGGTCTGTGCCTTGCTTGGATATGACCAATATCTATGAATACAAGAATGCAGACTCTGATGGACGTAAAGATGTTAAAGAGACCATCATTCTGAAATTTTAATGTTATGTAGGAGAGAAGAGCAGGAGTCAAGAAGGAAAAAGGCAGAGTCAGAGAGAGAGAAATGCATGGAGAATACCTTTTGTTTCTCCAGCCCCATCACGGCGGACGAACCAGATATTAAGCCCGAGACTTACTTTCCTCCTTACCTTCCATTATGCACCCTTGCTTTTATGGCCCTGGTTGGACACTGCACATCGACACAAAGGAGACTCAAAATGTGCTTTTGTTTTTGTTATCCGCCTTACTTCTGGTCCATTAGGTTGGACTAATGCAGCCACGAATCACACACTGGACAGCTTTGAAGAGCAAACTCGTGTGCTTGGTCTTAGAGGTGATTATGAAGATCACCTGCCGCCATACCTAGGCCTCCACTCAATCCTGGTGGTTGTTGGCTTGTCTCCTTCGCTTCAGGAGCTCCACGCAGCCTCTAGTTTCTCCAAGGTTGGGGGGGCCCTTCCTGGTCCCCCCACTTGCCTTTCTCTGAAATTGGCGTCTGCACCCCCTTGTGTTATTTCTGATTTCACTTGCCCTACTGGCTTCTTTTCTCTGCTCATTCTTGGTGGAGATTCTAATTTCTGGTTCTCCAGGGCCAGCCCTGGCTCCAAGGATTTGGCTGTGGCATTCAAACAACCCTAGAGAATTTTATCTTTCAAACCTGTCAGTTGACACTTTAGGGTTATTCAGTTCCTACAGCAAAGACTTGAATAAAAACAAAACAAAACCCACGGACCTGTATAAAAGCAGTACCTATCACATCAGGAGCGCTGTCTGTGGGGACTGACTACCTGGCTTTGCATCTGGTCCTCCCCTTCGATTGGCCATTTAAAAACCTCGCACGTTGTAGGATGGGAATAATAGGAGAGAAAATATAAAATCATTCAAGAGTCTGGCATATATTAGATTCTCAGGGTTTCCTGATCATTGACTCATCCTATTTGATGTAGTGGTACAAACTGGGAACGGGTATACAAACCCTGCCCGACACCACCCCACAGCCACCCAGCGTCCTCCTTAACTCTAAAGAGGCACAATGAGCATGGCCACCCATGGCTGGGAGCCCTCTGGGCGTGGGCAGGACCAGCTCCACGTTCCAAAGAAGGGATCTCATTTACACCCGTCTCTGAAAGCACCCTAGATCTGAACCTTAGACCTCAAGATCTGAAGGGGTGGTGGTGGGGGTAAAATTGAGGTTTTGTACTGTTACTTTTTATAAGACACATTGTCTTTTTTTTTACGATACTGTATTTTTACAATAATTTCCATTTCTTATATATATTTTTTGTAGCATCCTAATTGGAGGCGAGCTAGTTTTAGAAGGTACGGCTTAAAAGAGATCAACAATTGATAAGTTATTTGACCTCACTGAATTTCAGCACAGCATAAAAACCTAAAACATTTTCATTCACTGTCTCTTGCAGACCCACTGGTCCCTAATATTGCTGTTGATTTTACAACAATTGCTTAACTCCCCAGGATGGTGAAGAATGGGACCAATACTCCCTCAGCCAAGAAGTGTCAAACCAGGCTCTAAGACTTGAAATTATTTATTCCACGTTGTCTTTTACTCCTGAGGATGAAGACAGAGAGCTAAAAAGTGTGATGTGCAATGATGTATTGCCTCCTTTCAGTATATACGCCCAGGAGTTTAGAGCTCTATTTCTTGATTTCAGAGTCTACTACTTCGCATCTCTCTCCTACTCCCACACACTCTGTTACATGGTGGTTGGACAAGGCAAGCTAAGAATTCCTCATATTCTCCTCCTCCTTCTAATTCTTCCTCTTTCTCTCTTCCTCCTTTCTATCTTCTTTTTCTTTTTTTTTCTTCAGATTTTATTTATTTATTCATGAGAGAGACAGAGAGAGGGAGGGTAGAGACATAGGCAGAGGGAGAAGCAGGCTCCATGCAGGGAGCCCGATGTGGGACTCGATTCTGAGACTCCTGGATCACACCATACCTTAAGCCAAAGGCAAACATTCAACCACCGAGCCACTCTGGCGTTCCCCCCACCCTTTATTTTTAAATTACTCTGTCTCCCACTTTTGCTTCCTAGAAATTCACCTGGTTGGATGCTGTTATAATGATACAGTTCTACTATGATTATGGGGGTGCTGCTAGTTACAGAACAGTATACCCCACCATCTAAATTATTGCATTCCTGTATGATCTGGAAACATAGTAGTTCCATGCAGCCTTTTCCAGGGCCCCCAAGAATATTTGGTGGGTATTAGATCTAATTTTCTGTATTACTTTTTTTTAAAAAGATTTTATTTATTTGACACAGAGAGAGAGAGAGCACAAGAGGGGGAGCAGCAGGCAAAGAGATAGGGAGAAGGAGGCTCCCCTCTGAGCAGGGAGCCTGACTCAGGGATCCATCCCTGGACCCTGGGATCATGACCTGAGCTGAAGGTAAATGCTTAATTGACTGAGCCACCCAGGGGCCCCTTTTTATATTACTCAATTAGTATATTACTCAAATCTCTAGTGTACTGGGTTATATTTAGCAGAATACTCTCTTTTTTTAAAAAAAGGTATTTATTTATTTTGAGAGAGAGAGAGAGAAAGTGAGCAAGAGGGTGTGTGCATGAACAGGGAGAGGGGCAGAGGGGGAGGGAGAGAGAGAATCTCCAGCAGACTTTGCAATGAGTGCAGAGCCTGACTCAGGGTTTGATCCTATGACCCTGAGACCATGACCTGAGCTGAAATCAAGAGTTGGGCGCTTACCCAACTGAGCCACCCATTTGCCCCAGTAGAATATTATCTTAATACTTGGGGGAGAATTTAAATTTAAATAATTTCATAGGTAAAAAAGTAGTGACAGACAAGTAGCAAACTAGCATTTCTCTTTTTGGTTCTCTTTAGCTGGTAGATTTCATTTTTAAGCATATAGTCCCCACTGCTGCCCCCCCCAACCCCAAAACACAACTTGGGCTGCCTGCTGAGGTCCTGTGATAAAAGCCTGTGTCATCGTTCCCTATTGTCACTATCTCCTGCCATTCTAGCTCTCTCTGGAAAGTGGGGCAGGCCCAGCTGTCATAATTATGACTTCCTTGTCATATTTTTGTTCTCTTCACTCATCAGCAAAACCTCAACTATGTCTTTCTATGTTATAAACTGTGGAAAGATAATGAAGGGAGAAATCATAGAAGGAATAACAAAATGACAGAAGCATAGGGGAAGAAACAGCAAGTGGCTTTTCGTCAGGGTTGCCTTTAGGTAAGATTTACAGGAGAGAATGTTTTCCCTACACTTAAGTGGCCCAAAGAGTTATAGAAAGATGATTCCCCAGTGACCTACTTCAAACCCATTTAGTTGTTTCTGAAAAGTCCTCCACTGACATCACCATAGGGCATGTCTTTCGGGTTGTTTCTCAGCAGTGTGATGGATTTCTGTGGATCCCTGTGGTCTCTTTCATCTGATTAGTGGGAATGCAGATTGTGGCTATAGGCTGGACAGGCAACAAGCAGCTAAATTCATCCTGGGTTGATGTGTGGTTAGGAAGACCCAGGAAAATATTCCTGTGTGGAGTTAGGCCGGGTAAGAAAGCACCACTTCGTGAGGAGATTTTCCTCCTCCATCAACCAGACTGTCCTCTAAACTAGAGGCAGCCTGTAGGCTTTAAGCTATAAGCAAGAGATGTATCTGTTTTGTGATGCAGAGATTTGAATTTAGTTGCAAATATTTGAATGTGAGCTCAGACAAGCTTCCAGAACTCTGATTGGAAAGGACTAGAGGGTACTAGTTCATGCTATATCTTCAGGGGTGCCTGACTTCCCTTGGTAAGAGCCCCACAGGGGGTCGGCAGTGGCACAGGTGCTTCTCATGAAGCAAACCATGGCTAGGGCCTCAGTGTGTGTGAAGCAGGGCTATAGGAATCACTGGCTCCATTTTTGGGAGCCTCATACATCCACGCACGCTACCTGAGGACACTTAGTCTTTTGGGTGAAGTTCTTTTGAATCATGTTGGCTTTGATTTATGTATGCCATTTGCTCTTGAAAACATTTTCAGTTTAGCATCCTCAATTTTGCCCTTTCATATATGTACATCTGCTTCTAGGATTTGAAGTGAGGTGCAGTGCAGACCAGAGAATTGCACAATTTCCCTGCACGGTGAAGCAAAAGCACCCTCTAAGGCCAATCCCAGCTCTCAAGGGAGGGCCCCATGGGCAACTTTAAGGAGGGAAAAAATTAATGATAAGAGAAGATTTATTATGGATTTTCTATCTGTAGTTTTGACATTAGTGACATTTGGGCATAAAACTGATTTGTTAACTACCTCAAAATAATTTTCCAGTCTAATTAGATTTTGTTAGTGAGCTAATTTATCAGTTTTTTTTTTAATAATCCAAGGAATGTACTGAAAAAAAAAACAAACAAACAGCCAAACCTGGCTTATTATTAGAGCTGGTTTACATTTAACTTTGGCAGCTCTAAGATTTCCCTGGGCTGTTTCTGGAGCCTAATTTATTGATGAGTCCCTGCGCCCTACTGCAAGAAGCATCTTTTCATCTGAAGAAATGAGGGGGTCTCACCTACATTATTCTTGGAAGAGAACCTGAGGAAAAACGTGAGGGAACCTCAAACTAGAATGGTCTTTTTTTAGAGGGTGGTAGACAGCAGCCAAAAGTGTGTTTAGAAATATGACTCTGCTTGCTACAGGTATGGCTTTTGTTTTTGTTTGATTTGTTTTGTTTTGTTTTTAAATATATATTTAGGGAATTTTGAGCAAGCCATCTTTAATAAAAGCTGGTCTTTGGGGCACCTGGGTGGCTCAGTGATTGAGGACACAGAACAAATCAGCCTTCTTGGGATACAGAAGGTGGCTCCTGGGCATCTGAGGAGAGAAGAACTGGGGCAGTCAGTGCAAGTTGCTATTGCAAAAGCCATGGAGTTCTGGGAGTGCTGAGAGCACCAGCCAGCAGCAAAAAGGTATTATGTTGACAAAAGCAAACAGTTCTCAGATATTGCCCCACTCTGAGCCACCTCTGGGAATAGTAGACACTGACAGAGAAGATTTAATTGCTTTGAGCTTCTTGCCTTCTTGATATGCCACTGAGAGTTAGCCTTGAGGGAAAAGGAGGTAGAGTCCTCATGTTGTATTGAGCAACAAATAGAAAGAAAGAAAAAAGGACATTTTTCTCCTGAAAGCTTGATGAGATTGGCTATCAGAGCTAATTATATACAATTACTTAATCTCATGTACCTCTGACTCCTGGTCATTCTGGGTCAAAATTACAGAGACACGTGTATTTAAGTTGCAGAACCTTAGGGTATATGGATTTTTGGGCCAGTGGAATTTTATGAAGGGAAGAAACTCTAAAGATAAATTAGTCTCATGTATGCAGTAGCATATGAGGAAATAATTTTGGGGCTGTGGCAGAAGCAAAAGCAGAATGGGCCAGAGCAGACTAGTTTGCCAAGAGTTTCTGAATCTAATGGAAGACCTTCAGTTGCCCAAGTATATAAAACAAATACAGAAATGGAGACCAAAGCCTTTAATGCAAAAAAAAAAAGAAAGAAAGAAAAGAAAAGAAACTGCATGTCTACCATGCTTACCAAGTGTAATATCCATTAAGCTGCTTATAAACAAAAAATTAGAAGCTATTCTTTGGAGATTATTGCTCACCTGCTGCCCCAACTGAGTGCTATGGCTTCATTTTCCATCTATAAACACTGGTTAGGCTGGTTGCTAAGTATATTCACTGGGGAAATTATAAACTGTTTATATGTGACCACTTAGATGGATACACACAAATACTTCCCTTTGACCCCATCAACATATTGTGGAGAGACTATATTGTAGTGGACTGATCTTGGATGCTGAGAGTCATATAAACCTAAGTTAAAGTCCCTGCTCTGCCACTTACTAGATATGGGACTTTGAGCAAATTCTTTAACTCTTCTGAAGCTGTTCCCCATTGTAAATGAAAAGGATATTATTATAAAGCACCATTTTAAGTGTCAACTCTGTATTATCAAATACGTCCAAATGCTAAAATTCTGCTTAATCACCATCGAACTGTGGGTTTAAATTTGTTCATAACTCTAGCAATACTTTCTCTTCCCCATTGGAAAATATCAACACACACGCATTCAGCAGCTATACCCCTTTAATCATATATTTGGAAAGAGTCTCATAATTCAATAACACTGTATCACCTGCCATAATAGTTAAGATAATCAGCATGCTCTGTTCTAGTCATATGACACAATGGAAAGTCTAGGAGGGTGCTGTGGAGTCCCCAGATTTGGTTTTCTCCAGCATTTATTGATGAAGTTGGTACACTCTTTGCATAAGAAAAATAAATGAACTAATACCAGAGTAACAAACAAGCATCACTTTCAATCACATTTCCTATTGTGTTGCTCATTTAAGGATTGAATGCTCCCTTTTGGTTTAGTGAGTAGTGTGGAAGAGTGATAGATATATTGAATGAAAAAATGTGGGTCTTTATTTTGTTTTTTTGGCTTTCATTTGGATTTGGAAACTTGGGGGCAAACTATAAGCTACTTAAGAGCACTTATTCTTTCCTCTCTTTCTTTTGATATAGTTGCTTTCTTTTCTTTTTTAACCTTATGTGGGTGTTGGGATTCAAATCACATGAGCAAATAGCAATCAAATTCTCACTGTATATATTGCACTTCAAGGGATGCAAAGAATTTACAACACAATTTCTGTCTCAAAAAGTTTATAGCCTTGTTTGGGGGAGACAAAACATACCACATGAAAAGTTCATGATAGAAGACTTAAACAAGGATGCAAACCAATCACAGATGAGTTGTTACATAACATGGGAGCTTAAATTAATTACTAATGAATTCTATTAGCTCTAAGTACTATATGAATTTGGAAAAGAGAAGTCCATGAGCCTTTCAGTTAGGATTGAGATAGAGAGCAGGGGAAAAATGAGCTATATGAAGAGAAAGTCGGTGGTGCAGTCAGATGTATGAAGTAGTACTGAGATGCAGATGGGGAAGCCCTGAAACAAGGCAAGAAAAAGTGAGATAAATAGAAAGCCAGCAATCATCTTTGACCTTCTGCTAAACTGGGTGGCAAAGGAGCAAGAAATAGACATCCTTAGGCAAAGTCAAGCTCTGCTCAAGGTTGAGGAAGATAGATTGAGGGCTGTGAGGGGCAGGAGAGGCAGCTACCCACCTGTCCTCAGAAGATAGTTGAGGTGTTCTTAATGCTGTGGTGGTCATTGACCACCACAGAGACAGAGTGTGTGTGTCCATGTGAACACATGCATGTAAGAGGATGGGAGGTCTAAGAGCAGAGGGAATAAAGAAAGACAGGAAACCAAAGAAAGATGACATTCCCCAGGAGAATCTTAGATGGAGGAACAATTGGAGCAAGTCCAAGATGCTTTGGTAAAGAGTTTTTTTTGAGTCAGTGCCTATTTGTTAAATATGAATTTAAGCAACAAATATTATAATCGTTAGAATTCAACATATACATCTAATTCAAGACTCTTAAAAGCATATTCGCAGCTTTATCACCCTTTTTTACGAGACTGAAAATAACTTCCATCAAAATCATGCTAACAGAAAGCAATGATATGCTGAGCACACTTTCTTCTCAGAAAGAATTCAGATATAATGAGTGGAAAATTGCCTTAAAGAAAAGATCGAGGGAAGTGACAACTTAATTAAACCCAGGAGCTACTGGTCCCATTTTATATTAGTCTTTCCATATTGTAATGAATTCTGACCTATTTAGTCATGACAAGACATATATTCTGAATAATCTGTATCCCTTTTGAGGTAACTAATGGATATTTATCAGACATGAAAACATTGCATGTCTCTTATTCATGATATTTGATCTTTAATTTAGCATTAGTATGCTACATTTAGAATACTAGGAGAAACCTTAGCCACATATATAAAGCAGCTACTGAGATGAAAGGCATTCCACAAGGGGGCTACTGATCTCAGAACCAGTTAACACAGCCATGAGTACTTTATGGGCTGCTACAGCACATTAGCCACAAACAATTTCCATCCTAGGAAGTACACTTAGTACAGCTACTGGTGCATAATAAATATTTGATCCTAATTAGACATAATGAATGAACCTTAATTCTGTATCCACTATGCTTTTGTAGGACACTGACCCATAAATTAAAAAAAAAAGTTTTGGGGGTGTGAGTATAGAACTAAAGCCATTTTATTACCACTAACATGTTTCCTATTTCTAAGTTATTTGATGATGATAAAGAATTGTCTGGAAGTCTCTTAAAAGATAGGTATGGTATAAACACACACACACACACACACACAAATCATCAAGAGAATTCTAAAGTGCATAAGGATATATACGTCAATATGATATATTTCATAATAAGAAAATCTTAAATTTCCTTTAACTTACTTTAATTCATTGAGGAGTTCAAGGTAAATATGATTTTTAAAAATTTAATCTGACAAATTTTAATTAGAGTACTGATTTGGAATTTGAGAGATTCAAGTCTGTTTTGAAAGATTATTTATAAAAATGCTCTTCTGGGATCCCTGGGTGGCGCAGCGGTTTAGCGCCTGCCTTTGGCCCAGGGCACGATCCTGGAGACCTGGGATCGAATCCCACATTGGGCTCCCGGTGAATGGAGCCTGCTTCTCCCTCTGCCTATGTCTCTGCCCCTCTCTCTCTCTCTCTCTGTGACTATCATAAATAAATAAAAAAAAATTAAAAAAAATAAAAATGCTCTTCTTAGATAAAGTAAAAAGGATAACTCATTTGGTAGAATTTAAAAAAAGTAATGTCTTGTGCATTCTAACATTTTTTTTTGAGAGAGAGAGAGAGAGAGCAAGTGCATTCTGGGGAGGTAAAAAGAAAGAATCTTAAGGAGGCTTTAAGCCCAGTGCAGACTCCAATGCAGGGCTCGACCACACAACCTTGATATCATGACCTGAGCCAAAATCAAGAGTCATCCATTTAACCAACTAAGCTAGACATGTGCCCCTTTTTTACTTTCAATAGTATAACTCGTATCCTCTTAGAAGATAGAAATAGCATTATCCGTAAGACATGTATGTAACTTAAATATTTTCAAATGAAGTTAAAAAAAGTTAAACTCTATGATGATTTCCTCTTGTTTTAAAATCATGGCACCACTGGATCTGAGTTTCTAAAATTATTCACCTATCTTTTAAAAAATTTACTCTTGAGAAACGTATCTTCATATATAATTACACAACCTATTAAGATACACTGACATATTACACATTAGAGTCATGTAGCTCTGTGATTTTACCAACTGTGTAAAGTTGGCCATTGTCTGTAACCTACAACCCTCAAATTCTAGTGGGCTCAACACAAGGAAATTATATAGCAGTGCAGGTCAATGGAGTGTGGGGATGAGAACTGGGTGGATACAGGAGACAGGAAGGCTTCTGTTCCAAGTAGCAATTTGGGAACAAACCTAGTCAGTCATCATGGCTAGATCACCCCCTTGGTCTTCCAAGAGATATGCTCCTTTCCCTTTGTGATCAATAGTCTTGTTTTTCATAGGAATGGTTTCTAGTTTGTGGGAAAGAGTTGATTAGTATCACCTCTATTTTGTCTTAACTGGAGGAAAAGACTTAGGTGTTAACCTATTTACCTATAAGTGCATGTAGCAGATAAACTTTTGTAGGCTGACCACGTATAGTTAAAGTTATGCAGAATTCAGGACATATTCAACACTGAGTAGACCTTGAGCTTTGGATGCTTCAAATATATATACTTTTTTAAATTTTGAAGATGATTGACATGATTTCTTTTTCAAAGATAAACTACTTAGATTCCACTGTTATCTGGAATCAGACTATAGATTCCACTATCCTTAGACTGTATCAGGATTATGCTTCTTTAAAGTATTTGAAGGGAAAGTCACAAGAAAATAATAGCCACCAGAGATAACACAGATGTGAGGAATCTGACATTAAGACAGTTTCTTAGTTATAAAATATGTAACTTGAAATTTGATATAAACATCAGATCCTGAATTATACTAGCCACATTCTTACTAGTAGACATTAGCAAAGGAGACAGGATACCAAAAACTGTCATAGAGCTTGGAAGTAGCAACACGTTAAAAAAAAAAAAAAAAAAAGAAAGAAAACCACCCAGATTAGACTATCAAGCAGAGCTAGAGCATCCATTAACTCAGATCACAAGAGCTAAAGGTCTCATTTTGACCTTATTAACATTTAGCAAATATCACTGTAGGACACACCATCAATACCACTTTGGACTAAAAACAATCACATTCATTCTTTCAAGAACTTTCCTTCTAATGATATATAAAGAAGGCAATGGCTTCTCATTCTCATATCTCATTTGGAATAAAAATCTTTTGTTTGTTCATCTCGCTTATTCTGATCTCATACCCAGTCACACTGATTAAAAGAACAAATTTAACTTTGAATGCTGGAAAACAGATCTGAAGTAAATATCGGTGTATTATCTGATAATACACTGATTAAATGTAAAACTAAACCAAAAAAATTTTAAAGTCCCAGATTTTTACAAGTGTTATTTTTTTTTTTTTAGATTTTTATTTATTTGTTTATGAGAGACACACAGAGAAAGGCAGAGACATAGGCAGAGGGAGAAGCAGCCTCCCTGCTGGTAGCCCGATGTGGGACTCCATCCCAGGACCCTGGGATCACAACCTGAGCCGAAGGCAGACACTCAACCACTGAGCCACCCAGGTGCCCACAAGTGTTATTTTTTAAAGCAACCATAAAATCAAGGCATCTTGGTGTAAAACAAATGAAGACATCCAGGAATTTTAATAGTGTGCAAATGATTGAGACCAGTGGTTGGTAGAAGTTAAATCAGCTGACTCTTCACTTATAGTTTCTTAGAGAGAGGATGTTCCAAGAATATCAAATAGAAGATGTGCAGGAGAAGCTCTTCTCAATCCAGCTCATGATTGTTAATTTGTTTATATTATCAAAAACCATTACTCGCATTTGAACATGTATCTCTATAAGATTTAAAGATTACTGTAAATCAAATTTAAAAATTCCTCTCAGTACAGTATAATCATATAGTATAATTTTTCTGTTTACTTTAGATAGATTTTTAATCATGATTTCTAAAAACCTAGGCAGTTGATTTCTGATAAAGAGAATATCCCATGAAGTTTACTCTCTTGTTCTAGGATCCTGGTTCTAGGTAGCTTATTCTTGAAAAAGAAATCATGTCAATCATCTTCAAAATAAAAAAAAGTATATATATTTGAAGCATCCAAAGCTCAAGGTCTACTCATGTTGAATATGTCCTGAATCCTGCATAACTTTAACTATACATGGTCAGCCTACAAAAATTTATCTGCTACATGCACTTATAGGTAATACAGGTTAACACCCAGGTCTGAATCTTGAAGAGAGTTTCCATTTCTCTCCTTTGGGATAGTTTTCTCATTGAACTACATGGAAAACCAGGAAGCTCACTAGTCAGGGGGCCTGATTTTCTACTAAGAAGACTTTAAGATATTGTCAAGTTTAGTTCACTTTTTTAGACTTCCATGGCTTCTATAAGATATTGAGTGTGTGCTAAGCCCTTCAGGAAGCATGACTTTAGAAAAAAAAAAAGCCTCTGATTATATTGTTACTTCATGATTAGCTTCAGAAATGAGACAGGAAATTCATGTATGTGACAAAGGCATAGCAGGACAAAATACCCTTATTGCCTTTCAAATTTTGATTTCTGGGAAGGAAAACACACACACCTCCTATCAAATTTTGGTCTTTAATTGTACATCATAACATTTAGAGATCTTCATGTTTCTTTTCATTGTTAACTTGATATTCAAGAGACTTCAGACACGAATGCCTTTATAAAATAATCTCAAAGTATGAAAACAGCATTTATCTTTAATGACACTTGCTTTGTACCAACACCACAATTCTATTTTTGACAGCTATTCTTAGACCTAGGAATTTGAGCCAATGTATTCATTCCTTCAAGGTAACATAATGAAGACATAGAGGCATAACAGTCTAGCAGAGAGAAATCAATTTGGTATAGAATTGCTCCCTATTATATATCACAGAGAGAAGTTAGTCCAGCTATTTCAAGTCATTAAAACATCTGCTTTTTCTCCAGTTAGATCTATACAACTGGATGGTAAAGATCAGGCATAGGTGTTTAAAAATGGTGCCATAATGGTAGCTCTCTTATTTTACTCTTATTATGGGAGTTCTCTTTAAGCAATAGCTTATACAAATTGGTTGGCCCACTGCTATGACTGAATGTAATAAACGGAAACTGCTATAGATTATTAACATAGAGGCTGATGACCAGAATAAATACTTCTATATTTGATATATCTTGGGTTGTGGAGAGACTATTGTTCATAGCATTACTCACATCAAAGCATGCAACCGTTCACACAATTAATAAGAAACTCTTGGCCCTAAACAATAATTCACAAATTGCCAATAAATCAGAATAATTTTGTTTGTATTATACCTCAGTGTTTTTTTTCAGTAAATACATTTATCAATACCCATTTTATATAGTTCAATGAAATAATCCATTCTTATAAAAGCTTTTTTAAAAAATAGCACCTTATTCCATGTAAATACTCAGCAGTCAGAATCATCTGCAGGAAGTACTCAGATTCATAGTGTTAGGTTTAAAGACTTCATTGAATGTAAATATTTCATTAAACAGTGGTGCTTATGTATTCAAGGGGTCTGGTGGCTTTGGAATATATGACCACTGGGTATATGGGGTATAAACAATGTGTAAGTTTAAATCAACAGGAAGAATAATCCACCAACAAAAAGAAACACTTCAGTTTTTCATGCCAAAGTCTTTCAGAACTATACTACTGTACTGCAAGCAGCCAGTGAGTGATCCTTTTATAAAGTGCCTCTCTGATCTCATCTCCAGTAATATCCTCTCCTCTGCAGCTTCCTTGCTATACCTCAAAGATGCAGTGACCACCTTAGGCATTTGCAGGGGCAGTTCGTTCTGCCTAGAACATACCTCCCCCAGAGAGCTGTATGCAGATGGCTGTCCTGTGCTGTCCTCAGCACATTCTCCAGGTCCTCCTCACTTTGCTATATGTTGAAGCATTTTTACTGTCTTTCCTACTATATAATTTCTTGTTCTCTTTATCTTCTTTTGTTTGTTTCTTACAGGGGAATATAAGCTCTTTGAGGGCAGGAATTTTTACTAGTGTTCTCTGATAAGTCCCAACCACTCAGAACAGCGCTTTCCTCTTAGGGTTAACTCAGATTGTATCTGCTCAGGTGAAGGACTTTGCTCTCTCTACAGTGATGAAGATGTTGGTGCTGCTCTAAGTTTAAAAATGAAGCATGACACACCAAAAGCCTGAGTGAAAGATAAGTTTCTTGCTTAAAGGTATGAGGAAGGAGTGAAAACTGTTTCTGCCTCATAAAAGGAGGGCACCTTTCAACTAAGAACCTCAAAGAGGTGATTGCTTTTTTTTTCTCAGTAATTATCATAATACCATGCATTATTAGGTTCTGTACTCTTTTCCATAGCTGAGGATAAAGTGCCCCAGTTGATCTATCTAGAAACAGAACAAGATGTGTGTGTGTGCGTTGGACAGGAAGAAGGGTATCTTATTTTAAGGGTTGAGCCACATGACTGACAAAGTATATTTAATGACAGTTGGTAGAACATAGATACAACAATTCACAAGATTTCATAATAGTGGTCAAATAAAGCTGAGAAGACCTAGAAAATTTATGAAATAGATGAATTGTTAAAGAATATGGAAAATGGAATAATTTGATAAGATTTAGCTGTGTTTGGATGAAATGCTGTAAGGACTTAACCCCAATGATAAATATCCAAAGATAGATGGTGGTACTTCAGATAGTTCATCAATAAAATAAATCTGTAAGATTCCATAGTTATAATTCCATTAATTGCTTGTATGCTCTTATGTTACTATTATATGATTTCAAGTTTATCACATTTTGCAATATCCTATACTTGTAATCAGCATTCTAAGTCAACTTTAGAAAAAAAAAGTCAACTTTAGTAATCAATTAATATTAAATATTCAACTTCTATAAAATACACTATGCCATTTCTGTTTTCCACTGCAAGATGGCTCATTGAAATGACATATACTCAAGAATAGCACAGCTTGGGGGACTCCACTTTGATTGATTTCTACTTTATTTAATTTCCACTGATTTCCACTTTATTTGACATATTCCTGTTCCCTATTCATGCCCAGATTTCCCAACTCTCAACTTCAACTCTTACATTAGGAACAATGGTTTAATTGTTTAATTATTGCCTAATATTTATTGAATTAAAGGCGACTCATCTTTTATTACTCTCTTTAACTCCATTCTATTACTGTCTATGGTTTAGCCAAACATGAGGCAGGACTAATCCGAAAAATTAACAAAACATATTTATACAGACATCCACTTTGTGATTTCAACAGCATTTTCTAGAGCAATACTGATCCCGGAAAAGAAACACCATAAAAGTACTCAGCTGCCTTTTAAAAATATGAATTTGTGAGCATGTCCAGAAAAATTAAAATGTGTAATGCATTAAAGACCATGTTTCCCACAGTGCATGCAGATATTATTATTTAGAAACACATTCTTAAAATAAATTAGCTTGTTGCTGATTTCAAAAATATGAGTAAGTATAAGGAGCAGAAGAAAAAATTGTTAACAATCCTACTCTGAATAAGTTGTTACCATACTATGAAAACGGAAAATATTTTAAATGATTAGTATTTCAGTTACATAATAAAAATGAACAGATATAACCCCAACCACAAGACTTAATTCACATACACTCACACACACACACACACACACACACACAAATTTGTTTTGGTCTATGGTAGAAACACATCCTTTATGTTGAAATTATGTATTTCTTTGAAATACAGTTAAAAGTGAGAAAGAAAACTTTAAACATTTTCTTTTGCTTTTAATTCATATGCCTCAAGGCAAACACCTTGAACACATGTCAAAGTACTCAAATTCATAGCTGCAGTCAGTAAGGTCTTTATTCATTGAGAAATTTTGTTTCAATATCCCTCTGTTAGACTTTTTCTTGGATGTTTATCTTGAAAATCCTTACTCAAAGCTGAAATAAGTTTTTCTCCAAAGTCACATTCATCTTTCATAGGTCATTTCAGAAATCATACTCCTTCAATATTTAAATAGGAGCAAATACAGCACTATCTCTATAACCCATGGAGAATTTATATATAATAGGATACCTAGCTATCATTCTAATGATGTTTTCTCCACGGGTCAAAGGTCATCACACAAATAGACTTGTATTTAGAGAGTAGATAGATGTTCATGGTGGTAGCTGTTCTTAGAGAAATCACACCCCAAATCTCTTTATTCTTCACTCAGAGTGACTCACAAAGGGGGCTCTCATTCTAGGAATAATGCAACACCTTTTCTGATTCCTACCCCAATAATCTATCTTCTCAATTATTTCCCCAAGTTCTAAATCTAGAAGTCTTTGTGTCATTGATTCTTGGTTCTCAAAATTGCAGACTGCTCTCAGCCTCCTGCATTTTTCTTTCATATTTCTCTTTGCAATTTCAATCACGTGGCTATGGTAATTACTTCCCAGCAACTGTCTCCCACAGCACTGTGGACAGAGTACCAAGTAGACTCTCAACAAATGGTTATTGACTAATGCCATAAAGACAAATGATGCCATAAATATTAGATGATCCAGAAGATTGATATTTCAGATTTTATCCTTTATATCATGCTATTCAAATGAAATTATGTTTACTTTAATTATCATAGCAATTCAATATGTATCATAATAATTCAATGACCTTTCCTTGCATATGATTTCATCTCCTGTTTTTGTATTTTTACCTAACATTATAAGCTTCATACATTTAACACTTGGCTGTGCTTATATTTAAAAAGAATGATCTTACAGATACATCAGAAAGGGAGGAAATTAGGAGTTTAGTAGTAAAACCAAATAATGTTTTAATTCACAATAATAGTGAATTTCAATGCCTTAAGCAATTTCATATTTGTTGAATGAAATATTGTCATATCATCTTTTCATATTGCTTTAGTCACTTATTTTACTATTTAGTTTTGAAGATATGTATAATTTGTTTGATTTAAATCTCTATTTAAAATAATTTGTTTCTTAAAGCCTTTTTCCGCTACCACATGAATCATAGGGAGCTTGTGGTTTAAAACTTTGTGTTCTGGTCATAATCTAATTTTTTCAACAGAACATTTAGCATTTGCCTACAACCATCACATCAGTACATAATAAATGGTAACAAAGCAGGTGATTTGTGAACACTGTCATAACTCTGTCAGAAGGAGAATCTTGAGGACCAGGGTTTTTTGAGATAAGTAACAGGACTGACTTTGGATCTCTGGCACAGTAAACCACACCCTTTTCCTACTAATGAGTTTGGAAAAGTTGCCAGCTCTGCCTTTTATCTGGGAAAACACAGGGCTATTGATGCCTAAACACCATGCACAGAATTTATTTCCATTGTTTGACATGGTCATCTTTCCTGGTGCTTAAAGCCTGAAGAAAAAGCAAAGGGAATGTATTTACTATATGATAGGGGAGTTTAGTAGATAGGAAATCCACATGCAAAGTGTTTATTTTGTTAAAATAACTCTAGCTTCAAGTAAGACGTGTGTGTGTAGGTTGAATCAATTAATAGGGACTTAAACTGGTACGAAGAAAAACATGAATACTTAAGGTTATAATCTTGAGTAACTGGGTGACACAGTTATTAAAATATAGACCTGGAAGAAGATCAAGTTGGGAGCTGGAAGATGATGAGTTTTAGAAGTATTGAGTTTGAGGTGCTCTGCAGACGTTCATATGAGATGATTACCAGGTGCTTGGATGTGTGAATATGGAAGACAGATCAGGGATAGAGACATAGATTTGGGGATTATCATGAAGGAAGAAACAGGTGAAATCAGGAGAGACTGAACAAGAGGGACAGAACCCAAGGGAATATTTTTAAGGTCAGGCAAAGAAAGAGATACCTGTAAGCAGAATTGAGGAGTAATCAGAGAGACTGAAGGAAAATACTCCAGTGTGACAGAAGACAAAGGAGAAGGGATTCTAATGAAGGTCAGAGAAGCAGCACTGTCTAATGGTAATCTGAAAGTCCTTTTCTCATATTTGTTTCCAAGTATTACTCTGTATTAGGAATGTAATAATTTGTTTCTTAGCTTTAGTAACAATGACATGAGGAAATTCAAACTCTCAACTCTGGAAAACAAATTGAGGGTCCCTGGAGGGGAGGTGTGTGGGGGATGGGATAACCAGGTGGTGGGCATTAAGGAGGGCACACGATGTATGAACACTGGGTATTATAAGCAACCGATGAATTATTGAAAACTACATCTGAAGCTAATGATGTACTCTATGTTGGCAAATCAAATAAAAAGTTACTCTTTGTATTATTAGAACTTTACTATTTCTCTCAATGTGTTTATTGTTAACCATTTAAATATTTTTTTATATACTTTAGTGGAATTTACTTAGAAACAAACTATTTTTTTCTTTGAATCTTATGATTTAAAATAATGAGATTTTTTTGGCTTGCACTGAATTTTCAGATTACATGTAAAATTACCTGTAAAAACAACAACAACAACAACAAAAACAGAAAAAATTATTCAGTATTAGCCATCATTGGTCAAAACTCCTAAAAAGATAGTGATGTCTGCCAGCATCTCCATTTTAGCATATTGGAATGACTTTCTATATAAAACAAATAGGAAAAAATCAGAATAAAAATTCTCAAAATTAAACATTGATTCTTACCAAATGATAATGAAAAATCATTAGGTTTTTTCTCCCCTGTGATGTCCAAGAAGTGCTAAGTATAAAAATTAAGAAACAACTGTACATATGTATGTTTTCAAAATAAGTTAAATGTCAAGAAATTTATTGTTACAGTCTTTATATTAAATAGAGGCAATACTCGCTTTGTACAGTATCATGTTAACTGGGAATCCATGCATATCTAACTGTATCTTTGGTCCTTGGCAACTGAGAGGATTGCCTAAATATTATAAAATCACTTTTCATAATCTACTGCATAGAGCATCTTAAAGCAGTAATCCTTTCTTCTCAATCTATTATATCAGAGCCAATATTAAAAAGATAAGACAAATATACCTATTCACTGTCAGATCCAATCCCCGTTAAAATTTCCATAAAGCATAATGACAAATTATTTAATAGCTTAAAGAGTAAATATCACGTTAGGAGGTTCTAAGAATTGTATATAACAAGGTCTTATGGAACAACACACAATAAAAAATGATCATGATTGTAGGTTACAATAGATTCTTGTCTGCTAAGGAACTACATTCATTTTCTTCTCTAATTCACCATTCATAGAAAGTTTGGACTGTAGGCAAAAACATGATACCATCTGTTGTATTGTTTCTTCTTCACAAATTTTCAGAAAATCTGGGACAGATTAAGTAAAAAATTAATATTGTCTCTCAATATTAGCAGCTGAGAAACATGTTTAAAACTCTATTGTGTTTATAGAATACTTCTTAAACTTAAGGCATGGGAGATAGAGGGAAAAGACTTTTTGATGAAGGTCTTTATTCAGCATTCAAAGGATAAAGAGAATAATATAACAAATATCCATGTACCCACCATTCATCTTAAAATAGTGGACATTTGAGTTCAGTTGAAGTCTGTTGTGAATCTTTCCGATTGAAAGAAGCATCCTCCTGGCCTCTGGCGCCTGACTTTCATATTTTTCAGTCCATATATTTCTGTGTACTTTTATGATACAGGTTTTTGACTGATGCTTTTTTTTAAAGGTTAAAGCAATTCCTCCCTATGCTTAGTTGTGAATTTTTTTCAGTTATTTTTCTTTTATTATTATTTTTGATCTTATTTATTTATTTGGCAGAGAGAGAGAGCACAGCTGGGAGAGTGGCAGGCAGAGGGAGAAGCAGGCTCCCCGCTGAGCAGGGAGCCCAATGTGGGGCTTGATCCCAGGACCCCAGGATCATGACCTGAGCTGAAGGCAGATGCTTAACCGACTGAGCCACTCAGGCACCTTTGGTTGTGAATTTTTATCTTGCAACGTGCTGTCAATTTTTCCCACTGAGGTTGGTCCATAGAGTGTACGGTTTAAACCCTCAAGCCCCATATGATTCACATATAATAGGAAAAGGAGTCTCTCAGAAATAAGTGACTGAGACGCTGTAAAAAGATCCTTATGACAATATCTCATTCAATGAATATGAAATGCTTAAGGCACTAGAAACAGTTATGGTCACTGGAAAACAGTATTTGGTTTGACTAGTAAACTCCTAATTGTCTTCCCTTCTGATTTATAGGTAGACCATTCTTCTTAATTGATAAGCCCAGTCAAGTGTTAAATTTACCAAGCTATGATGTTCACTGAAAAATACAGAATGATTTCTGCCAAGTGTTTTTACATATATGCTCTTAGTTATTCAGATTATTATTATTTTTTAAAGATTTTATTTATTTATTCATGAGACACAGAGAGAGAGAGAGACAGAGACAGAGACAGAGACACAGGCAGAGGGAGAAGCAGGCTCCATGCAGGAAGCCCTACGTGGGACTTGATCCCAGGTCTCCAGGATCAGGCCCTGGGCTGAAGGCAGTGCTAAACTGCTGAGCCACCCAGGCTGCCCAGTCATTCAGATTATAGATTAGAAAAAGGATACATGTAAATATATAAAATTCTGATGTGGGCACAAATGACTTTTAACTCTCAATGCTTTTTGTTTAATTTCAATATCTAAAATAGATAAAGTGTTGTAAAGAAGATAAAAATCTCACTGCAATCACGTTTTCTCACCTCAGCAAAGAAATTATCACTTTGTTTCTAGACAAGTTTTTACACGTTTTTACACAAGCTATGGTTAGTAAGTGATGGATCTTCCCCTGTGAGACAAAGCTTGAGTCCCAACTCTGTGTTAATTTTGGAACATGAAATATATTCATTAATTTTTAAAGTTGCTCAAACACATGTTAAAATAAAATGTATTTTGTATTGAAGACCAGTAATTATCTTAAAAATTACTTTTTTTGTAAAAGGCAACTTTCATTATTCTTTCCATGAAAAATCATCCAATGCCTACTGAATTTGCTTTTTCACTCAGTTTTTATTTTTCTTATTTTTGAAGTTTATCATAAGCCACAGTCTTCTGTGTTATCAATGCAAAGTTCAGAAACTTGTTTATTCTACCTTTAGTTTTATTCTGCTGTGACTGAAAATAATTATATTTGATAGAAAACGAAAATTTCAATGATTTAACTTCTTGGCAGAAATAGTAATGGTTAACTATTGATTTTAATAGTAAACAACTTATAAATAATTGCATTGTTATATAAAAGCAACATGTTAAAATTTATGTTATATGTAAATAATTTATATTTCAAATAGTTTATCTAAAATTCTATTTTAGTTAAATGAATAGAAATATAAAACAATTCATATTCTAAATTATAAAATGAGCTTTATAGTGTGCAATTTGATTTCTTATTTAAACTCAGTCACTAAGAGGTGATACTCTGGAAGCTATATACTTCTCCAAAAGTTAGCATTTTATCGCTATGTATAGTCAAGGACAATAACTACTTCTTCCTTGAGAATTAGACATGGATCTCTTAGTTTGACATTTAACACCCTTCTTGAATTAGCACAAAATTTCTTTATTTGTCTCCAACAGTCCACTGCTAAATCTTTCTATATAGGCTCACTGTTCACAGATTGTACATGAAGGTCAATCAGATGCCAGGCCATACCTTCTAAACAATTGGCTCTGCTGCTACCACAGGATGGTGTTTCTAATATAATTGCACATTTAGATAGCCATATTTGTTATTGGATAATTTTCCATTCTTAACCATGGTCTTAGTTTCAGTATAATAACAATTTTTTAAAGAGTGAATACTTTCCTAGTAAAAAAGATAAATGTAGAATAGAAAACATTTTTTTAGAAAACATTTTTGATCTTAGATCAAAAGTACATTTCTTAACTGCATTTGGTTGCGTCTTAATCTCAGCATAATAACAATTTCTTAAAAGAGTGAATACTTTCATAGTAAAAAAGATAAATATAGAAAACATTTTTGATCTTAGATCAAAAGTACATTTCTTAACTGTATTTGGTTGCGTTTTAATCTCAGTATAATAACAATTTATAAAGAGTGAATACTTTCACTGTATTTGGTCACATGTTCATTAAGTTCACTTAAAACGTATCCACATGTAGCTTTTTCAACATTCTTGGGTTGTTTTTAATAGTAAGAATTTGCTCTAAAAGTTGAATGCTGCAGTTTTAAAATATTTAAATGGTCAGTTCAAACAAATACAAAACTTCTGAACACTATTTGGAGTGTTATATTCAAAACCAACTAAATTTCTTAGGTTGGCAAAATTGAACAAGAGAAGTACCACTGAGCTGAATGCATGTCAAGAGCAGTGGCTGCACTAGAATTAAACTAATTCAAAGTTGTACTTGGACTAGGATATGCAACAAGTCAAAGTAATCAAAATATAATGCCATAAAAACACATGCTGTACATGTGTTTTTCCATTGAACTCAATTCAGTTTCTTTTTTCAGGCCCAATTTAGATTTAGAACAAGAGACTAATATTTCTATTCTATCCTTTTGAATACTTAATTGACCCTTTATAAGAGAATACATTATTTTTCTTAAACTGTGTCAAATTTCTAAACATTATTATTATTATTATTATCACCCTGTATCTTGTTTCTATCAGCCTAGTCATAACCTTTGGTTCATTATATCATTGGCACAATAATATCTTTCTCTGTAATCTTCACCCCTTTTTTGTTTATGTTTTTTTTCTCAGTTAAGTACAGAAAGTCAAAATTTGTTATAATTCAGAAATACCTCCCTCATTGCTTGGGCTAATCATTTTCTTTCTTTCTTTCTTTCTTTCTTTCTTTCTTTCTTTCTTTCTTTCTTTCTTTCTTTCTTTCTTTCCTTTCTTTTCTTTCTTTCTTTCTTTCTTTCTTTCTTTCTTTCTTTCTTTCTTTCTTTTTCTTTTCTTTATTCTTTCTTCTTTCTTTCTATCTTTCTTCTTTTTTTTTAGAGAGAGAGAAAGAGCACACATGAATTGGTGGTGGGGTGGGCAGAGGAAGAGGAAGGAAGAAAATCTCAACCAGGCTCCGTGTCCAGTGTGGAGCCCAATGCAGGGCTTGATCCCATGACCTGAGCCAAAATCAAGAGTTGGATGCTTAACTGACTGATCTATCCAGGCACCACATGAACTAATCATTTTCCTATTATTCTTTGACTATTATTTCTAACCTACTTTATATGTTTGTATTTTACAACTGGGTAGAATGGCACACTTTGAAAAATCATGGCATGAAAGTCAATCTACCATTTGCTATTTGCTAGGGACATAAAATGGATGATACCACAACTTACCTGGGTGTCAGGGTCCTCATGTAAACACTGGTGAACATAATGCCTGCATGACCAACCCCATATTAATAGTAATACCACCCTCGATTAAAATGCACAATCAAGCAAATCAAAGTAATTATTGAATATGAAATAGCTATGCATTTGGTGAAACAATAAACAGACAACCTATTATCTCTGATAATACTGAATATTAAATAAAGTTATAGGCGCAATCATTTTGCAGGTAGACTTTCAGTTTCTAGGGCAAAGTCTAGTTGAAGATGGCAGTATGGAACAGTCCTGATGGTTCATGCTGTATGGCAGCTGATCTCCTTTTCTTATTTCTACTTTGCCCCCTTCTTAATCTGCTAATAATGTCTGCTCTATGCTTATCTCCCTAATCATCTTGAACACTGGACAGCATAGTACTAACATATGGACCTAACTGTAAAAATTTTCTTCTCAACCAATGAACGCTAACTCAATATACCTTTCCAGGGGTCTCCTGTCATACCTAAGTTTTTGCATACCAAATTTATGGATATTCTTGGTCTACTGAGTTTTCTCTCCTCTAAGTCTTTATTCACAATCTTCTACTTGAATGCTCTTTCATCTGAACCAAGGATTCCATTCAAATACAGCTCTTCCCTCTGTGATAGTCCCTCTGATTTTCTAGTACTATCAAAGCCTGATTCTCAGTCCTAACTCTGTACTCCCATGGCACTATGGACCTCTGCATTGCCTATCTTCTTTTTTTTTTAATTTTTTTTAAATTTATTTATGATAGGCACACAGTGAGAGAGAGAGAGGCAGAGACACAGGCAGAGGGAGAAGCAGGCTCCATGCACCGGGAGCCCGATGTGGGATTCGATCCCGGGTCTCCAGGATCGCGCCCTGGGCCAAAGGCAGGCGCCAAACTGCTGCGCCACCCAGGGATCCCCATTGCCTATCTTCTGATGCATGTTCACTAGCTGTGTTGTCCAAGTCTTCTGGGAGACTGTTAAGCTGCATGTGGCACAGCTCCTTGAACATGGTTAGTGGCAAGGCTTGGCATGATTAGTTGCACATTCATTTAATGATCTTGATTGATCATATTTTAAATAATGTAAGGTGTTCTTACACCTATTTAAGGAAGAAACAATTTCTACCCTTATTTTTATTTTTAAAAAGATTTTATTTATTTATTCATGAGAGACACACACAGAGAGAGGCAGAGACATAGGCAGAGGGAGAAGCAGGCTCCCTATGGGGAGCCCAATGCAGGACTTGATCCCAGGACCCTGGGATCATGACCTGAGCCAAAGGCAGATGCTCAGCCACTGAGCCACCCAGGTGCTCCTGATTTCTACCTTTAAATAGTGCCTTTAAGACTTGAAGACCAGGGATCCCTGGGTGGTGCAGTGGTTTGGCGCCTGCCTTTGGCCCAGGGCGCGATCCTGGAGACCCGGGATCGAATCCCACATCGGGCTCCCTGCATGGAGCCTGTTTCTCCCTCTGCCTATGTCTCTGCCTCTCTCTCTCTCTGTGACTATCATGAATAAATAAATAAAATCTTAAAAAAAAAAGACTTGAAGACCATATCTAAGACTTCCAGTTTACCACCAAAACTAACAATAAAGTACAAATTTGATCATACTGGATTCAATTTGTTTCCAAATCACCTTTCCAATTCAGAAAGGTGAATATGTAAGGGCAGCATGTGTTCTATTAGTCTAAAAAATCAAGAAAGGCTATCCTTACATACGTATCAAGTTATTACCAGTTATAGACTGAAAATCCATAAACAAAAAGGACATTTTCTTCAAGTGAAAAAGTAAGTGGCTGATAGGGTCACATTTGAAAGTTAAAATAGACGCTCTGGTCTTTTATAACATTCTTCAATAAAAGGATCTAGAGCTCCTTGAAGAAGTGGCTGATTCTAGGACTGGGACAGGAAATATATACAATGAGCCTGAAGCCTCTTGTAGTACCAGGGAAAAATTCCTCACAATGATGGGACTATGTTAAAGGCCATAGCAGCTTAGTGAAAGGGTTGCCCATGGCTACCACTGGAGCCATTTGCACAACAGTTTGAGCAGCTATTTTACTTAGGTAGTATCAGATTTTAATGCAGACATGGAATACATATCCATGTATTCATACTGATATGAATGATTGAATTTAAATAAGCTGGGAAGAATAGAATTCTACCCCATGTAGAATTCCAAATAATTTATGCAGATACTCCATCAAGAAGAGGAGTATAACCCTCTACTCATTAAGTGTGAGCTGCAGGAAGTTACTGCCTCCAGAAGAGCACAGTTAGGTAAGAGGGAGAAAGAGTCACATTACAGTGGAGAAACCTGACAGACACTCCCTCAGCCAGGTGATCAAGGCCAACATCAACAGTGACACCTCATGTTGATAGTATGTGCCCTCGATATGACGTGATGAGAATGGCACCTTACCTCTGTGGCCTTCTTCCCAATAACCTGTAACCCCGGTCCAATCATGAGAAAAACATTGGATAAATTCCAATAGAAAGTTGTTCTACAATATACCTGACCAATACTCCTGATCAAAGTCATCAAACACAAGGAAAGGGTAATAAACTATCATAGCTAAGAGGAATCTAAGAAAACATGAGGACTGAATGTAATATAGTACTCTGGATAGGATCCTGGAACCGAAGAAGGACATGAGGTATAAACTAAGGAAGTAAGAATATTAACTCAAGTTAATGATGTATCAATATTGTCCACTAATTGTAACAAAGTTACCATATTAATGTCAGATGTTAATAATAGGAGAAACTTGGTATGGGGTATATGGGAACTCCGGTCCCATCTTCACAGTTTTTCTGCAAACTTAAAACTGTTCCAAAATAAAAAGTTTGGTTAAAAAAGTAGATATTTTGTTTTGACCTGAGAGGCTTCCCTCATATCTACTTTATTTTTATCCTAGTATGAATTATTCAACAGTTACTAAATATAGCTCTACCTGTGGCACACATGCAAATGCTGTCCTAACTCAGGCGGCCATGGGCTAGCTTTGTATGTGTATGAATCTCATAGCCCCCCAGAGCTAACTCCCTTGGACTTTTTACTCCTCCAACAACTCAAGAATGGCAAAATGTGCAGGGAAGACCTTTGTTTCTCCTGGAAAAAGAGAAGGGGAAATAATAAAGAAGAGCCATGAAAAAAGAAAAAAGAGAACCAAGACACTCAGAAAAGGCCTTCTACCCAAGTATAGAGGAAAGGGATCTCCTCCTCCCATCTCCATCCTGACTCTAGCCAGTGGCCCAAGGGGGCTGCACTTCCTAATAGGTACAGGAGTGGTTTAGAGGGTTACTGAGGTCTCCTACCCTATGATCCCCCAGGATAAAGCTCCGGATAAGAGTGGTATTAAAGAGACTTGACTATTCCCAGATGGCAGTCTTTGGATTTAAACCTACAAGAATTGCCACACATCCTTGATAAGTAGGAGAAAGCCTTAAGATCTTTGTGGTGTTTTGGTATTATAATTATTAAAGCATTATTTAAAGCCCTACTTCTTATGTCACAGAAAATTATAATATCCAAATAAGAAATAAAAAATTTGTTGGAGAATGATGACTTTCTTGAAATGATTGTTTTAGCTGCTTAAGGTAAATAACCCTCTTCGGCCTATGGCGGGGGAGGGGCACCCTATTGTGTCATCATGGTCTGATATGGTATCTACCACTGATATCTATCACTGACACTAAAAAAAAAAAAAACCTAATGTAATATTATAAATATGGGCTATATTAAATATATTCCTTAAATACTACATGGACTCCATTTTTCTGACAATAAAGTAAGCACAAGAGAAGATTTTTAAGTGACTGAGTTTTGTGTTTTTTAATGACTAGTGAGATCATTTTTTAAAAGATTTGATTTATTTATTTGAGAGAGAGAGTGCACAAGTGGGGGCATAGTGGGGAGAAGTTAGAGGGAGAAGCAGACTCCTGGCTGAACAGGGAGCCTGATGTGGGGCACGTTTTCAGGACCCTGAGATCATAACCTGAGCCAAGGGCAGAAATTCAACCTACTGAGTCACCTGGGCGGCCCTAGTGAGATCATTCTTGGAAGAAGGTCCTTTCATGATTTAAAGAAACATTTGCATATATACAAATTTGATGTTTATTTTCAGCCTGATATTTTTACCCTTTCCCTTTTTCTATTTTTTAATGGATGATAGTTTTTGAAATATCAAACTCTTTGTACTATGATATATTTAGGGAGAACCCTCTAGTAGGATGGTCCTGAATTGTTTTCTCCCGTTTCCTTTACAATCCCATTTGAGCATCTTTCTTTCCTCTGCTCTCTTGTATTAGTTTTGGGATTACAAAATCAGATATGGTACATTATGAATAGTGAAATCAGTGTTAAAATGCAGCTCCTACACATGACCCCCAAGTTTTGTTATTGTCAGCTTTTCAAATGCCTTATTCAGTATGGGATCAATCACAGTCATTTTGTAGATCACCTGATAAAAATGCAAACTGTATCTTTAATAAAACACTCTATTATATTAAGGATAAGATTATAAAATTTTCAAAATGAAGTTTTTGATGGTAATTTCATTTTATAATGAATAACCATAAACCTCACTAAATTTAGTTGAACTAAATCTTTAGGGAGGTCACACATTTATTTTTATGAAAAGCCCTCAAATGACTTCAGAAATCCTCCAACTAATAAAGAGACATCAACTACGACAACCACCTGTAATGTCACAGTAGCATGAACATCTTTCTGAGACTGGCTTATGCAAGTTCATCTACAACGACGTCGGTCTCCTAATCGGTCATATCTTTATCAGGGATTATTCACCACTTCTGGAATCCTAATGATCAGAATGTAATCCTTGGTGTCTTTAATGAGAAAAATAATATGCCTCCCCCTCCCCAAATTCAATGTTTGGCCAATACGTAAGGTCAACAAAAGAAAGGAAAATTTTTTAGATCAGGAGCTTGACTATTTTTTGTTTTAGATGTGACAGATTCGCTGAACAAAGCTCACAAATTCCCTGTTCCTCTGTATCCCCGATTTCCCCAATCAGCGCACACACACACACACACACACACACACTCACAGACACACAACCCTTCACAGCCCTGTGCCATCTGACTGTTAATACACATCAGCTCTAGGTCAGCCAGCTTTTCTGAAGGAAATTAACTCTGCTGAGTACTCCTTTATTCTCAGTATATGTTACATTACAAGTAATAGTACTGAACTTCTCAATGCTTACAATGTTCCCTAGGAGTGTATCAGTTGAGCTGGTGGAAAAAAATATCTGGAAGTTTATTATTTTTCCACCAATATATTTGACACCACCTTTGGAGGGGGAACAAAAGGCATACTGTCAAACGGATAGACCTGGACAAAATGTTACTGTTTGTTCCTCACGAGCACAGAGGTATATTTAAGCAAAGAAAGACATTCCATGACTCTCCTGGGACTTCCTTCCTTCAGCTGAATTATACCAACATGTTCACACCACTGTGGTTCAGACTGTGTTGGAATTTAAAATGCAGACTTCTATTTGCCAATGTTTAAATACCACAGCTATAAAAATTCATATTAGGACTGAACTTGGCCTTAAAATATCACAGGACAAATGAAGAGTTTATTGGAAAAAAATGTGCGGACACATGAAGTTACAGTAGAAGATATGAAAATAAGAGATGCCCTTGTTTGACAGATTCTGCACTTACACAAGAAAGCCTCAAAGTCACCAGAAGTCACCGGGTTTTGGATTATGTTTCAAATCCGGACTCACTGACATTCATGAAACTTTTGGTACAACGCGGGCCAAGTTTCGAGCGAGGCTGGGCCTAATACTTCTTTCATGTGGAACCTGTGTGGAACTCAGTTGGCTTTGGCTGGGTCTCACCTTGAGTTTCACATCCAAACAAATCCAAAGTTTCAGAGTAAAATTAAGGGTGAAGGGAAACAAAGAAACAGACCAACCAACTCCGCCACAATGACAAAACCGAGAAAAGATGGCTTCCTGGAGAACAGAAGGGCTGTCATCTTCCAAACCCATTTCATCTTGGCACCACTGGATCCTGCAACTAAACTTGTATTGCTTCAGCAATTCATTTGCACTCCGCTATGCCAAATCAAGACTTCCCAGTACTAAGGGGGAGAAAATTCTAGGCCCCCAAAGGCCCCAGGAAGCTGTGAAGCACGTGCTCAAAATAACCAGAGGATTTAAAATTTTGGCTGTACGCAGAAACGAAATGATGACTACGCTCCTTAGAATGCAGATTTGGAAAGGAAGAGGTAGCAATTCAACGTCCGACTTTTGGAAATTAAAAGAAGAGGCTGACTGAACACCCCTGGGTTTTCCCACTAAATTCAAATTCTAGAGGTTATGTTGCATCTATGCCTAATGTGGAGGGGCCTCTCCCACAGTGTTCTCCAGAGCTCCGCCCCCTGAAAACTCGTCCTACTGGCCACTTGCTTCCTTTTTCTTAGCAAGGTGCAGAGTACAGAGAGCAGATTGTGTCAGCTGTAAGGAGCCCCAGTCCTTGGCTGGGACTGGAACAGTCTCCTGACAGGATTAGGCTCATTCTACTCCTACCCTGCAACACAACAGGCAGGGCCAGTGTGCCAGGGTATGCCAAGCTCAGCCTCTAGCAGAGGACTTTGAAAAATAACAAATCAGTGTAACAAACACATGAATTTTCTTTAAAGTAAAGAGAGCATTTAAAAGTCAACCGAATGGAAAGAAAGTGCTCCATTTGGTCTATTTTTTAGGAAATGCACTTTTCTAGAAAAATTTCTTATCCCTCATTGAGCAGTTTTTTTTCTTTCTTTTAATTTTTTCTTCTTGTTTTATATATGTGTGTGTATATATATATATATATATATATATATATATATATATATTTTAAAGTTATCCAGAAGATCACAGTGGGTTTAAAATGCGTATTTTCTTTTGACATGTGGTCTGAAATACCAATAAACTTCTTTGGAGACAAGAATCTTTAAATTCCAAGGATGTTAGTGTCCATGTTAAAAAAGCAACATTAGGCCCCAAGGCACCCTGTAATTCTGAGGCAACAGGGCACTCAAGGGAGGGGTTGATAGATTCGGGCTGTGTGCACTGTCCTTCGCTGCTTTCACACACATCTGTGTGCAGGGCGGGGGCAGAGAGTTGTCATAAAGTCTACACAATGAGAGACTTGGCCATAAAAAAAAAAAAGTCTTTTTCTTTGAGTTGGGGGTTCCTATACAAGTCAAACCTAAGACATCATCAATGAGGAAACCCGAAGCCCAGTGGATTATTGAAAGGAAATGGTATCAAAGCATTAAGCAAACAACAACAACAAAAGACTTTTTACTGAACATAGTAAATACCCACAATCAAAGTAAATGCTGTGTTTGTGGTTAAAGTCCACAGATCAAAGTACTTTGCAAAATGTCAAGCTTGAGCACAAGGAAGGAGGAGAGAAGTGCAGAAAACTCACCCAAATATTGTACTGTCCCCTTACAGACAGACCTGCCAGCAAGAGACCTTCGGCTAGGTAAGGCATTTGCAAAACTGTCACCTGAATGGTGCTAGGAACATAAAATAAACGACACACACAAATAAAAAAAACCTGTTCTAATTCCACACTCACAAAGAACAAACCAGAGACGAAAGAATAAAATAAAATAGAGCTGTCTCATTGTCCTAAAAGACCAATTGCTAACATTTTCTTTGCTCAGGTGCTAACTCTTTTTTTTTTCCCTTTTTTTTTTTCAGTGCCCTTAGAAAGTCAAAAATAACTAAACAGTCTAAACAACAAAATTATGATGTCTGGAAGCCCCTCTCACTGTCGGCAATCAGGTTAATTAGAGTTTGGATGTGGCTCAGTCACAGGCGAGTGTGTATTGTGGGTCAACATGACAGAGCTCTGAGCAAAGTTTAAAAGTACAGCCACAAAAATGCCCAGATGCCACTGCTGTATTCCAGAACACCGTATTTACCTGGAAATCGCTGGCAAACCCCCACTGATGTTCACTAGAAATGAGTTATTGAAAAGACATCCGTCATAAACATATGATAAACCAATGAGAGAATTCCAGAATAAAAAAGTCTTACCTACAGGCAGCCGGGGTTCAACAGTTGCTCTAAACAGAGGAAGTAGGAGTCAGTGGCCTTTTTACATGTAGAGATTGTTTATTTAGCCCTTTTTAAAAGGTCTTGAACTCCAGAAGTTTAAGATTAAGTCCAATCCAAGGGTCTGAAGGGGGGAAAAAAAACGCAAGAGAGAAGGCAAATGAGAGAGGGAAAGAATCCCAGCTGCTGGGTGGTGCTACTGTTCTGAGAGCATTTGAGCTATTTTCAGCATTCACAGCAGCCGGAGTTGTCTGCAAAGGGATGAAAAAGCCGCGCCTGAGTGGCCACCTCCCTCCCCCTTGCCCCACGTGGTGGGGGGGGCACACACCAGGAAACCCACAACAACTTGGTTCACTGTACAACCACTCATTTAAATTTTGAGGAAAACTGCCAGCACCACTGCAAATGACAACCAAAAAAAAAAAAAAAAAAAATCTTGAAGTCTTAAAGCAACACAGTGCCTTGCCATAATCCTCAAGTTTTCAGAATGACTTACCTGACCTGTTGAACAGAGGATGGTCTGTCTATGCCTCCTTGAGAGGCAAGATGTTTCTTCTGATAGTCACTTGCTTAGATGGGTCTTAAAAAATATTTTAGGTCTCTCTGAGGAGTATCTGTTCTCACCCTATCCTCCTTAAGACGGGAAGACAAATGGTTTATTTCTAGCACGCACCTAAATTTCCAGTTTCATCGACTAGGCTATTTTTGAAAGCTACTGGCTTAAGCTGTTGACATTTCTTATCTGTTGGCAGAGACTGGGGACCATTCAGTGACATGATGCAGACAGACACGGATCCCCTGCTTCTGCCTCCAAAGAAGTTATTCAGATTGGGTCGCCAACAACGACTAGCAGACTTTGAGCTTTCACTTTGTCTCTAGAATTATAAATGAAGATCTGGAAGTTCTGTTCATTCATTCATTCATTCATTCAGCAATTTATGTGGCAAGTACATCTGAGCCTCCCATATGCCACACATCCTGAGAATACAGTAGCGAGCAAAACAGTGGCCTTGCCTCAGAGGGTTTACAGCACACAGAGGCAGTGAGAATAAAGAATAAAGAGAATTTGTTATAATCTTTTACAACCTCTTTTTCACAGGAGGAGACTCTTCAAGGCAGAGCAACTAGAGATCAGGATTTCTTTCTACTCTGACTGAAGGAAGATACTATGGGTGGTCGTCAGACCAACTTCTGGCTTCTGTGGCATTACTGTGCCTTTTACAACAGCCCTTAGAAGGAAAATTCGTTACTTCCTACCTGAGGAAATATATTAAGTATTTTCTTAAAAGCCTTTAATCCATGTAGATGAAATCCCTGAACTCTTTCATCTCCCTGCTCTAGTCACATAGAAAATGCTTAGGTAGAGAGAAGGTACTGCTGAGAGCTAAGAGGAAGCAGGAGAAGATTCTCTGATCCTTCGTCCAGTGTGAAAATCACCTGTATGCATTTTATAATGAATGTTCTGAAGGTTGGTTACTAGATGCTCAGATCAGATCCAATTGTTTCTTTGTGATTAAAGAAAGACACTGGAACCGATTATTGAAAATACGGAGGCTAATGTGTGATAGATTAAAAAAAAAAAAGAGTTGTGATAAAATAGGGAGCTCCTTCAACTATCTTCCATTTTTACTAAAATTAAATTAAATTAAAATGTAGTTATTTCTATCTTAAATTTAAATAAAGAAGAACTATAACGTAAGTTTGAAATATCTAATCAAAATTTTAAAATAAGATTATCTTAAAAGCGTATAGTAGAGTTTTGGAAAATGTCTATAGAATCATCTATTTTTCTGTTCATTTATTTTAAATGGTCACATTTTAGTGTATCTTAAATGCTTGCCAGTTTAGAAAAAGGATACTTACTTGGTCAAAATGATAGATGGTGATTCTGGCAAATTCTACCCTAAGATAGAAATTCCTTATTTTTTTTTTTAACAGTTTTAACTTTTTCCTCAGATAGAAATTCTTTTTTTTTTTTTTAACAGTTTTAACTTTTTCCTCCATATAGTCATTTATAATGAAAAGAAGAATACATGTCGAAACTGGTCATCCTTGGGAAACTGTCAAAGTTAATAAAACGAAGACTACTAGGTCAACCATTACCTTTAAATTCCAAACTGCACTCTTTCTACACCAACACTGAGAGAAGCCTGTTGCCTCATGTTTAAATATTGTTAGGAGTCATTTTTTGTCATAGTCTTGAGGGGACAGGCTCCGACCCTGCTAGCTGCTTCCATTTAGGATGAGCCACATGACTCACCAAGCTCCCGTTGTTCCCCAGGGGTCCCAACTATCCAAACAGCCTGCCAGTTAGCACCTCTCCACAGATCTGATGTCACAGAAGAGTGCAAGTTGGACTTCACGCATATTTTTAAAAATTAGAGGGTAGCACATATGGACTTCTCTACTCACCCAACTACTATGACTTTTATAAGTGACTGATGTCTTAGCAACTGTACTAATAGTACCAATACTAATGATTTTATTTCTATTTTTTCTCCCTTTCATTTTTGTTTTTACAAATAAAATGATTTAAAATAATTGGGTAATGCTTGTATTGGAATGGGCTTCCTATCTCAGCGAAACCCCAGATAGGACTTTAACATCACTTCTCCCCTGTGTAAAGTGGAGATGAAGCCATACCAATCCACAGCACCAATCCATAGGGCTTATATAATAATGCACATAAAATGCTTAATTCAGTAATGCCTGACACATAGCATGTACTCAGTAAAAATTAATACTGTTATCACTGTTGTAAGTCTACTTGGCTGTCCAATATGGTGGATACATGGGCTATTGAACACAACATGTGGTTAGTCAAAACTGAGATGTCGTATAATTGTAAAATGCACACTGGATTTTGAACATAGTATGAAAAAAAGAATATAAACTATCATATTAATTTTTATGTTGACTATATGTTAAAATATTTCAGGCATAGTAGGTTAAATAAGCTGTTTTGTTAAAATTAATTTTACCTGTTTGATTTCATTTTGTAAAATGACACTTAGGACATTTTAAATTAAATATGTGGCTTGCATTATATTTCTGTTGGTGTCCTGTCATCTCGACCAGTGGTCTCAAATTGTAGTGAACATTGGAGTTACTTGGAAGACCTGTCAAAACGCAGATTGCTAGATCCCACCCTCAGTTTCTGTTTTAGTAGTTTGGGGGAGAGGCCTGAAATTTTGCATCTCTAACAAGTCCCCAAGTGATTCTTTTTTTTTTTAATTTTTATTTATTTATGATAGTCACAGAGAGAGAGAGAGAGAGAGAGAGAGAGAGAGAGAGAGAGGCAGAGACACAGGCAGAGGGAGAAGCAGACTCCACGCACCGGGAGCCCGACGTGGGATTCGATCCCAGGTCTTCAGGATCGCACCCTGGGCCAAAGGCAGGCGCTAAACCGCTGCGCCACCCAGGGATCCCCCCAAGTGATTCTTAACCACACTTTGAGAACTGCTGGTCTTGAGCCTTGCTATTTAAAGAATGGTCTATGGACCAATATCAAAGTCATCACTTGGAAGACACCTGGGTGGCTCAGTCAGTTAAGCATCTGCCTTCAGCTCAGGTCATGATCCTAAGACCCCAGGATGGAGCCTCTCTTTGAGCTCCCTGCTCAGTGGGGAGTCTGCTTCTCCCTCTCCTTCTACCCTGCTCCCTCCACTCATGCTGTCTCTCTGCACTCTCTCTCAAATAAATAAATAAATAAAATCTTTAAAAAACAAAGACAAATAAAAAAAGCCAAAGTCATCACTTGGTATCTTGTAGGAAATGTGAAATCTCAGGCCTCACCCATACCTACTGAATCAGTGAGTACATTTTAACACCATCCCCAGGTTATATGTGTGCACAGTGAAATTTGATAGAAACTAATATAGAGTAGTGACTCTCATTCCTGGGTAAACATGAGGTTTATCTGGAAAATTGTTTAAAATGCCAGGACACTGCCAGTACACTCTAGAGAGTTTGCTTTAACTACTCTGGTTGAAATCTAACATATGGAGAAAGCTCCCCATGGTGATTCAAATGTAAAAGCAAGCGCTGAGAGTTTAGTGGGCAGTGGCGCCCTCAGACCAGATGCAGAATTGTCAGGATCCAGAAACCAGACAAGTTCTGGGGGATGCAGTGAGAGGCAGATGTTTGGGGGTTGTCAGGTGCGAGGAGAACAAGACTTGAACAGGCTGGAGTTGGTGGAAACCACACAGCGATGGAGTTGGGTGAGTGTTGCAGCCAGCAGGGGGAGACGGGCAGGAAGCCTTCTGGCTTCTGCAAGTCTGACGGAAGTCCCCAGTTGCCCCAGCTTTGGAGTTGCAGAGAAGACTGGAAAAAGCAGAGCATAGCCCTGGTCTCAGAGGAACTAGAATACGAAGCCAAGCTTTATATGAGCAGAAAGGCAGGCTCAAAAAAAATAAGATGAGGACCTACTTAGAAAAAACCTGGTGGAAGTCATGAGTGGGACCAGCAGCTGTGTTAACAGAGTCTCTTAAACTCTCAGCAAGGACAGGATTGGTTTCAGAGGCTCGATCTGGAATACTCTTTCAGAGATGAGGAGGGGAAAAAATGAACAGAAATGTTGAAAGTCAGTTTAGCTGGACATTTCTTTCTCCCTTTCCATTGTGTGCAATAAAAGTTGAGACTGTTCTCAGCTAAGCAGTGGTCAAATCAAAAACAATATTTGCTAAGACACAGTTGATACAGACCAAACTGTCCTACAGGATATCTCTATCTCCACAGAGGATCTTGGTAGGTCATGGAACTCTCTGTTGCTAGAACCCCGAGGAAGATGGGTGTTCTGGAGCAGAGAGACCTTCTGTTATTCTTCAGTGCACTTCTGTTCCACCTTTAAATAAGTGAGCACTTTATTTGGAACAACCTCCCCAGTTTGCCAAATGACTCCTCACTTTTTCAGATGGCGCCGGAACCTTGTGTGCTCCAGAGGGCTAAAGAAAAATAAAATCCTCCCTGTAATGGAGAATGTGGGCCCACATTGGAGATATTTAAAACTCCTAATTCTGTATTCAGAGACCATTTGCAGCTTCCCTTCTCCCTGTATTATTTGGTTGTTTCAGAACACCTTATAAATGTGTAAGGCTTAAGAACAGAGGGTCTGGAGCCAGGTGTCTGGGTTTGAATTCTGGTCCTGCCACTTTTCTGTGACCCTGGGCCTGTTACTTTACCTCCCGGTGCCTTAGTTTCCTCCTCTGTCACAGGACCTCATTGGGTTGTTGGGAGGATTAGAAGAGTTGCCTGAAAAGAATGTGGAAAAGTCTGGCACTCTGTAAGTGCTATTGTTGGCTTAACAATGAAAATACGGTAAAATAATCGCAGGTTTCCAAATAGGGTCAAATTTAGTAACTTTTTTGATACCACAATGACTTTCAGGGACTTTTATGTGAGTGATTCTTGAGTACATGTATTTTGAAAGCTTCTTTGAGAGTTGTTTAAATTTTTTTTCCCAAGAGAACTCAGAATTCTCAATTGATTCCTCGTCACTTCCTATTATTTGCGAGGATCTCAGTAGGAAGGAAGTGAATGTAGTTTCCCATGAATATTGTTTTCTAGGTTACATTTTTTCCCCCTGAAGTCCTTTGAAAAGTAAGTTGTACTATAAAACTGTTTGAAGGCTTCTGTGGCCCCTGTCAGTTGAGTAGCATTGTCTAATATTCCAGGAGAACAATGTATCATTCTCTTAGTCAAATATTTTAGTGCTTAGGGAGAGGCAGCAAGGCTGCCTGAAATACTGGCATGAGTTTCAAAGATGTATTGAAAAGGCAGTCAGAGTCTCATACTACAGAGACTATAGAAATCCGATAATGCTGATTAAAGGAATGGGTCAGGCATGTTGGATGCAAAATGAAGGCTCGAATAAGTGTAATAACATCCTTCACGCTGGTCTGTTTTAACCACATGAAACAAAGCATATGCAATGGACACGATGATGCTCAGTAGCATCATGTACTTAGTGTCAGCCAGGCCATCTGCAGGAACTTCCGTACGTTGAATGCTAAACAGGATTAAATGCATTGTGGGGGGAACTCAAGCCCACGAGCTTGAGTGATTTTAGACCAGGCATGCAAACTCTCTACGCTTGCGCTCTGAAACACAGGCAGAGGGACTGGGCTATTAACCCGGGCTCCCTCTGTCTTAACTCTAACATCTGTGCTTTTGCTCAGGTTTCTATAAATTACTTTTGGCAATCCTCATCATAATCTGTACCTGCAGGTGTCATTGTGTGAAAGCTGTCAAATCATACGTTCAATTATTTCTACTACCTGGTTACTGAAGTGAAGGAAATGCTTTTTAGGAGATGATTCGCCATCAAGTGTGCCATTATGCAATCTGGGGCTGGACTTTACCGAGTAACGGGAAATCGTAAGGAATGGCTAAAGAACTGTTATCAAATGCAAGAGATTCTATAGGAATAACTTCTTCGAACCTGTCAAAGCTCAGATTTCTAGGTAAAGCTTTATTGGTTTTATACGTGCTGCCTAAATCCCACATATATTTAAAAAGTACCTCTGCTGTTTATATAACCATGACTTAGCTTTTCTTGATATTTATATTCTATTGAAATTGAGGCATATGCAACAGTTGCTAAATATGGCATAAAAATCTTTAAGATAAGCCTTCTTAAAGTGGCCTATTTAAAGCTCTGCACGATTTTCTTACATCTCCACCTACCTCTGTCTACCTACCTTCCAGTTCCCTTTCTTGTAGCCTCTCTGGCCCATCAGTTCCTAGAACGGGCCACATTTAGGGCTTCTATGTGCACTGTTCGTTCTCTCTCTCTGGGACACCTTCCCTGCTCAGCAGTTAATGCTGTGCATCCTTCAGCTAAAGCGCCCCTTCCTCAGGAAGGCTTCCCTGAGCCACCCAAGGTCATGTGTTTTTAACTCTTGAACAATCATATTCTTCATTTCCTTGAGTGTCAACCTCAGTTGCATTTATTTCTGTGATCAATCAATGTATTTCTCCTCCATTGGCCTGTTGGCTCTAGTTTACCCTTCACATTGTATTTCCCACATACATATTGTATTTGTGCCTGGCACAAACTAAGTGCTTAATGTATATTTGGTAAATAAATGATTCAGTAGGTTCTGCAGAAGGCATTAGGCAATGCATGATGCCATCTTTGCTGTGCACTTATCAGAACCTGTGGCATAAAAACTATCTTCTCCTGTAAAAAGCAAAAAACTATGTATTCTAATTAAGCAGCTCTTTCCAACCAAAAGGGTTCCCAGAAATAGATTACTTTGTAGTTACGTATTTGGTTTAAAAGCTGTCTTAAGAGGCAGATTCCACTTCTTTTCCCCTTCAGGATACACTATATTCTATTATCTTAATAATTTGCATTTACCTTCTAAAATAGGTTTGAAATAAACCAAGTTACTTGCACTCACACGTCATATCGCTAGGCCTTTATCAGAATGTAATAATACTCTAGTAGGGATATTAATCATACTCACTCAGTTGAGGTCTCTGGTAAAAATGATTAGGGTTGTTGAGAGAGAATTACATATTTGTCTATGTGTTCCTATATGGTTACACCATCTGGTTCTCTGAGACTCATATCTGATTGATTAGTAGTTTATGAGTAGATGGACATGAAGTTTCATACCAATAATGGCTACCCAGTCAGGCCATTGTCATGCCTTTGGCTGAAGCTCTCTCTCTCTCTCTCTCTCTTCTCTTTCTTTCTTTCTTTCTTTCTTTCTTTCTTTCTTTCTTTCTTTCTTCTTTCTTTTTTTTTTTTTTTTTTAGAGAAGGAGTTGGGAGCGGCAGAGTGAGAGGGAGAGAGAGAGAGTCCTAAGCAGGCTCCACACCCAGTGCAGAGCCTGACTCAGGGCTGATCTCACAACCCTGAGATCATGACCTGAGCCAAAATCAAGAGTCAGTTGCTTAACTGACTGAACCACCCAGGCGCCCCAAGAAACACTTTCTCTTGCCCATGTTGTCTGTTAGTTATAAACATACAATGAATTACTGGTCACTGACTGAGATGCTGGGGGATTTGCAATCTTGTTCTCTGGCAAAGGGACACATGATATCAACAGGGGAGAGAAGGACAGCTGCATGTGGCTTGGGCTACAGAGCAGGGGGTGAAGGCTGGGGGATGGCATTGGCCGTGCTGCTTTGGAAGAAACTGTGTGATCCTCTCTTCTACTATGGGAAGAAGGACACTTGTTACAGGTAAGAATGTGTGAAGGTGTACTTTTGTATGTATTCTTTAAAATTTAAATTTGTAAAATCCTTTGAAATATCCAAGGCACAGTATGAAAAATATCTTTTCTGAGGCACTCAAAAAATGAATTAACTCAATAATCCATGGCACATTTCCATCATTACTATGACCATAGAAGTTAACTTTACAAGGATAGCCACACACATAAGTAATACACAAAATGTTAAAAAAAAATGTCCTTAAAGCTTGGAGATGGTGGATAAGCAAAGAACTATAAGGAACACGTGGTATCCCTGGGTGGCTTAGCAGTTTACCGCCTACTTTTGGCCCAGGGCGTGATCCTGGAGAGCCGGGATCGAATCCCATGTCGGGCTCCCGGTGCATGGAGCCTGCTTCTCCCTCTGCCTATGTCTCTGCCTCTCTCTCTCTGTGTCTGACTATCATAAATAAATAAAAATTAAAAAAAAAAAAGAACTATAAGGAACACTTGACCAGCATTCAAAGGTTAGAAGACACTATAGATTCATTATATCAAGTGTATAAGAACAACTTCTTCCAAATGAATGCAAGTTAGAGATGGAAAACTTTAGAGATTGGACATAGTAATATTGTTCTGTGTGTCGTCCATCACCTGAGCCAGACCTTCCTACCTCTTTGTGTGACCTATTTGTGTGCTGTGAGCAGGTTACAGATGTTGCTACGATAATGACCCCTCCAGTTGTCAGGTGGCCAGCTGAAGCCCAGGGCTGCTGGTGCTCCTGGACCAGCCACCTCTGGCCGGGAGTAACCTCACTTGTTCACCTCAGTGGGCCTACAGATATTCTTACTTTCATGTAGGCTACAGGTAAAGACTTGACCAGCAGGGTCAACCTACTAAAAATAGCAACAATGGTCTTACTCACAAAGAAGACACAAGAAATTAGATGTTATGGGAAGGGTATGTCAGAAACGTCAAGAAATGAGTAACGATATCTCAATTTTACAAAGGAAAGAAAGAAAGAAAGAAAGAAAGAAAGAAAGAAAGAAAGAAAGAAAGAAAGAAAGAAAGAAAATAGAATAAAAGATGAGGAGGCTGGGGGAATCAGTCTAGACTCTTGAGTCTGAGCTGGAACTCGACTGGTCTCCAGGGGAAGGTGCGAGGGAGCCTGCCTGTCTGTAGCAGTGGATATTTTGTTGTTCAGGCAGGGAGTGGGGATGGACCTCTGAATCAAAGCAAATACTCACCTTTTGCCTTCTAGCAAATGCCCTTCTTTTTACAGTAAGTATTTCTTTAAGGGTCTTTTTCTTTTCTTTTCCTTTAAGATTTTATTCATTTATTTTACAGAGAGACAGAGAGACGGAGACAGAGCACAAGCAGGGGGAGTGGCAGAGGGAGAGGGAGAGGGAGAGGGAGAAGCAGGCTCCCCATTGAGCAAGAAGCCTGATCCTAGGACCCTGGGATCACGACTTGAGTGGAAGACAGATGCCTAACTGGCTGAGCCCACCCAGGTGTCCCTTAAGGGTCACTTTCAGTTGGAAGTTTCTCTTTGATATATTTTATTTTACAATCAAGTCACTATTTCCATACTTATTCTTAAAAATAAATAAATTCTATAACCCAGTTGTGGCAGACACTGCTTTCTACTTCCCAAGAGTCTGTTTTTGCTTTCGTCTTTACTACAGAATCCTGATAATATGCCTATTGCAAAACCTACCTTCCCAGATTTTCTTGCAAACTGTTCTGATCAATAAGCTAAAGGTGAGACACTTCACGTACACAGTAAGAGCAGGGAAAGCTGCTCTGCCCTTTGCCTCCTAACCATTCGCTGCTCCTCCCAGCTGACAGAAATGCCGACTCCATTCTGGGAGGCACATGCTAAGGGTGGGGGGATAGAGTTAAACCTACCCTGGGCTGCTTCTTGTTTGCAGTAAACCAACCTCTCACTGGGCTAAGTGGTTGTCTTGAGATAATCTCTTACTTAAAGCTGGAAACGTACCTGACACAATCACCTAGGAGCTACTTTATTATATTAGGTAGGTGGAAAGATAGTAATAGACTATATAGCTTCAGAAGTTTTGAAAGGACCTCTGGCATCAACAATAAGCCCTTACAATGCAGTGTGTGGTGTACAGTTTTCAAGTCTGTTATCACTTCCAAATGGAGTGAAGACTGCTGTGACCAAAACAGAGCCTATGTGTCTCAAGCCCCAAGAACTGGATCATTTGAATAGAACCAAAAATTTTGGTTCTAAACATGGTAACATAGTTGACACTTCCCCCCACCCCCCTAAAACTAACGCTGAATGATCAGTGATATCAAGAGAAATAAGAACACAGTAATCATCTCCAGGAAATACAAAACAGGAACTCACTGTTTATCCTGTTCTTAGTGTACATGGCCACAGCATTGTTCAGAAAACTTTGAACTTCTATGTAGGTTACCCAGCCTTCACAATATAAATTGAATGATAGAATTTTGTCCTTGTTACAGAAAAAGTTATTTTGAAAAGATATTCAAGGCTGGTAATATATTGAGTTTGAATATTAAAATACCCTTCAAGAGTTCTCCTTACAATTTTTTTTTTTTTAAAATGGTGAATGCTAATAGTCACAGTTGAGGGGAAAGTATGTTGGATTAGGAAGCCAAGAATTTCCCAGTTTTAAATAAAACTTAAGATACACATACAATGTGGAAATTATTTTAAGCATTCTTATTTCTTGTCTCATGGCTTCTGATTAAATACCATAGATTGAAGAAATGACTATAAATCATAGTACATTCCATTCTATAACAGGCAGTCATGTGTAAATGCTTTGTCTTTCTATCAATATTTGCCAAGAGTATAATAACTGACAACAAGTTTCTGGAGGCTGCCTGCCAACCATCAAATCTGACTCTACTGCTCCCAACAGTGTGGCTACTTGGATTTCCTCATGCTCAGTGTTCTTATTAATGAAATAAGAATCATAGCAATATTTGTCTCATATGATGGCTATGAGGAAGAACGAGCTAACATACGCAAAACTTTTAAAACAATGCCTGATACAGGGTGTCTGACTGGGTCAATCGGTAGAGCATGACCTTGGGGTCATGAGTTTGAGCCCCATGTTGGGTGTAGAGATTACTAAAAAAATAAACTTTAAAACAATGCCTGATACTCATAAGTGTTGGTTTTGCTGTTATCATCATTATCTCAATGATGCACAGCATGTAAAGTTAAGTCATGGGCTTTGAGGATAAATAGTCTTCAGTTAATTTTCTGGTTCTGCCCCTTATCAGCTCTTTGATTTGGCAAGATCTTTGAGAGTCTCATTTCCTTCATCTGAAAAGTAGGGATATCATTAATTACCTTTGAGCATTATTAAGAGGAGTGAGAAGATAATGTGTGGAAACCACATCTGGCACACAGCAATCATTAGTCATTTTAAAAAATCAGATAGGAAAAGATCTCTGCAAATATATTAATTAATCTTCACAAATATATGTACTTTTACTTTGTTGATGGGGAAAATGAAATGGATTGGACACACCTAGATACTGAATTTCATTTCCTTATAACATTTCAGATAGCTCATATTCAGACTTTTATGGATTTTTCTTCTCAATTTTATTTTATTATTTCATTTTTTAAAAAGATTTTATTTCTTTATCCATGAGAGACACACAGAGAGGCAGAGACACAGGCAGAGGGAGAAGAGGCAGGGAGCCCGATGCGGGACTCGATCCCAGGACCCCAGAATCACGCCTGAGTTGAAGGCAGATGCTCAACCACTGAGCCACCCAGGTGCCCCTCTTCTCAATTTTAAATAATAATTCATAGAATTGTCAGACAACTGGATTAAGAAAATTCCCATCTCTGCTAATGACTTTATCTATGGCTTTTGCCTCTTTAAAGCAACAACATTACCGTCATCTTATTGGGGTGAGTAGAAGAAGGTTGGAGAGGAAAGATACTTGCGTTAAAAGAAATGACTTGGGAGAGGCAGAGAATCGACTTTGTAAAACCCTTGTACGAGTCTATTGTACCCTTCGCAGATGGGAGAAGCAGAATTATAAGCTTATCCATCTTCATTACAAACAAACAAACGCTTACATCCACTGACTACGATGATCATGAATGATAATTGAAGGATAAGTGTTCCTCTATTATAGCAATTATTACACTTAAAAAAAAAAAAAAGAATCAATTCTTCAGAATCACACAGAGCTGACCTGAAGGCTTAATTTCCTGAGTGGCAAGGACTGTCACTTTGGGCAAGTTAATCTGTCTGAACTTTGATTTTCCTGTATATAAAATGCTGACAGTATCAACCACCTCTTTTATGCTAAATGTTGGCAAATTGAACTCCAATAAAAAAATAAAAAAATATATCAACCACCTCTTTTGGGGCTTTTTAAAAATTTTTTTGTTTATTTATTCATGAGAGACACACAACACAGGCAGAGGGAGAAGCAGGCTCCCTGCGGGGAGCCCGATGCAGTCCTCGATCCCAGGACCCTGGGATCCCAACCTGAGCCAAAGGCAGATGCTCAACCTCTGAGCCACCCAGGTGCCCTGTCTTTTGAGAGAATGAGATGAAACTGTGAAGATCAGTTACTTAGTTAAGAGCCTGTTGCAGAATAGGGCGCGGGTTCAATACATTATTGCTGTTTATGCTCTCTTTTTCTTACTGGACTGTTGGCTCTGTAAGGACAGGACTCCCTTTAAAAAGGTAAGCATAGGCAGTTCCTAGAAAAGTGGTCACTAGAATGTACTGTGTGTGCATGTGTGTGTGTGTGGTTCAGTGGAACCAAGACAGGGATACCTTGAAAGGAAAACTAAAGCAACCCCAGAAATGCACAGAAGGCTTCATTTGTTTCAGTGAAAACATTGACAAATGCAACTGATGTTCCGAGGAATAGGTTTAAGTAAAGAGCAAAGAAAGGACAATATTTTCCTCACACAACCTATTTAGGAGGGAAAGACAAGCTGTAAGGGACAGAGAAGCATTCTCAGTGGTGAGTGTTATGGATTATAAAGAGCACCTTGAAATGGGGCTATTTCTCTATATCACCTGCACTTTCTTCCCTCGTACAAAGATGGCGGTGACTTTAGGTCCATGATTTTTCTTGACTTTGTCTGACTTCTTTAATTCACAGGAGTTTTTATATAAAACTCAAATCTTCTAACTTCTCTCTGAACCCCTCCTTCCCCCTCCCACATTCTGTCTTCCTTACACAAGGTGCTTCCATGTTGGGGGCTCATGGGTTTTATGTCTCAATCCAGTGACACTAATCCTAGGTTGGTAGGCTTTGCGTAGCAGTCCTTCCCTAAATCTTTTCTCAGATATGGCACCATTTGGAGATTTTCAGCATCAATTTTGGCATCCCATATTTCTTACCTTTCATTTAACCTTAAATCATAGCTGGTAGAAATATTACAAAACCTACCTAATCGTTCCCTTTACATTCTGACTTTTGGGGTGCATACGGGTACTTTATAGGAAGGCCATTACTAGGACCAGGGTCTGAGGGGCTTTGTCTTGGTGGGGGTGAAAAGGCATTGACAATGTATTCTAGATCTATGATGGGGGTAGATTCTCCCTACATCTTGTCAGTCTGTATCTTGAGTACCAAGGCTACTCCAGCACCAACTGCTACTTCCCTTTGCCTGTGAGGAGCTTTGATAGAGATATGCTATTCATGCCCTTCATGCTCCTAGTGAACTAAATCAGAGGGTAATGCTACCCACGATAGTAGACTCAATTTAAAGATCAGGGGATAGTTTTAATGGCAACAAAAGGAAGTTTGCAAAGAGATAAGAAAACAGGAGTGGTAGGAATTCTTAATAATTTTAGTGAGAAGGGATTCAGTGGGGGAAAGAAATGAACAGACTCTACTTTAAAGAGAAAAGTAATATTTGGAGCTTCAAAGTTTAATATTAAAAATATAATTGGGGCATCAGTGTGGCTCAGTGGTTGAGCATCTGCCTTGGGCTCAGGTCATGATCCCGGAGTCCTGGGATTGAATCCTGCATCAGGCTCCCCGCAGGGAGGCTGCTTCTCCCTCTGCCTGTGTCTCTGCCTCTCTCTCTGTGTCTCTCATGAATAAATAAATAAAAATCTTTAAAATACACATTTTAATTGAGACATTGGCCAGACTGTCGAGAAGAATAAAGTGATCCTGGGATCAATCAATTATCAAGGAGAATAACACTGTTTATGATAAGTAGAAAAACGGCCTCAGAAGAGATAAATCCATGAGAAATTATTTTTATTAGTGTAGGGCTCTCTTCGTAAAACTCTCCCCAAAAGTAGAAACCCACAGCTGAGTTTATTTTATGGCGTTATATTGCAATGCACTTATTTGGCAAGTTTTACAATCACACCCTGTAATGAATTCACCTACAAAAAAAGACAAAGGGGACTAAATTCAGGTTGTCCATAAATTTGCATATACAATAGTGGGTAAGAGAAGAAGGAATTGGAAAGATCTTAGCAAATGATGCCCATCGCTGCGGCCAAACCTGAGCTATAAATTGCAGCGGCTCTACCGTTCTGTAACTCGAACTCTGTTTTCATGTTGCTGATTAAGATCTATCCACTTGGCCTCTTTTTAAAAGACTTGGCGCACACTTGAACACACCTCTGAGACTCCAAAATGGACTTCTGCACCACATTCTATTTTGGGTTAGCACAGAGGTGCTGGAAATTTCAGGTAGCTAAAGAACCCGAGCTGGTGAATGATTCCAGGGTTTCAGAACACATCCAGGCCATGGGCTCCAATTATTCTTTGAGGTGTTTGACTTACAGATCTAGAACAGGTTAGGTCATCTTTATTGTGATGAGGTTATTCTTCCAGTTAACATAGTATCGTTCTGTTCCCCTTGTCCCTTTCCCCTCAAAAATCAGGTTAAAGTCCAATTTTAAAGCTTACTTTTGTGCTACATTGACATGCTTATTAATCACTGTTTGTAGGAAGTGATATTGCCTTCCATTTCTGACCATCTCCATAGAGAACTCATTCTTATTTACTGTAGCTCATCTCACCGACAGGTGAATTAGAGAGATACTCAGAGCCTTCATGTTTCATGCAGAAATTATTCAAAATGAAGTCAAAATCATTTTATTTGTCAAGATGTAATTTATCAAATCAGCTATAAGTTACATTTATAATTATAATTTATATGTTATACTTATATTAACTCTATATTATATAAGAGTTATATAGTCATAGCAATGAACTTATGTAATACCTTAGATATAATTTGTCAAGTAAAGACAATTTTATTCGACAAATTCATCTTTATCTTTGTTTTTAAAGGGATAAATTTGCACGGTAACCTCAGAAGACACTAGTTTCTTAAAACAGAATCATTCAAGAGAGATCTGATATTTACATCACCTTACTTTTTAATGCAACATTTCATTAAACTCCTTTTTAAGTATTAAAGAATTCTTGAAAGTGTACAAGGTGAGGAATGGTTATGTAATATTCTTGCTTCTCAACCATTTTCTCACTGTCTTAGTACATTTGGAAGTTCCAAATTTTTTATTTGGAAGCTCAATACTTTTGAACTTGAAGTTTCTTCACACATATAGAAACACATATAAACTCTGTGGCTGTTTCCGAATCAAAGTGAGCAGTTCCTCATGGGCTGTGTTTGCCATTTCCGTTTCAACAGGAAACAATTTATCACTATGATTAAAAGGTTTATGGACAGTCCTTGCTAATTTCTAAGCTGATGAAACATGGCTCTAGTTTCACAGACTCCAAGGAGGCAGGAGATTTAGGGTCTTGTTTCTCATTACTTATCTCCACTCCCTGCTTCAGTGGTTAGGTTAACTCTGCTCTGAGAGGAACTAGCACTGGGTTAAGAAGTAAAACAGAAACAAAGAAGTAAGTAAATCAGCCTCTTAGCACATACTGATTAGTGTCCACACTCACACACAATGCCACATTTAAACTAAGACATTCCAGATTCTCACTTACATGATAATCACTGTGGCTCTACAAGTGAAATAAATGTATCTTTGTCATTTCATCTGTTGAGTATGCACTAATGGCTTCCCCAAATGGATAAGGGCTATTAACTTTAGGAATTATTACAAGATACCTGAGTAGCTGAGTGATTCTAAAATTGGAATTGTTTCCATCTCAAAAGACCCAAGAATTATATGGACTCATATTTTACTACATTTATTTGCACACCCACTCACACTTTTAGAAGGTCAATTCAAGTAAAAGTACCTGTAAGATTTTAATATCAAGAATATTAATTTCCTCATTCTCACAATAGTCCCATGGGCTGGTAGAAAGTCTCTCTCATTTCACAGATAAACACACTAAAATATATTTATCACCTAACAATTGACTTTATTAGCTTAGGGCACAATTCAGGATTCCCTGCTCATATTTTCCTGGAATGAGACACTTTAGTGACTCAGCATTGAACAATATCATTGAAATTGTCCTTTTCACATCACACAAATGGAAAGAAGCTGATTTTGGTACTTAATTATAAATATTCCTTAATGTGTATTCTCTGAAAAATTTGAACATTGAATTGAAAACCATGAGGATGGGGAAAAAGTAATTAAAAATACCAATGTGTGCTTTTTTTTTTTTTAGATTTTATTTATTATTCATGAGAGACATAGAAAGAGAGAGAGAGGAAGAGACACAGGCAGAGGGAGAAGCAGGCCCCATGCAGGAAGTCCGACATGGGACTTGATCCCAGGTCTCCAGGATCACACCCTGGGCCGAAGGTGGCACTAAACCACTGAGCCACCCAGGGATTCCCCTCAATGTGCTTTTAATATAGGCTGCAATATGCTGCTTGTGATGATCCTGATTAAAATGGCATTTTTCATAAACAACTTTGAAGGTTTTTCTGAGTATTAATTCTGAAATGTATGCTAATTTTCAATACAACTTAAAAACTACACCTGTGGGATCCCCGGGTGGCGCAGCGGTTTGGCGCCTGCCTTTGGCCCAGGGTGCGATCCTGGAGACCCGGGATTGAATCCCACGTCGGGCTCCCGGTGCATGGAGCCTGCTTCTCTGTGCATGGAGCCTGTGTCTCTGCCTCTCTCTATCTCTCTCTCTCTGTGACTAAGATAAAAAAAAAAAAAAAACTACACCTGTTTATTTTATTTTTTATTTATTTTTTTAAACTACACCTGTTTAATTAGAACGAGTATACTGGCTTTATGCCACACTTTATTATCATGGTATGCATAAATTTATCACCTACATAAGAATAAAATATGGGAAATACATTTATGAATATTGTAAATGTTCAAGAAAAAACTTCCCCACATTTCATATATGTTTTGTTTACACAGGCTCATATACTCATGAATTGGGCAATTCAGCCCCATCTACAAAGTATAAATAGACCTTAAGAGTATAAGCTTCATGAGGGCAAGAACTCCTGTCTTGTGCTTATAGTATAGTGCCTAACTCATATGGAAACCGTACCTAATGTTGATAAAAATGAATGATGGACAAATAGAGTCAGACAAAGAGGGTCAAGAAATGGATATTGAACAGTGAATGCTTTGAGGATGATCTTTTGAATTGTTCTTTTTTTTCCTCTTATTTTTCTTATTTTAAATGGATGATCTCTTTCTTCTGGTGTGTTGAACTTACTGTAAAATGGAAGTTATCAAAAAAGTTATTGCTCACACTTGCTATGTCTCCTACTAGGTAATCTCTTAAAAATGTGAAAAAAAAAGAAGATTGTTGTTCCCTAAAAGTATACACTCTTGGAGTGGCCACTTTTCTTCTTTAGATCAGAGTGCTCTTAACAAAAGGAAATTGTTCAACATGTACATAGCCACAAGGCTCTTAATTCTTCTCAAACTTCAGCTGAGCTGTATTTGGTTCCAAAGTAGAACTAATCATTTGTAATCCAGAGGTAAAACCATTGCTGCCAGTAAACAGGCCCATTGACATTGAGCACAAAAACCAAGATGGCAGTGATCAGTTTCCTAGCAGTACATCTTCCAAGTCATCTCCTAAATTAAAGTGAAGGAAAATTATAATAGTAAAAGGGAACTGATAAAAATATTTATTTCTGGAGATTTTTGTTTGTTGGTTTGTTTTGTTTTCAATTTTGATTGCTTAGCATTGTAACATCATTATTAGATGTGTAAGCATGATTGGTGCCACACAAACTTTCTTTGTTCCTCATCTATCTGTGCCTCCTTATTTTGAAATTTTCATAACTTCAAGAAAATTTAGAAAATATGGACAATCAAAAAAGAAGGAAGGAAAAACCATCCACAACTTTATCACAATGAAATTATTGACCTTCTTGATTGTTTTTTTTTTTTTTCCTCTCTCTCTCTCTCTGCCTCTGTATTATAGTGCTATTTCTGGTCTTTATGAATAAAGAAACTTGGTGCATTCTTGTAAGTGAATGTTTTCATAAAGCCTGAAACAAAAACATGAATAGGATGATAAAATGGAAGTTATAACATTTTCTTTTGGCCGATCTGTATTTCCCACAAATAGGCAGTCTAGAAAAATAAGAGTATAGGGTTTGGAATCTGGCTGACCCAAGTTTGAATTCTATCTCATATGTGACCCTGTGCAAGTTGTTTAACTTCTTAGAGCCTGTTTCCTCTTCCGTAAAATGAGAATAATACCCTCATCAGAATGTTTCTGTGAATAGTCAATGAGAGGTATTTAAAGAATTTGGCAAGCTGCCTGACACAGTATGCATTCAGTGAATGCTAGCTATTATTATTATTATTTGTAAGAATACTTACTGTTAGTTTACATTCCTAACTGACCTTGTAGATCAGAAAGCTCAACATCACATGACATGAAGATTAATTTTAGATCAGTCCAAAAAAACCATAATTAAGCAGGTAAATCTATTGGAAAACGTCCATATAATGCATTCTCAAGCAAGTACTTTAGAATTCTAGGATTAATTAACATTCTTCTCTGTTAGCATAGTTAATGGAAGGATGGTTATTCTTTGAAATTAAGATGTTTAAAAATAGTGATCTCCGTCATTCTATCCTAACTTCATGTTTGCAGCTAATACTTTGCATAATTTATAACCAAAAGATTAATTTGCCTTGGTTTGATACAATACAGCCAAGGCCAGAAGTGTGCTGTTATTCTCTTAGCAGTTTCTTTGAGTTTTAAATTTAATTATTTATCTATTGTGGAAGTTGATTTTTCCTTATTTTATGTAGGTTTTTTTTTTTTTTTTTTTTTTTTTTTTTTTTGGTAGGGGTTTTTTGTTTGTTCATTTGTTTGTTTGTTTTGCTCTGGACCCAGTCAAGCTCTAATATGTCAAGACCTCTGGAAGATCTCCATTTCTCTTTTATCCCAGGAAATGTTTTTAATAGCGTAATTATTTATTGAGAGCCTGTTTTGTGCTGGGCACTGCCATGGGTACTTCACATGAATTATTTCATATGATAGAATGAGTGGTCCTGTGATCTAGGCATAATATCCTCATTTTTGAGGTGCCAAACCTGTGGCTGAAGGATGTTAAGTCACACGCCAGGGGTCACACCTCCATGATGGCCAGGGCCACCACAGGACCTTATACTCTACAGTTCCCTACAGGGTCCTGCCCTGCCCTGCATGCTCCCTCCATTTCTGCAAAACCAGGAGGACTTTCATGTAGGATCTGAGGAACCTTGACTTTGATAAGGCACATACATGGGTGAAATCAATTTTGGGATAAAACATATTAATGAATATCTATTTCATGCTTTCTTTTTCAAAAGAAAAAAAATATTGTCAATTACTGACTTTTAAAATTAAGCAACCAAGAGCAAATAACATCAAATTGCTTACTAAATATAATAAATGGCAAATTATAATTTGAATTTTTATGATAATCACATAAAGTGGTGATAGGATTCAGAGAGAGGGCAGAGAAAAGAGTATGGAGAGACAGATGGGGGAGGAGATAGGGGGAAATTAGACTGGGGCAAGGAGTGTAGGGAGGCGCACTAACATTGGTGAGGGTCCAGCACCGTTTTGGTGCTTGGTGCTATTTAATGCAGCAGACAACTACTTTCATATATAATGTGTGACAGGGAGTCTGAAATTTGTCATTAGATTTATACTTCAAGATAGAGGGAGTTCCATTCACAGAAAGTTATCAATAAAAAAAAATTCAGGGACGCCTGGGTGGCTCAGTGGTTGGGCGTCTGCCTTCGGCCCAGGGCATGGTCCTGGAGTCCTAGGATCAAGTCCTGCATCGGGCTCCCGCAGGAGGCCTCTGCCTGTGTCTCTGCCTCTCTCTCTGTGTCTCTCATGAATAAATAAATAAAATCTTTTTAAAAAATTCAAATAGGAGTGCCTGGGTGGCTCAGTGGTTGAGCATCTGCCTTTGGCTCAGGTCATGAACCCAGGGTCCTAGGATTGAGTCCCGCATCAGGCTCTCTTCAGGGAGCCTGCTTCTTCCTCTGCCTATGTCTCTGCCTCTCTCTCTTTCTCTCTCTCTCTCTCAGTGTCTCTCATTAATAAATAAAATCTTAAAAAAAATTCAAATAATACATCTTCAAGCATTGGCCTGGAACCAGACCTGAAAATGTACAGCCTACCTCAAACTCTGGGTATCTGCTTATCTGAGGGGATTCCAGATTATGTTCCCTTGGTCCAATGCTCCTCCTATCCTCTGAAGAGGAGGCTCTATCTTTAGACTTCCATGTCAAATGCTCTCTTAATCATGGAAAGGGGTAGGGAAAGAGGGCTTTCTAGAAGGCAGAATGATAATGAGGAACTGTCAGATACCTACTAGGTTGGGGGCCCCTGTGGGCCCATTCAACATGAGGCAAGAACTGGGGTGATGATGCTCTGGCCTGACTGAGGTCCTGCCCATGTGGGGTTATATGGGAAGGGTATAGCAGGACTCATGCATCTCAAGCACCCCAACCTGGAAAAAAGTTGCATTTCCTCAAGCTGGGAAGAGTGTCTGCCAGGAGTGATGCCCCATAGTATCATCTCATTAATCATCTCATTAAATATATTGCATTTGATTCACAAAAGACAAGATGTTCATGTATGATGCATACAAATGCAAGCTGTGTGCTGCGTTGGCCTCACAGGCCTGTTACCCAAGCGTGTACACCTGACCCTGCACATAGAAAGGCCAGTGCTGGGTTTAATACTCTGTGGTTATCACTTTCAAATTATTAACAATTCTCGAATAAGGGGGTATCACATTTTAGCCTTGCACTAGGCTCTGCATATTATGTAGCAGTTTCTGGTTGTGTAAAAGTTCAACAGAAATAATCAAAGTCTCCTCAAATTTCTGAGACCTTAATTTCACATCTCACATCCTTGAAAGATAGAAGATTGAGGTCTGAGGGCAACTGTGGCAATTCCTCCCACTGTCCTGCCCTTATATAAGTTCTCTTTACTCCTCCACAGCTCCCCGCCCCCCGTAAGCTCTCTTTCATTTACAACTTCAGAAAAGATTTTTATTCTGGTCCCTCTCAAATAGACATCTTTGGCACAGGCTCTGAAGGTCAAGAGCTGTGCTGTGTACTATGGCAGTGACTAGCCACCAGTGGCTACTAAGCACTTGAAATGTGGCTAGTTCAAATTGACATGTTGTTAAATGTAAAATACAGACTTTAGAAATACACACACGCGTGCGGTTATAAAATAAGTTATGAATTTTTCTTAATACTGATTATTTACTGAAATCTTTTGGATATATTGGGTTACATACTATATATTATAAAATTGATGTCATCTTTTACCCTTTTTTCGTGTGGCTATTAGAAAATTTAAATTTACATGTGGCTTCAATTCACAGCTTAAAATTTATTTCTATTGGTCTAAATCTCCTTTTTTTAAAAAAAAAATCACATTTTGATCTATTCTACCCAGATATCCCACTTGCATCTCCATCTCAAAAAGTCTCAAACCAGTGTCACTATATTCTCCTCTGAGTGTTCTTTTTCCATCTTACTTTCCCAAGACAGTAAACTGGTAATCAAACCATACCCTTGCCCTCATCCCCAAATGAATATTAAGTACTACTGATTCCTTCTCCATGTCTCTTGATTCTAGCACTTTCTCTCCAGACCTACTGTCCTGTCCTAGCTGAGGCATAGAGACTTTGTTCCTGTAGTTTGCACTATCCCTCTATGCGACATCACTGCAATACCTTATCTCACTCTCATACTTTTACACTGCTAGATGTCTTATTATGGAAATCTTATTAATTCACTTTCTCGCTTGAACTCTTTCAGTGTCTTCTAATCTAACTCAGTGTGACACAGCTACATTGCAATCTGACTCCGGTCTGCTTGTCCAATTTTACTTTCCATCTCTCCATAGCAGGCACCCTGCATTCCAATCATACCAAGGGCTATTAGTCCTTGGAACATATCCTTCTTGCCTCTGTGCTTTAGCACATACTGTTCCTTCTTCATGGTGGGCTCAGCACATTCCAAGGCAAATGTCCACATATTCTTTAGCCCCTAAACATTTCCTCAGTGATGGCTCAGCTCTTCCTCAGACAGAGTAGATCCTGTGTATGTCATACATCTCTATTAATGCAATACCACACTGAATTAAGATCGCCTATTTTTAAGGCTGTTTACCAGTCACTGTTTTAAATGCATTCCAGACACTTAGAAGAGTGACTGACACATCATAATCTTGGCTGAATAAATCCCTCACTCTTTTCTCCCTGCCCCACCACTTTGGTTCATTGCCTATTTTTCTCTTGCCTAAAGGATTGAAAGTATCTCTCTATAACTATTTCTTACTCTTTTAAACTTGATATATTGTTAACAGTTACATCTTTTTTTTTTTTTTTAACATACAAACATGAGCGTTACTTTTCCTCACTTAAAGAAACTCCAATAGTGGTTTTATTTTTTCAGAGAATTAATCCAAACTACTTAGCATGAGGCTGATCCTGATACTGGTGATAAAAATACCATTCCTTCTGTGCTTCTGATGAGCCAGGTGCTATGCCAATCCTTTACAATAATCTCATTTAATCCTAATGACCATCCTCAGAGGCGAGTTCTATTATATCCACTCTGCGGGTAGCGAAATAAAGGTCTGGAGAGGTGGAGAGATTTGTTCTCACATACTCAATTAGCAATCACAGAGCTGGACATGAAATCCAAAGTTGTGTGACTGCCAAGCCCATCTGCTCACCCTTTACCACACCAGACCCGCTTCTTCCTATTGTTTCCACATCCCAGACCCATCAAAGCACCTTCAGTGTTCTTTCATGTCTGCTTCATTTGCACATGGTGTTCTCTGGACCCACAACCTCCCCAGTAGCTTTGCACACTTCTGAAATCATCTGGGCGGATCATTCACACCTATTATGAATGTTCGCTCCCCCCTGGGACTTGTGATGCTGTATGATTATTAGGTTTTCTTCCCTCATCCCTGAAGAGGGAAGCATCCTCAAGAGCTGTGACTGACCACTCACCACTGAACTGGGATAGCCTGGACAATCGGTGGTATACAGCTCTTGCCTTTCTATTGAACTCATTTCTATAAGAATGATAGTAACCCTTGCAAACTCTTCTTGAGCACTCTCCACATGCATTCTCAATATGAATGCACAATCCATGTAACATGCATAATCCACTTCATACTCACAAAACTTTCTGAGATGATGTCTTTCTCATTCTTGTTTGTATTTCCCAGGAAAGTTAGGTTTGTAGCACTTGTAACTTTAGTAGAAAAAACTTTTGTTCATTGCCAAACTCATAAAATAACTAGCTTGCCTAATACTCTGGTGGTTGTTGATTTGCCTTATTTCTTCCCAACAACTGTGTTTATTTATTTTTTATTTTTTATTTTTTATTTTTTAAAATTTTTTTATTTATTTACTTATGATAGTCACAGAGAGAGAGAGAGAGAGAGAGGCAGAGACACAGGCAGAGGGAGAAGCAGGCTCCATGCATTGGGAGCCTGATATGGGATTCGATCCCGGGTCTCCAGGATCGCGCCCCGGGCCAAAGGCAGGCGCCAAACCGCTGCGCCACCCAGGGATCCCCCAACAACTGTGTTTAGACCAATGAGATGTCATGTGTTTTTTAAAACAAAGAAATAAAAAAATTATTACTTGCTTTTAAAATTCATGTGTGAAGATAAAAAAAATAAATAAAAATAAAATAAAATTCATGTGTGAAGATAAATGAAAAAACAACTGGTATTTATTTTAAAATAAAATAAAATTCATGTGTGAAGATAAATGAAAAAACAACTGGTGGAAGATAAAAAAAATAAATAAAAATAAAATAAAATTCATGTGTGAAGATAAATGAAAAAACAAATATTTAAAAAACAGTTTAAATATTTTGACCTCAGTATACTTACTGACCACGTTCAATGGCTTAAAAACAAAACAAAACAAAATCTACTTTTTGAAATGTGGATATTTTCCTACAGAGTGGCTAAAAAGGCATCATTATACTCTTTTACTAATAAAAATGTTATAATCAGAAAAATGACTTTAGTAGAAGTAATACATATTGCTGGAGGTAATAATATAATATTGATAGAGGTAATATATTCTCAAGCTATATACAGCGAAATCACCTTCCAGATTCTCTAAGAAACCTCCCTTCCCCAAGCTAGCTATTACTATCTTCTAGAACTTCACCTCTTGAGACAGAGTTTTTACATATTCATTGTATAAAAGTAATTTTTGTGTGTCTTTTTGAAGGAATAAATAAATGCATTGATTATATCCCCCTTACAGCACTTTGTCACTTTCTGTCTTCAAATATAGTAAATTAGGGTTCCTGTCTCTTTCAGTAGTCTGTAAGCTTTTTAAATGGCTTTCAGGCTCATTTTCTTATCTTTTCATCCACCTTAAACACACAGTAGGTCCTTGATGGATGTGCAATAAATGAATACATGAATGATATGAAAACCCAAAATCCATTTGAAAATATACACTTATAATTTTGATGTCATATTACACTTAGGTCTGTTCTCTCATTAAGCCATACCCAGAAAGTTGGATCTTTCTCATTCTCTGCTTTTCCTATCATAGCCTCCTTTTCAATGTCATATAAAACCAGAAAGGATATGACCAGTGAACTTATATCAATGTAAAAACAATCCAACAATCTTTAAAAGTCTAGAAAGAGGAGAATTAGAGGACTTGTCAGTTTATGGTCAAGTCTAACCACAGGAAAGGGTGACTCCAGATATTTTAGTCCTCTCAGCAGTTATGAACTCATAGCCTTGATGTATTTATTTGTTGGGCATTTGTCACCTGGCATTATACTTGCCAGATGAAATTCTTACTTTGTTTCCCGAAAGAATGCACTGACCAATTAATTTTGGGGAGTTACAGTTCTTGATGTCAATCAACGAGGGACCATTCTGTTTTATTGGTGAGATAAAATACTCATACTCTCTGAGATGCATTAGATAGAATGGATAGAGATTCCTCAAAAGTTTTTTGCTTTTGGTTGGAAATCAGAACATAGAGATTTTATTTATTTATTTTTTAGAGATTTTATTTATTTATGAATGACAGAGAGAGAGAGAGAGAGAGAGGCAGAGGGAGAAGCAGGCTCCATGCAGGGAGCCTGACGCGGGACTGGATCCTGGGACCCCGGGGTCACGCCCTAAGCCAAAGGCAGGCGCTCTACCGCTGAGCCACCCGGGGATCCCCCAGAACATAGAGATTTTAAACCAATACCTTTCCTATTTTCTATTGAACTCAAAAGCTCTTTTGGTTGCATGACCCCATCTGATAACAAATACTTGGAGGACGAGGGTCCTTTTTGATCCTGGTTCATAACCTCCTGTTCTCTCCTCTTTTCAGGTTTTAATCTGGACCATGGAAACCTAGCACCTCTTCTCACAGGCTTGGTTAGAAGCAAAATGCAATAAATGACTGATGAATCTGGAAATAAGGCAGTTCATGAATGGAACATTCCCCAGGAAGCTTAATTTTATGATCATAATCTTTTAGTTCTTGACAGTTGCATAGTTAAGTATCAGTGCAGGAAGAGTGAGCCAGAGTTTTGAGGGCATGTTTTCCCAGTTCATTTCAAAGGAAGCAAAAGTATAGGCATCAAAATGATTATGGTGCTTTAGTGCACCACGTAATAATATAGAGATCAAGTTAAATTATTTTACCAGATAACTGCCAATACGAGGCACATGTCGCACTGAAGGGACATTTAGGACCTTGTGTCAAAGGAACATGATTTTCAGACTAAAGTAGATTATGTAGGGCTTTGATTGTCATTTGCTTTTATTTATATAATGAGGGTGATGGAACCCCTCTCTGCTGCCAGTAAATCTAGAAATTAATTTATAATATATTAAAAACACTTTGTGCACTTCAGGAGGAAGTCTTTTTTAATTCAAGAAAAAAGTCATTGTTGTATAAATCAATCAGTTATGTTAGTCTTACAAAATTAAATCTCTGGTAGAAAGGAAGTCAGTGATATAATCAGCTTTCAGACCACATATCATATAAAAATCAGGTTTCTAAATAAAATCAGTTTCAAAGAATTCAGGATATATTACCAGTCATCTGATTTATTGACCTAAAAAAGCTCTTTTCCCAAAACAGATATTTAAAAAAAAAAAAAAAAAAAAAAGAATAGTTTTTCCGGTAAAGGAGGTATCTATGCTTTCCCGCATTTTTGTTTTCTTGATTGTCAGAAATAACCGACATATAGCTAAACTGTTCAGGAGATTAAATCAGGGAAGAAGTCTATAGTAGTTTAAATGAGCGAGATCATTTTAGATTGTGTTTCCTCTGTTGAGAAGTCTGATGACTTAAAAAAGGATTGCTCTGACATTTAACTTAGTGTTTTACATGAAATTCTAACCGAAACCACCGGCCAACCAAAGTATAAAAAAACAAAGCAAACAAGCAAACAAAAGCTAAGGATGTGTGAACTGAATTAATTTTCTCATGATGAAGGTTACATGGAAGCACATACAGTGTATATTACTTTGACTCCATCTCTTTTCTTTGGTGTAAATAGTATTTGTTGTCATTTGATACAACCACCTACTTGGGCTAATCAGCCATTGCTCATGTACTCTTGGTCATACATGTGACAAGATGGTAGTGGTAAAAACAGAATAAAAGTCTATTGCTTTCTCATGGAATTCACTTCCATATGCAAATATTAGACATATACAGAAACTTCATTAAAATGAGATTACAAAAATATAATGTACAAACTGGGATGAGAGCATCTAAGAAGGAGCAATTAAATGTGTTGCTCAGGAAATATCTTTTTGGGAAATAATTTAAGATCATTTGAATACTTCTAGAAAATTCCAATTCAAATGACCTTAGAAGTTTTGTGATTTCCCAGATCTTTCATTATGAGTTAACATGTATAAAGCTCTTGGGAGAGCAGCTAGCACAGACTAAACTCTATATAATTTGATATTATCAACATCTTTTGGATTGAAGAAATTGAATAATTTTTTTCTGTAGTTTATTGAAACCTAGTTACTCAGGTTTTTAGTGTGTTCTTAGTTTTAATCAGAAGCAGATATTTTGACTGACCTTATAAAGTTTTCCAGCTCTTGTGGTTTTTAACTTGAAAATATCTCCCAGACTGAGATCTTTTCCTATCCTGAATTCTCTGTTTAACTATATTCTAAAGCCTTAAAATATAGATCTTAAATCTTGTAATTTTAGGTTCGAACTTTTCTAAGGCTTATTTAAAAAGGAAAAATTTAACTCTCTAGTTGATGATGTTGCTTGATGAATGTGACTATAACCAGAAGCTTTAAGAAAGTTAAGAGTAGAAATCAATTTTTCTTGGTCTGAATTATTCGCCAAATGATGTGTTACATTTGAGCTTTATCTGAGCTTCTGGTTCCACTCTTGTTTTATATGATTATTAAATAAAGGGCTTTTTTAGGTCAATAATTCAGAAGACTGGTAATATATCCCAGATTCTTTGAAACTAACTTTATTTGGAAATATGACTTTTTATATGATATGTGGTCTGAAAGCTGATTATATCACTGACTTTTTTTTTTTAAGATTTTATTTATTTATTCGTGAAAGACAACACAGAGAGGGGCAGAGACATAGGCAGAGGGAGAGCAGGCTCCCCATAGGGAGCTTGATGCAAGACTCAATTCCAGAACCCTGGGATCATCACCTGAGCCAAAGGCAGATGCTCAACCACTGAGCCACCCAGGTGCCGCCCACTGACTTGTTTTATGTAAATTATTAAATATACCTCCTTTACCAGGAAGACCATACTTTAATTTTTAAAATCATAGTATTTTCTAAGATGTTTATGTTTTTTCTCCTTTGTTTTTGTGATTTCAAAAAAAATCACAGTTATTGTAAATTGTTATTTTCTCTCTCAATTCAAACAGTATTTTCTCATCAGTGTTTTAGCATTACACAGGGTTGTAACACAGGGGTGGAGGGGAAGAACTGATCACTATGAGTCATTTATCATTCCGCAAATACTGACGGAAGATTTCATATATTGACCTGTTTGCTGCATGCCTGCAATGTTCCAATGTTCCAACTCTATTCTAGAGCAAGCTGAGTTTTCCCTGTAACTTTCTGCCTAAGCAACCTGTACCTTTTCCTATTGCCAGTTCTTGCCACTCCCTTGCCTCGTGGACTGCCATTACCTAACTTGTTCAAGCCCGTGCCAAAGGTAAATCAAGCAACACAAGTTTTTCACACTGTTCCAGAACAGCTAAGTGGTTATAAAGTTTTTTCTCTTCACTACTAATAAAGCTATGCTATACAAGTTTTCAAATCTAGATATTAAGAGGTAAATTCTTTTAGAAGTTATCTATCCCCACAGGATGCAGTACAAAATAGTCACTCTACTGCAGATTAAGTGTACTTATTTCAGAGAGGGTTCAAACTGTTCACCACATGACACAATTAGCACAGGACAAATGAAATTGTTATCTAATCTTTTTTCCTTTGTTAACTTTAGCACAGAGAATTGAAATAATTAATTATTCAATAATAATAAATGCAAAGGCATCTTGGTAATCTACAAAATACCTCACTTTTCGGCAACAAACTGTTGCCTTAAACTTTTTTTGGTTAGTAATGTTAAGTGTAGGAAGACCTTATAAAGCATTATGATCGAATATTAATACAGCTCAAAGAGGCAGAAGTAGCTGACTTGTCAGCAGGTTGATTCCCCCACAAAATCAAAAGCATAGGCATGTTTTGTTTTTAATTAACGAGCTGCTGTCACTACACACGTTCACCTTCATAGAGGATCAGATGTCTTTGAAGAAGCTAACTACACCTGCTTAGAAGGAAGAGGAACTTCAACTTTTTAGAGGAGGACAAAACAAACATTTATATCAATACATTTTCTACAACATGACCAATAATAATTCCTTAGAATGTCTCACTTGCATATGCTTTTTTCTGTGCATTAAAAAAAAAAACATCTTTCTTCCATTCCCTACTTGTACTCTTAAAATTTTTTTACAAGTCCTACAGAGCTTGGTTACAAGCTAATTTTTGCTATAGATTTTTGGATTCCTTATGGCTGACCCTTAGAACCACGTTATTCTCAAACGGATGTTCTGGATAGAATATCATGAGGTTTAGAGCCTGCAAGTTTTATGCTGTTCCTCACGTCCAGCTTTTCCTGAAAAAAATTTATTAGGAAAAAGAATCTAAAAAGAAAAATTATTACTACATTGATTGGACCAACTCTCCTTTTTAAAGCAGGGTATATGATTAATTATAAGAAAGTATTTTTGATGTGCAATTTATGCTGACTACTGAGAACTCATCTCAAAGAAGGCTAGAAGATTGAATGTCTAGGGTAAATAAAATAAAAAATTTAAAAAGTAGACAACAGTACAAGTTTTTAGAATCACTGAAATTATCAAATAGTGTATTTCATTAAAAATAAATTCTCCTTAAATTATAACATGGATCTAAAAATAAATTAGGAAATATAATAAGAATATTGCTAGATTTTTTTGAAGGTAGGAAAATCTTCTTTGAAAATGAGACCTTTGGCTAGATTCAGGAAATGTGAGAGCTTTTTTCTTTTCTTTTCTTTTCCTTTTTTTTTCCCCCCAAATAATGCTTTTTAAAGGTGCAGAATCAATGCTGGATTTATGTATACCTGACCTATATGGGGAAGAGGAAACCACTGTCTTTTGGCTGAAATTCCTAGTTGGTAAAATAGACATTTCTGTTTTGAAGACAAGGGAAGAATAAAATATAGTGTAGTTCTATATGGCTACATTAGGCTTCTAAAACTTAAAAACAAACAAAGAAACCTATCTTTGCTGGTTCTCTGTCACTTACTCAAATAAGATGATCTTAATTGAGCTGAAGGTGGAATAAGAGTTTGTAATTGTCATATTTAGAACCCAATAGTTACAGAGCTGTTTCCTTATGGCTAAAGGTATATGTCTCAACTTTTCAGAAATGATATAAAGAGATTTTGAAAAAAAAAAAAGAAAAAGAGATTTTGAAAATCCCCATTTAATTTTCTGCAGTAATAGTTTAGAATTTAATAGACATATCCATAATTAAATAATTAATTTGAAAAACTTTTTAAAATGTTATTTAATATAATCAAATATTATACTACTTTATTAGAAAATGCAAAAAGAACACACTCATTTTGTTTGAATATCAAATATAGTTATAAATAATTTAGGCCTTCAAAATAGAACTTACTTTAAAATATAAAATACTAAAAATGATGCAGAACTACTCTGGACTCGTATGTCCTAAAATCTAATTGCTATATGTAATTTGAAATAACTGATTAAACATGAGTAGTCTTCAAGAGAAACAGAACCAGTGCCATCTTATGCTATTATTTAATTAGCATGCTATACACTAAAATCAGCTGGAAAAAAGCCAAAGTAAGCCTTAAAGGACAGCATGATAATTAAGAGTGCCACTTCTCTTATTTTTATCATAAAATTCAGTCCTGGAATACAGTGTGAAAAAGCCTAGAAACCTGAATGTAAGTGATTTCCTAATTATTTTGATTTTTAATTCCAAACATTTGGATATTTTAAACTCCTAATCTTTGCTAATTTAGGGATAAAAATTCATATAATATTAAATACAACTTTTGCTGTCAACATGGTTATCTTGGAGACCAAGGATTATATATTATTTCTTCTTAATAAAATTTCTAATCCATTCTTATTTTTTATTACAGCATTGTGGCAACTTTTCCATGAAAAAGCTATAAACATTTAGGCCTAATTTAAAAAAAATAATTATTATGCCATCTAGTATAAAAAAAGTGGGAAGTCCCTATAACCAAAAGTATGTTTATACCAAGAGAGATATTAACAGAATATTCTCTCCCTCACCCAGGAACCCACATTGTAAGGAAGCATAATGTAACTAGTGATTATCAGTAACTTTTTAGGCTTATTTAGGCAAATTAAAAGAAATTGTGATCATAGATTTTATGTCAATTATTTGATCTCTTTCTAGTTCATGAGCTCTACTTTCTTCTAGCTTCAGTATGCAAAACAATTCCATAAGTATCTTTGCTATAATCAGCAATTATGAGCAATTCAACATTAATCTTAAATGGTCTGATTTTAGAATAAATTTCTAAATTTAGAGTCTGACATTCAATAGCTTTTATCAAATTGTGATACTGAAGCCATATTTTCATTATCAGGGAAGTTAGAGCCTAATTGCTGTTTTTAAGTATCCTGGGTTTCTCTGATAAAAGGTAGTATAATATATAATGGGATTTCTTTTTTCTTTTTTTTTTTTTATAATGGGATTTCTGCTTCAAGATCAAATCTGTATTTACAGTAACTAATGAGAAAATAGTGAAGTTTGAGGTTACCAGGATAATGACTGAATGCCAAGTCCTAGACACTGGACAAAGTACATTCAGGGGTCAATAAAACTCTGGGAGCCTGTGAGCAGAGGCAAATGCAGTTTGGTGCAGTGGACAGAATATAGACATAAGATTCAGATGTAGCTGAAAGAGAAAGTAAGGAAGTGTCTGGGGAGACATCCTGGCTGCATTTTGAAGGATGCATGACAGGTGGCTGCCACTTTAGGGAGATTTAAAGAAAAAATCTGTGCAGAGGCTCTGCAAAACTTTGCTATAGTGCATTTGGGAAATTATGAAGTGTTTGATATTGCTAGCAAGTGAGCTGGAAAGCAACAGAAAATGAGGGTCTGTAAATAGCCAAAAGCTAAGGGGCAATCTTGAAAAATAGGAATGGTATTTCTGTATGTGGTTCTCAAAGGCACTGAATTAGTAACTATGTAGATATGCTGTGTACCAGTGGTCCTGGAATGCTAATCTTTCATAGTGTATTGCCTTTAAAAGGTTATTAATGTAGGAAAAAATAATACAGGTATGAAGTCGGTGTGGCACTCACTCCTCCCGTGGGCCAAGGCTCCCATCACACATAGCGGGCACGGCAGGCAGGTGTGCCTTAGGGATTCCGCACCCTGTTCTTCTCAAAGCTGCCCTAAGAGAAGCTAACACAAAATTGTTTTCTTGCTGCAGGTCTTTTCACCGTGCTAATTCTTAGAATTTTTTTTTTTTTCCTCACTGCAAAGCTTTGAAGGGAATTAAATTGGAGAGAGACTCCACCTTTAATTCTGTTGTAATAGAATCACTTCCTTGGCTGATATTTTTATTTACAGAATTTAACTCAAAACGAAACCTGTTCTTTAGCTTTCCTTTGAAAGTTAAACATAAGCCCAAGGCTGTCACTTCACCATTTTTATCCCCAACAAGTCTCACACACACAGATAGGCATTATTCCTATTTGTTCTCATCATCAAACATTTGGACATGAATCCCTAGGTCGAGTTTGCTCAGTCTGTGTCTCTAGATCTTGAGTACTGGTGACATTTAGAACGTAAGTTTCCAGAAGTATTATCCTTGTACTTTATAATTCTTTTATCTGAGGGCTGTTGACATTCCTGTATCACCTGAAACAGGTGATGTAGGCTCACGTGTAGCAATAAAAATTCTATTATTATTCTTCATTAAAAGGTGATACCCATGTCATCTACATTTTGGGGGGAAAGGTAGCAAATAAAAGTATATTTCTTAAACGTAGATCTCAGATACTATTTATTTTACATTTCATGGCAGATTCAGTCCTCGGTAGAGGTTTTTATTCAAAGTTTTCAACACAATGTTTTTCACTGAATATTTTCAATAGCATTGTAAATGATCTGATGTGTCGGTAGACCAACAATAGAACGGACTTAGGTAAAACTGGAATGTTGCTAAAACCAAATGTAATCATCCTTTGGTCATTTCCTTATCAAGGATTTCAGTTTGACTGACCAATTTCAATTCATGGTAACAGCTTTGTTCCTAAGAGGCTCTAAATCAAAGAAATGCTCGCTAAGGGGGCAGTTCCTACTGCAATCCAAAGTCTGTGCTATTATCACGTAGCAGTGACAGCAAACATCCGCTGCGAATGTCAGCCTACATTTGTAGGAGGTGTGTGGTGTTTTGGGTTTCACTCTATCTCTGAAACCTATCTGCTTGTGAGAAAAACTGGGCAATAAAAGAAGTTTTACCGGCACATACTATAGCTGAGCTTGGACTCAACGCAGAGATTTCACTTCCTTTCTTTCCCTGGATTCCGAGCCTGGGGAGCACAATGGGGGTGTTGTGCTCTGGGCTAGCGTGGCATGCATGATACTAGGAGAGGACGTGTGAGCAGCTTCCAGTTATCTACACCGTTTGCTTTACAACTACCCTGAACTAAATCAAATGGCACCCCAAGACTCTAAGTTCAGGATAAGCGAGTGCAAAATCCACCAGCTGTTATGACCTAAATAGGGAACAGAATCCCTGAATTCAAATGTAGATACACCGGGTGTGCTAAGAGTTCAACAAATCATTGATGAGGCTTCCGAAATGCTGCACAGTTATCAAGCTGCTGATTTTCCCCCTAATTCTCCTTAACGCACGCCAAGGTACAGTTAATTAAAGGATCCATTGTTTATAAGGGAGAGAGATTGTTACTTACAAAGACTGTCCAGAACGACAGGCTGTCATGGTTTGTCAAAACACGAAATATCTTAAGACTCCAAGGCATATCAGTAATGTTTTTTTGTTGTTGTTGTTTTGTTTTTGTTTTTTTTTTTTTTTGGTCACACAATTTCCAGGACATGAATCACTGCAACAACTCTGTTCCCACACTATTTTGTGGACATGCCTGCGTGTGAGTGCATGTGCATGGTAAATCCAGAGAACACAATGAAGGTAAATCTTTTAGGTTGAGTTTCGCTCCAAATGATTGCTATGCCCTGCTTTAAAAAAAAAAAAAAAAAAGGCAAAAAAAAAAAAAAAGGCAAAAAAAAAAGGGGGGGCAAAAAAAAAAAAAAAAAGAGCTTACCTTTTTGAATCCAAAGCGGGGTGGATTCACAGGGACCTCCTTCCCAGCCTCGGCCTCGGCCGGAGGCAGATGCTCTGGAGCCCACAGGAAGCAGCGGCGCCGCGTTGCAGCCCCGGGCCGGTCCGAGCGCACCTGCCGCTCGCAGGCAGCAGCCGGGCCCGCACCGGCGTTTGCAGAGGGGAACAGCCTCCTTCCGGGTCACTAGCTTTCAGGGTGAGCAGCTAGAGAGCTGCCGCGAGGAGATTGCAGGGAAGGCTTGCCTGCCCCCAGACAAAAACCCTTTGGGCCGCCTGATCGCAGACAGGCAGCATTATCGCTCCGCATTCCACTTTCTCCAATCAGCTAATCGCAGCGGCCGTCAGCAGCTCGTCCGGACGGCAGCTCCGGCTCGCGGCGTGCGTGGCTGCACCCACCGCCCGCTAACGTGCCCATTGCTCCGCTCTTCTCCGAGGGGATTTGGAAAGGACGCTCCTTCCAGGGGGCGGCTCAGCAGACCGTGCACCCCCCCCCGGCTTCCAGGAGGGAAATGGCTGGTGCTCGCAGCGCCGCTGCAGGCCGCTCATTGGGCTCCCTGGCTTTCCGTGGCCATGGCAACAGCCAACAGCCTCCCTTCGACGGCAGGCACCGCGGCTCAGGTGCGGCTCGCCCCCGCGGCTGCTTCATTTCTTTCCATCGAACTCATCATTTTCCTTTTCCCTCCCCCGAGGACGGGAGCTTCCGTCCTCTTTCTCGCCCCTTGGGCCGGAGCGCGAGGGGCTCTGAGTTTTCAGCCTCTGTTCCACGAGGCCGTGCTCCTTGCACGGAGGCTGGGAGGCTGGGCGGGGGGCGGGGGGGGCCTTCTCGGTAGCTGCATTCGGGTCCCTCCTGGTTAGTCACCCGCAAGTCCGCAGAGAGACGCTAGTGGGAGCCACTGGCTGGAGGCCTGGGGGCTCCGCGGCTGAGCACCTGCCTCCGGCCCGGGGCGTGACCCTGGAGGCCCGGGATCGAGTCCCGCCTCGGGCTCCCTGCATGGGCCCTGCTCCTCCCTCTGCCTGTGTCTCTGCCCCTCTCTCTCTCTCTCTCTCCTCTCTCTCTCCTCTCTCTGTGTCTCTCAGGAATAAATAAACAAAATCTTTAAAAAAAATAAATAATGGGAACCCCTGTCAAAACAGATTGTAGCTTCGCGTCATCTCGGAGGCATAAGGGAGGTCTGCAGATGCGGGCAGTATCACCTCGTGTTTTCAAATAATATGCTTGAAGCCACTTAACTGAAACAAAGCCCCAGGACTCATTCTGCGTGGCCCAAATGACAACCAAGTCCCATAAAGGTATCTGTTAGACGCAACCTAGGACTTTCATGTATCGAGTTACTGTAGTGTATTTTTAGGTATTACACAATCTAAGATAGAATTTAAGAAAAAAATCCTGATTGTTTCCTATCGCAGAAAATGATTAACTTAGTTATAGTTTATTTGTGATTTAAAAATATGTTACTGGGTGCCTGGGTGACACAGTTAAATGTGCAATGCTTGGTTTTCACTTGGGTGGTGATCTCAGGGTCATGGGATCAAGCCCGGCATTAGGCTCCTTGCTCAGCATGGAGTCTGCTTGAGAGTCTCTCTCCCTCCCTCCCTCTCTCTAAAATGAATAAATATATCTTAAGAAAAATAAAGAGACTTTAAAAATCCAAACCAAATTAAAAACTCTTTGCTTGGGCAGCCCGGGTGGCTCAGCGGTTTAGCACTGCCTTTGGCCCATGGCCTGATCCTGGAGACCCAGGATCGAGTCCCACATCAGGCTCCCTGCATGGAGCCTGCCTCTCCCTCTCTATGTCTCTCATGCATAAATAAATAAAATCTTAAAAACAAAAACCCTTTGCTTTAAACATTACCTCCAGGAGGAATACTCTTACTTTCTCTGATAGATGGACCACACCACACCCCTTCCTTAAAATGCCACCTCCTTAGGGAATTTCCCATGATTAATGTCATTAGCCATTTTACCTTCTGCAAAATGCCCACCCTTTTCTTTAATACTGTCACCAGTCACAATCTATTTGTTCTATATCCAAGACACCACCCAATTCATTTTTGTTTCCAGCAACCTGTCTGTGCTAGCTGTATTAAAACTTTGGACTTGTAGATGCTTCCTTTGCTAGGAGTCAATGACTTAGTGTTTTCTAAGTATCGTATTTCTCCATGCACATTAGCACTCTTGGCTTCAGGAGCAATTTGCCAACTTTAGTTTGTTGAGAATCCTGTAGACACAGATTTGGTAATCCCGTCTCCCTTTCCTCTGCAACCAGATTCACTTTTGGTAGGTGTGAGCCAGCTTAGGGTCAGCGTATCTACTGAAGAAAAGTGGATGGGCCTTTCTGCTTGTACGGTCCTCACCTCTCCATGTTGATTTAAGCCTGCTCACCTGTTCTCATTTAAATCACCTTCCCTTAAGTTATTTTGAGTTTGCAGCACCTGAACTGGCCCCTACCTTCAATTTCAGCCTCATAATCGATGCTTCCTTCCCCATGCTTCAGCAATCTTGAATTACATCCTATTTCTTGTTTCCCTGACTAGCAGATATTCCTGCTACCTAAAAGCTTCTCAGCCAGATTTCAGCCTCCCAGCACCTTTTAACTCCCTCCCAATTGGCCTTCTCCTTTATTTTTCAATGATTTGCTCAAATACATCACATAGGTCATCACCAATGACCTACCTCAGGAAGGGTATGCAGTGGCCTCCCCTGCTCCATTGTACCTGGGATCTACCTCTACTGTTACTATACTTGTAATACCCTGTTGATGTATTAGCCTTATTAGACTTATTTTGTAGACTTAGTTTGTGTCTGACTCCCGTACTGCTCTGTCAAATCCCCAGGAGCCAATTTGGTCCATTCATGTCTTACTTGTCTTCCATGTTTTATTTTTAATTTTAAGATATTTTAGTATCTTAAATGAGGACCTACAGTGCTGTCTGAACAGGCACTGAATGGCAGCCTAGTGTGTGAAGTCTGTGTTTGAATTCACCTCTTCAATATCACCTATTCGTCAACATTGAAACTTCAGAAGAATTTAAGGGATTTTGATTAAATGTTGGCATGTTAAAAAAATTACCAACATCTCAGTTCATTTTGTGTTTTAGAGGGGTTTTCTTCCGTGTTGTTTAAAAATGTCTTTATTCTACACTTATACCTGATTGATGATTTGGCTAGGTGTAAGAATAAGTCATTTTCCTCTGGGATTTTGAAGGCCTTCTTTTTAAAAATCTCGTATATTCTTGCCCCACTATGGGCAATTATGCCCCCAACTGTGACTCCCCCAAAAGAGAACTAAAAAATACCCAAGTTACACAGGATAAGAGGCTGGCAGAAACTGAGGCTCCTCTCTTTGCATTTATGGCGTCCCTCATACATCTCTAGGAATTGTTATATATTACTTTCTGCAGGATTCTGTTATTTCTGTGCTCTTGGGCTTTTTCACCTACCCCAAGCCCTACCCTTCATTTCTCTGGCCCCCATGGCTCATCACCCTCTAGCTATGCTTTACTTCATGTCTCTGATTTCCATTGTCCCTCCCAACTTGATCATTAAAAAAAAAAAAAAAAGTTGCTAAATGCAGATTTTCAAGGAACAAATGGGATTTTTCTATTTCATCTTTCTAAGCCAAATAAGATAACTTATAAATTGCCAGCAGCTTTATACCTAGAATGCCCTAAGTCAGGTTCTAATCATTGGTCCAGTCAGCTCTGGTAGGGACACTTGGCATTACACTGTTTTCAAATTTTTGACAATGCAATTGGTGTACAGTAACAGCTCATTATTGTCTTAATTTTTACTTCTGTGATTACTGATAGAGATTACTGATAGAATTAAACATCTCTTCATGTTTGATGGTCTTTTGGGTTACCTCCTCTATACACTTCCTGTTCATAGCTTTTAGCCTGTTTTCTCTATTAAGGTTGGTGTATTAGAGTGGAATTTTAAACAGAATGGTCATTAAAAGCATTTTCAAAATTTTTATACAGTTAAGCATGACAATTAAACTTGTTATATAATTAGATCTTAATAAGATATCCATTGACATGTAAAGGGAAACCAGTAATTCACCCTGCTAATTGTTTTGGTTTTATTTCTTCAGAAAACCTCTATGCAGAATTTTTTTTTTCTGCATGTAGTATGAAATATTACTACTACCATAATATGAAGAATGACTTTCTAAAATAAAACCTAAGATCATACAAATCTCATCACAGAAAATGTTGGCATAGAAGTGTCTTGCAAAATTAATATTGCTCTCATGTTTAAAAAACAGCAAATAGCATGAATGAAAAAGGAGGCCGAAGAGCTGGTTACAGATGGAAGGAGGGCAAGGAGACAAGCAGAGTGCAGTGTGTGACTCTGATCTGGGCACTGGGCCAGGAGGAGGTGCCATCAAGTGCATCATTGAGACAACTGGTGAATGTGAATGTGGTCTGCGTGTTAGGTGATAGCGGTGTTTGCATTTGAGATTTTCATAACTTGATAATTATATTGTGGTGTTAAAGTTTGCAGGAAACATGATGAAGTGTCACGTAGTTCAGCAGAAATAATAATAATGCATGATAGTATATTTGTAGTGTGTGTCTGCATGGTGTAATCCAGCTCTTACAATGATAGATATGTGATCTATCTATGGAGGGCTAGCACAAATATGGCAAAGCAGCAACACCAGGTGAATCCTGAGTGAAAGACATTTCTGGTTTATTTTACTATTCTTGCCAAGCTTAAAGTTTTTGTTGTCAAGCTAAAAAGCTTTTGAAAAAGAAATAAAATGAGAACAAAATACAGTGTTCGGAACAAAAATAGATTAAAATAGATTAAGGTCAGATTACTTGATGACGGCCTATCAGAATTAAAATTAAAGTTGGTAAGTTAGGGACGAATTAAGGTGATTATTATTGTCACTATTTTTTTTTTTTTTTGAGATTTACTATTTGAGAGACCTAGAATGAGAGAGCAGCAGGAGGGGCAGAGGGAGAAGGAGAAGGAGAATCTCAAGCAGACTTCCTGCTGAGTGCAGAGCCTGACACGGGGCTCCATCTCACCACCCTGAGATCATAACCTGAGCCGAAACTAAGAGTCAGGTGCTTAACCGACTGAGCTGCCCAGGCACCCCCACTATTGTTACTATTATTAACATTATTGAGAGACTACTTGGGTAGAAAGTATTGGAAACATTTTTCATTTTCTTGAAAGAAGTCTGATTTCACTGGATTTGCTGCTTCTCTGTATCCTAATATTAAGCTTGGCGATACAGTTATATAGTTAAACTAATATTTATCCCTTGGTTCCCATGTTGAAATCTGTCTTAATCCAGTTCCTTCACCACTGTAAAAATAAGGTGAGATCGTTGTTGATCAAAGCAACGTGTTCTCCTGCAGCCGCACCTGTTCCTACAACCTCCACGGCTGGGTGACAGTCTACCAAGGGATCCAGTCCCCAGTATAACAAAAAAGCTCTTTGTACAGCTTAGGGAACAGAATTTAAGCATGGTTTGTTTAATAGGACAGCATAGACTGTTACGAAGCTTAAACTGGATTTCTAATTCCTAAAGCAAACAAAATAGAATATGCTAAATATTGTTCCTAAATCTTGCATATTTAGTTCTGTTGGCAATGAAGTGAACAATGTGCTGTTACATGGGGCCCAGAGAGGAAAGGTGACGATCACTTTGGGCAGGATTAGACAGAGCATTGGAGCATCTCAGCAAAGCAAATTGGATTTATTTTTCAGATTCCATCTTCTAAGAAAATGTATGGTAGGAAGCAGACTGGCCCACAGGCTATTAATCAGATGCCTTAATAGCCTCTGTGAGAGTCTGACCTTGATAAGAATCCAGAATGACCTTGATAAATTAGAGGTACCTGAAATCAAAACACACCCAGCAGAGGGAAGGCTTTATGGAAATCTATTTACTCGAATAAATTAAAAATGAGAAAATGATTACAGAAGAGCAAAAACCTTACCAAAGGGTAAATGATAGAAATATAAATGTCAGCAATATATATAAAACTGTTTTTAAAATCTGAATATAGGGCACCTGGGTGGTTCAGTGGTTGAGCGTCTGCCTTCAACTCAGGGCGTGATCCCAGAGTCCTGGGATCGAGTGCCGCATCGGGCTCCCTGCACGGAGCCTGCTTCTCCCTCTGCCTGTGTCTCTGCCACTCTCTGTGTCTCTCATGAATAAATATCTTTAAAAAAATTTTTTAAAAATCTAAATATAAAGTAAAATCTACAAACACAAAATTAGCATGTGTGCATCACAGAAGAGACAGTTCAGCAGTTAGCAGAACCCACCTGAAGCTCTATATCCCTCCTAGATGAGGAACAAGAGGAAAAATGTGGCAAGAGGTACAGGAAGAAAGTTTGGCCAGGCCTATCCCTGGACGTCTCGGTCTTGACTGGCTTATAATAACAACATTGTTTTAAATATTTCAGGTTTATCAAGCTCTGGGCTGGTGAATGCCTTCAATCACAGAGGCTTACAAGAACAACTTCATCTTGAAATGGGCATTAATACGTGTCACTGCCAGGTGGGGAAAAATTGCAGTGTTAACCAACAACAAAAAGGAAAAACTAGCTGCTGACCATCCATGCCCTCCCACCCCCCAGCCCACCCTTAACCCTAGTAAACCCAAACACAGATAGGTCTGGCTTGTTCCTGCTGGAGAAGGGGGGGTGGGGGGAGGCAGACTTGGCTTTTATTAAGGCCACAGTGTGAGAGCTTCTGTGAGCAATATTGAAAAGGCTGCACTTGTTTCCAAGGAATTTGATTGTTTATACTTCATAATGATAAGCTTCAAAAGTGACCTGGAAAAAGAAGGCTGCTGGCTTTTCACTCCGCCAGGAGGGGCTGTGCTTTGTTCTCTGAGAGGCACTCTGACCAAATTAACAGAGTGTATCTCTCGTGACCTTTTCCACTTAGCATTGTTTCTTAGGGAAACAGTGACTCCAGGGCCCCTCCAGGCTGTGTGCGACAACGCCCCACCGCACAGAAGGGCCTTGGGCCTCTGCCGTCACTGAGTTATTGAATCAGTAACGAAACACATCAGCCTTGGCAAATAAAACCTGGCAAGAAGCGTTTTAAAACAAATGCTGCTGGTTTCACCTGAGCCACTGAAACAAATTATGGGGCCCAAGGTGAAACTTGGCAGCGTCTGTGAGCTCTGAAGTGGCCAGCACCAGGGCCCTCGCTTGCCAAATGCGCAGATCGCAGAGGAATGAAAATTAGCAGTGTTGCCCCCCACACCCCCTGCCCTTAGAAGCACTTCTGATAGAACTGTTCAGTGAGATTTAGTCATCAAAATGAGCAAAAAATATAATGAGGTCTGAGTAACATATGATGAGATACTTGTTTGAGAATCCAATGGTCTGATCCCAAATCAGAAAAATGGTTGAAGGACAACACCCCCCACCCCAAACACACACACACACACACACACACACACACACACACACACACACAGATCCCCTGGAAACAAAAATGCACTACATGTCCTAGATATCCAGTTAAAGGCAGTGATGGCATATACAACTTGGCAAAATAATCTCCATGACCTTATGGAATACTGGACAGGGGTTCCATTTTATCACGTTAGGATGGTAATCAAGAATGGTAATTATTTCACCAAGTTTGTCCAACTCAGAATTCATTTCCTTTGTTTTCAAGAGTAAGACTCACAGGTCCTAATTTCTGGCTAGTTACCTTGAACTGATAACGAGGGAAAATACTCTTCTTTTGGACACTTTCTACGTCAAAGGAAGAAGATTAGTTTTATAAACAGTCCTTGTGTTTTTCAAGTTAGCACAAAAATCATTTCACAACTAACTTTACTACAGGCATGAGGGTAGATAAAGAAAACTCTACTAAGAGCTGACACCTAAACTATGTCTTGAAGGATAAGGAGGGGGACTTAATGAAGGAAAGACATAACAAAGTCTGTAAACCAAGAAAATAACGTGAGCCAAGTCTAGGATACATGAGGGGGGATTGGTGGATTTTCTTTCATAAATTGGGTGAAATAAATGTATCCCCTGATTTTCTAACAGGATTTTTAGTGGATCAAATAAGGTAATATATGAAGGAGTTTTAAACTCAACAGTTATAAACACACTCAAGCTATTATTTAATTTTTGGTAACATGAGAAAGTTTTATCACAGTATCTATTAGGATTAGGATTGGCTGCATATATGGCAAAACCGAATAACAGTGCTTCAACAAGACTATGCTTAAGGGATGAGGGACCAGGAGTTCAGGGCTAGTGGAAAACTGGCCCCATGGTCATCAGGATGCCAGCTCCTTCTCTCTGTCCTGCCATCTTTGGAAAATAACATCCGTCCTCAAAGCATCCTCATGGTCCAGAATGGCTGCTTTTACTCCAGCCAGCATGTCCATGTTCCAGGCAAATGAACAGGAAAGGGCAAAGGGGCACATTTTCTACCTGAGTTGGCCTCCTTTTTTTTTTTTTAATCAAGATATAATTGACATATGATATTTTGAGTTGGCTTTATGTAGAGAACTTTCCCGTAACTCCAGCATTTCTGCTGACATCTCATTGCCCAGTCCTAGCTACAAGTGAGGCTCAAAAAATGTCATCTCTCAGCTAGGCACATGGTGGCCCCAGATATATCAGTGTTCTATTATTGAGGAAGAAATTGAGAACAATCATGGGTTGGCAGCAAGCTGCCTCTGCCAGATATCAGCCAGGGGTCATCAGTCATGAATCTTTAGGCAAGATTCACCTTTTTCTTCAAGCCTGCAGCTGGACCTTGAAAGTGACACTATTTACAGACGGGGCTCTAGGGCAGCTCAGTTGCAGATGGACCATCACATTGTGCAGTTACCTTTTCCTTGTACACTTATTTATCTAAACTCTGTCTATCTTGTGGGACTATAAACTTCTGGAGAAAAGGGACCATTTATTTTGTCTTCACCCTACATTTATTGCTTAGCACGGCACCTGGCATGTAGAGACAGATATGATGAATGAACAAATGAATGAATGACCAGGCTGGGGAAGTCACCGTGAATTGTATCTTCCTCCAAGGCTATCCCTCGATCCAACCCAACAAGCATTCCTTTATCCCGTACTACATGCCAAGAACCTCATCCGGTGTTAGATTACTAAATTACAACTCCCATTCTGGGTGGGAGAAAATACAAGTGAATAACTGGTTATGTTACAGTGTGATTTGCTTTGCAGAACAATGATATCCAGGCAGTCATGGGTGAAGAGAAATAGCTAGTCCCTCAGCTCCATGAAGTGGCTGTGCTTGAGTTGGGTCAAAAGGATAACGAGGGGCTTGGCTTGCTAGTCTGGGAAATCAGGGGCAGGATTTCAAGAGCAACACAGCCACTGGAAACCAACTTGGCAGTTTGGGGAACCCAAGGAGATTTGAATGCAGCTGAAGTGCAGATTGCGGAAGGCATGAGAGGAGAGAAGATTGAAAAGATGGATGTGCAACAATTTGTGAAATGTTTTGTTGTGCACGTTAAGGACTTTGGAGTTTAGCTTTCAGGAAACAGGAAACCACCACAGGGTGCTAAAAAGAACAAAGATGTGATCGTGTTTGTATTTTAGGAAGATAGCTTTGGGACACATTTACCTGGGCAATCTATTTTCATGGAAATATAGCTTCATAGGACTTTATATTTTGATTTCTTTTATTTCTCATTTCATTAGACATTCATTGAGCACCTTCTTTATGTAAGGTATTGTATTAGGTGCCAAGAGAAGTACCAACATTAGGAAGGACCCATAAATCATAAGACATACCAATATTTATGTTCCATCGAAAAGAAGGAAAAAACTTGTCAATGACATTGTAACAGTGTTCTAAGTTAGAAATTTTTAAAAAGACTGTATTTGACAGAGAGAGAGAGAGAGAGAGAGAGCGAGCACCTAAGCAGGGGAAGGAAGGAGAAGCAGGATCCCCACTGATCAAGGCGCCTGATGCAGGGCTCCATCCCAGGACCCCGAGATGATGACCTGAGCTGAAGGCAAACACTTAACCAACTCAGCCACCCAGTCACTCCTAACTTAGAATTTTTGATATTTGTTGAAAGAATTCTTTTAAATGTAATTATTTAAATTTCATCGTGTTTCACTCTGTGCATACAAAAAAAAAAAAAAAAAAAAAAAGAGGGGCACCTGGATGGCTCAGTGATTGAGTGTCTGCCTTTGGCCCAGAGCGTGATCCCAGGATCTGGGATCAAGTCTCACATCAGGCTCCTGCATGGAGTCTGTTTCTCCCTCTGCCTGTGTCTCTGCCTCTCTCTCTCTCTCTCTCTTTCTCTCTGTGTCTCTTATGAATAAATAAATAAAATCTTTAAAACAAAAACAAAAAAGAAAAAGAAAAAAAGTGAAAGTAGTTAAGATACTCCTAAAATTCTTCATATTCATATTTCTGAGTGGCATTTAGATCAGGGTCATTGGTATTCAGGACACACACGCACATATACACACATCAACATCATCTACCTGATAGTTTTCAGTCTCAAAGTTTGTCATGTATCGGAATCAGTTTGAAAAGTGGTAAAAATAGAGTTGCAGGCCATGTTCCATTTCAGCAAACCTGGGCTTCTTATATTCTATGTCAGTACTTCAAGACATTCTAAGACCCTCAAAGTTTAAGAAGCACTGCTCTACGGCATCAGGAGAGTTATTGTCTCAGGACCACTTCTTAAAGTGAATGTACCACTTACGTTTTCAGTATTTTCTTGTATTTGGTGAGTTTTGGTGTAATACAGGACAAAGGTGTCACAGTTGATACCTAGCTGAGAGCTACATTGTTTCCTGGGATGTTAAACTGTAGACAGTGTGTGTCTTAGAATCAATGAACTATGCTATTTTCAAAAGGATGGGAATTTTACAAAGCATGCAAGGAATAGATCAAAGATAATGATTGCCTGATTTTTAAAAAAAAAATTTATTTATTTACCATACTCACAGAGAGAGAGAGAGAGAGAGAGAGGCAGAGACACAGGCAGAGGGAGAAGCAGGCTCCATGCACCAGGAGCACGACGTGGGATTCGATTCCAGGTCTCCAGGATCGCGCCCTGGGCCAAAGGCAGGCGCCAAACCACTGCGCCACCCAGGGATCCCCCTGATTTCTATAATAAGGAACTGATAGATTATGGTGCCTCCACATGGAAGATGGTCTGTGTTTAAAAATAATTATGTAGAATGATATTTTTATTTTTTAAGATTTATTTATTTATTTATTTATTTATTTATTTATGAGAGAGAGAGAGAGAGAGAGAGAGGGGCAGAGACACAGGAGGAGGGAGAAGCAGGCTCCATGCCAGGAGCCTGACGTGGGACTCGATTCTGGGACCCCAGGATCACGCCCTGGGCCAAAGGCAGGCACTAAACTGTTGAGCCAGGGATCCCTAGAATGATATTTTTAAAAGGGTGTTCTATGAGTGGGTATTCAAAAAGGGCACCAGAAGAAAAAAAAAAAATAGAGTGAGAAACTTGCAGACCATGTCCCTCTCTTAGAGTTTCACAGTGCATTTGGGCATTGAAAACTCTGAGAAAGCTAGGAGTTTTTAACCTATAACTTTCTGATTTATGGCATAAAAGATATTCATATTTTATTTATTTATCTATCTAAATATCAATTTGTTTATTTTAGTTGTCTCTACACCCAACATGGGGCTCAAACTCATAACCCCAAGATCAAGAGTTGCATGTTCTTCGGACTGAGCCAGCCAAGTGCCCTTCATATTATATTTAAATAAACAGCAACAATAATGAAAAAGTAGGTGCCTATTTTGTGAGACTTTTTCAGTTCACATGAGACTAGAAGAGAAGTGTTAGTCATAAATTATAGTAGAGGAAAGAAGAACAAAATGAATGTAAGCATCATGTACAATTTTTGGTGCTTTTCAAGGTCATATATCTATGTAATAGAGATTTTTAAACAAATGAGTCAGCCTGTTTTGTCTGTAGTTTGATATAAAGGCCAAGTAGGGAACTCAGTAAATTGTATCTCGAAAGTTATTCAGCTATTGAGGAGAAATAACCTCAAATGAACAGTGTACAGCCTATATCATACGTGAGGTAAGCAGTACCTGATACTAGTTACGTGATCTTGGGCAATTGCTTTAACTTCACAAGCTCATTTTTTTTTTTTTTTTTTTACATCAAAATGGTTACAGGTACTATATTTGATTCCTAGGGCTGCTGTAACAGACTACCACAGACTGGTTGGTTATACACAATGGAAATTTATCGTCTCAGAGTTGTGGAGCCTAGAAGTTCAAAAGCAAGTGTTAGCAGAGCCATGTTTTCTGAAGCCTCTAGAGAAAGATCCTTCCTTCCTCTATGTAGCCTCTGGTTGTGAGAAACCCCTGGTGTTCCTTGGCTTGTGGCAGTATAATTCCAATCTCTGCTTCCATCTTCACATAATCACCTTCCCTCTGTGTGTTTGTGTCCAAATTTTCTTTTCTTATCAGGACACTAGTCACTGGAGTAGAGCCCACCCTAATCCATTACGACCTCAACTTGATTATATCTGCAAAGGTCCTATTTTTAAATAAGGTAACATTCTCAGGTTTGGGGGTTTATGACTTCAATGTATCTTTTTGGAGACACAATTCAACCCCCATGATGATGTGATAGTTATTCTTTTTTGAGGAAAAAGTTATTGGTCTCTATTCAACGTTGGGTCTACAAAGAACTAAAGTATGGCTAATTCTACAGAACAGACTTGACAAATGAGTGAATTCCTAGGAAACCGGTGGAAAATATCAAACAGACTGTTTATTTGGATGCTTTTTGTTTTTACTGAACTGACTAGAAATTTCCTCTATCGGATTTGGAGTGACTCTACCATTGCAAAATTGAAGCAACAGTAACAAAAAGGAATATATCTTATATGCCAAAAGGATCCTACCAAATCTCTTCCAGATTGATGTCTTTTTCCAGAAGAATTATCCAAAGCAACCTTCCCCAAACCCATACTTTTACTTCAAAGTTCATCCTCCCCCCATCTGGGCAGTAGGTAGTCTGATGCTCAGGCAGGCAGCTCTTTGAGATTGATCAGTGGGCTTCTGAATTCTCTTTACCCATCAGTTGTTGAGAGGAAACATGTATGATTTCATCGTGTCTCCAAAGGCAGTCATTGCTTCTTAATTCAGACTCTCAAAGACATTTATACCATCCTCTGGTTATAGGTCAAGTGGTTTTAGCAATTTCAGACCACCAGTGATCTAAAGTAGATACTGAAGCTTTCAAAGGTGCTTAAAATTGAAGAGAATTATTAGGCACATGGAAAACAATTTTTTATTTGTTCATTATGTTCTGTTTTTAGTGTATTGGAAATCATTTCTAGTTTCAAAGCACAGTGTTATAATAATAGTCAATGTAATTTATTTAGCAGATTACCATGTGCCAGGCACCATGCTACAAGTTTTATAAATATTAAATCTGTTCCTCATAGTAGCCCTGCCAAATAGGCATTATTTTTATTTGACAGATGAGAAATTAGACTGAAAAATCATGACTTTCAAGGTCAGAGAATCACATTAAATCTACCATACTACGTTTCTTATTTAAGCACTGTTTAAATTAGTTGCCTGTAAATGTAGAGACTCTTGTTAGCTCTGTTTGAATCAGATTACTGAAAGTCAACTTAAAAGGCAGTGGTGATATTCCCAACATTTTTTTTTTGCCATTTATCTTGGATAAATCATTTTGATCATTCTCATTATAGTTTCTGCATCTTAGAATAAAGATATTCTATTTTTCATTACTTTGAAGTATTGCACATAGGACTGTGGAAAGAGAGAAAGCATTATTAGGATTTAGATGCTAGGTAATTTTACTAGCAACAGTCATCACTTAAAAATCAAACTACAGAATTGCTCCTGAAATGAATGAAACCATTTCTGTTTCCAGCTGTTCTTTACACTGGGCCTAAGTCCACTGTGAAGAAAGAAGAATAATGGTTTTGATTTTTCTCTCAGTTGCAATGACCTAGCTCACTTAAGATTTCCTCTCTGTGCCATAGAATATCTTCACCTAAAACTCCTGCAAAGTGAAATAGCCCAGGTCACCACAGGGAGTCTTTCTGCAGTTAATTAAACAAGCTAGCCTGAAAGCGTTTCAAGTCCATGGCTTAACAAGCCAAACAAGAACTTTATTCAAGCAAAATCGAAGTAGGGGAGCAAAATTTTAGTCAGCAATATTTTAACCAGTGACACCTCATCAAATGTGGTCTCAAATTCTTTTAAATCCATTGCCATATCACTGCGTTTATATAATAAAAAACATTTCTTAGCGTTCCCATGCTCTTCAGAACCAGGGTGGTTTTCTCTAAAGTTTTTCTTTGTATCTAAACTTGGAGGAAATATTTTTTATTCAAGAGCAGCCCCTCATATATGCTCACTGGGCTGAGGTATGTGCATTTATTGACCATTGATGCCTGTTATTCAAATTACACTCGTTTATGATAAACATAAATCCAGGGCTACAGCACAGTGTGTCAGCATATCATGGAAATCTTTCTTGAATTTTCTTTGGAATATTTTCTTTTTCATTGCCTTGTACATTATTCATGTATGTCACCATATTTTATAGACAAAAGAAGTTGGTCATGTCAGCTGGTGTGTATTAGCAAATTCATTGAAAAAATAATTCAGCATATTTGGAATTACGATTCTTTTGTAAAATTGGGGCTATTAATATACACTATTCCCCTCCCTTCTCTGTAATTTGCAGGGTTAGTGGGGAAAAAAGGAAAGATAAAGGACCAATGAAATCACACTAATTTGTGTAACAAATGTATTTCTGAGTTCTTTGATGAGCCAGGCACTATAATCAGGTGAAATAACATTAAAAGGAGAACCAGTAGACAGAATTACTATAGAATTTATCCCTAATTATATCATCATGAGCAAATTACCAACTGCATTTCTCAGCTCCCTTATTTGTAGATTAGGAATGTCTTGGGCCCCTGCCCACTCACAAGTTATTATGAGGATCAAATGAACCTTTTTATTTGCTAGTATAAAGGACAGTGAGTTGGAATTCAGCTTGCTTTCCTTCTCCACTGCAGCCACTGGCCCGCCTGCCCTCATCATCTTTGTCGTCATCATCTTTATTCTGATCATCATTATTACTATGGTTTTAGGTTGGTTCCCTTAAAACAGGATTTACTAGAGGAGGTTTATTGCTGAGTACCTTTCCTTAAAATACCTGTAAGGGAGTATGGCAGGGAAACTTGGAGAAGTGAATGCTGGTGAAGTTTCAGGAGAGGCCACAGGAAGCTGTGGTGCTGAGATAACCCTTTCAAGTTTTCCCAAGTCAAGACAAGGGGGCTGGGTCTTTGTAGCCCCCTATCCACTCATTGCATGCAGGCTACCTACATGGAGGTGCATAACTTTGGGTGAGGCTATTTGTGGAGAGAGACTCAGTTGTCAGTTTTCAGTAGTACATGCTCCTGGCATCAGGATAAATGAGTGTGCCTTGGTCCTGAAGAGAAGATAGGAGAGATTGCAATTTCTGCTAAAATCACCACCACCACCACCACCACCATCACCACCACCATCATCATCTGGGGCTTGAAATGGCCTCCAAGAAGTCCTTGAACACACTGTCATTTCATTTGTCTTCTCTAACACAACAAAGAAAGACAAAATAGAGCTGCCCCGATAGGTAACATCAAATTATAACTGAACCTCAAGGGCATCATAGGAAGAAGGCAAGGAACTCCACCCACAGTCATGGCAAGATCACATCCTTCCCAATATACAGATGCATAGCATAGTACATCAACTCCAAATCAAATGTCTCTTGTCTCCACATTGATCACTCTCCAGTTTCCATTTCTTTCATCAAATTATAGATTTTCAGGGTGGGAGAGGACTTTGCAGGTAAGTCAGTTGATATAAATGCTGCTTTGTGGTTGAGTTCTCTTTAGTGATCCTGACAAACACTATCCAGCCTTTATTGGATGGACCAGCTCCAGCACTGAAGGCTCACTACATTCCCAAGCAGCCTATTCTGTTGCCACGTTTTGTGTGAGTGGGATTTGCTTTTCCATTGGTCCCATTGCTATGCTATGGGATAACAGCGTAGATTTACCCATCATCCATATGTGCCATACACATTTTTTTCTTGAATTAAGTGTACTTAATTCCCAAAACTTGTTCCTAGTTTGTAACAGTTTAAAAGCTTATACCTGGGGATCCCTGGGTGGCGCAGGGGTTTGGCGCCTGCCTTTGGCCCAGGGCGCGATCCTGGAGACCTGGGATCGAATCCCACATCGGGCTTCCGGTGCATGGAGCCTGCTTCTCCCTCTGCCTGTGTCTCTGCCTCTCTCTCTTTCTCTCTCTGTGACTATCATAAATAAATAAACATTTTAAAAAAAATAAATAAAAGCTTATACCTGGCCTCTATCCTTTGAATTTACTTTTTTCCTCTTAAACTGAGAAGATTGCTCCAAGTTTTCTCTAACTCATGCAAAGAAGGACAGGGCAATCATCTTCACTCTTGCTACTGGGCCTCTATTCATGTGGCCTATTATTAAAATACTAGATTCTAAGTTGTATGTGTTAACAGCATGATATGGTTGCTAAATAAAGCTCTGTTTTAAACCGTGTGTCTCTTAGTCTTGTCCTAATGCAGCTGGCCTTTTTTTAAATGCTAGTGTAGGACTTTCCATAGATTTGAGTAAAACTTAATTTTTTAAAAAAAGATTCATTTATTTATTTAAGAGAGAGAAAGAAAGAGAGAGAGAACATGAGTGGGGTGAGGGGCAGAGGGAGAAGTAGATTCCCCACTGAGCCGGGATCCTGATGTGGGGCTGGATCCCAGGACCCCAGGACCATGACCTGAGCTGAAGGCAGACGCTTAACCGACTGAGCTGCCCAGGTGCCCCTGAGTAAAACTTAATTTTGTCTTTCATTCCAACTATTGAGATCTTGGTGGATTCTACTTTTGTTTCAAAGTTGTTTGTTTGTTTTCAGTACTATTAGGGTAATTACATACATAAATATGCACATATGGATAGAGTAACATGGAAAATTTAGGGAAAGAGAAAAAGAGAGATATGAGGGGAGAGAAGGTAATTGCTTCTCCACCCCACTCTACTCACTAGACACACAGACACACAAACCAAGAGATGACTTTGAAAGATTAGATGAAGCAGATGGAACATACTACTTAACCAAAAGATAGAGGACTAAGTTTTCTTTAAGCTTTGCACCCGATTTCAGTAACATAGTCATTATTTATAAAACGTTAACACCTACTCTGTACTCAGGCAGTGGAATAAAACGTCCATAAAAATTATTTCATACAGAAGTCTCAAGATATTTTTCATTTATTATTAATTCCAGCCATCTGCTTTATACAGTCAACCCATACTTTCTAATTTCTCTACTTAATTTCTTGAGTGGTACCAAAGATGTATTGCCAAGTAGATCAAAGTAAATAATTTGATTTTCAGATTTAAATCTTCCATTGAAATGACTACACTGACTTGGACTAAGAAGAGGGGGACATGTATAACTACCACTAATGCATTGTATAGCTTTTCATTCAATAATTTCCATCATAATTTCCCCAAGGGTTTCAATTCTCCTGTATGACAAAACTTTAAGAAGCACAGTGGTAACTGCATATCATTTGATTGTACATTTATACTGACAATTTTTCAAAGCAAGCTATATTCTTTTTACTTCTTTTTCTTCACATTTTTTTCCCCATTTCCCTGGTAACTATTATTAACCCAGGGATAGAGAATTGAAAGGGGCTTAGAACAATAGTAAGAGAATATACACTCTGGTTGCCCGTTTAGATACCTTCAGACCATAGTTTGGAGAATGAGAAACTAAGCTATTGGAAATTTCCCAATTGGTGAATTTGCAGGGTAACTGTATAGAGGCAGGAGATCCAGAACACATATGAGAGGCTATAAGGTGATAGAGAATTTTTTTTAAAAAAAATAGCTCTTTGATTCACCAATATCTGATTTTAATTCTGCAAACAGAAAACAGTTATGGGAGGGAGCAGCTGAGCAAACATCATCATAAACACCAAAGAAATAGGAGCATAGATTTAATGTGCTGGAAAGGGCCTCCTTTTGATCTCTGAAATACAACTTGGTCCAAATCAAGAAAGGGAGTGGCATCTGCAGTAAAAGCAAAGAAGCTGACATCCAAAAGATAAAGAACTCAGGATGGAACCTTGCTGGTACTAATGCTTGCTCGTTTATTCTTTCTTTCTTTCTTTCTTTCTTTCTTTCTTTCTTTCTTTCTTTCTTTCTTTCTTTCTTTTTTTCTTTTTTTCGGCATACCCTGGATATCTTAGATTACCACTGTTTGTCAAAGTAGCATGGTTAATTATTTACCTTTCTCACCATTGGGCTCAGATTCTTTTCTTATCAAACTTCTGTGTCTGAACCCAAAACAAACAACCTCCCTAGAGCAGTAAATGATCATGTCAAGCTGGGTTTGTGTGCTGGTGGTGGGATATATTTCTCTTCTTTCTCTTAAGATCTCTCTTGTTGCCAGTAATCATTCTGCTAGTGAGGGTCAGGGCTAATTTGGGCTGCTATGTTGTACTTATGGTTTGCCATGACTTGATTCTTTGTGATATTTTAAATTTGCCCTTTAGACCTCTTCCTTATGTCTCAGTCTATCCTAATTCCTTTATTCAATAAGGTATTTCAGATTTCACTAAAGAAAGAAGGCTGTGTCTCTACCCAAGGGTTTTCCTTTGTTGTTGTTGTTGTTGTTATTTTTTGCGGGGTTGATTGAGGGGGAGGGGCGTGGATTTTAGATCATTACTCTAAAATGGACCTAACATGATGACCTAGAATTAGAATGATTGAATGATTAAAAATAATTAGACAGCAGAGCTGATATTTTGGGCTTTTTTCTCCTTTTCTCCAAGACTCCTTCCAGCGCAGATTGCTCTGGCCAAATGTGGTAGAAAAGAGCTGGTAGGTGGGGTGGTTGCAAGCAGATGCTCTGTTTCTGCAGCAACTTCCAGTTTAAATTCCATCTCAAATGAAACCGCTATTCTTGTCCTTGATTTTAGATCTATTTTTCTCCCTTCGTAAAGTACATCGCTCTTGATCATTTATCCTTACTTTAAAACTCTTATGTAGTTGTATCTTTTATTATGATGCCTGAAATCACTCTTGGAACAAGGAAGATATAAAACAAAAAAGGAATAAAAAGAGTGGAGCCCAACGGTCAAAATCATAGACTGTGTTAGCAGCCTTTCATTTATTTATTTATTCATTCAGTCATTCCTAAAGACTTCCTTAGTATTTATTATGTCACAGGTATTAGGATAGGTATTGGCCTTGAAGAGTAACCAAGAGTCCTCACAGAGCTTACAGTCTAGACTAGAATGTAGGTCTCTTGACAACCAAAGTTCTGCTTTTCCCACCACACTCTACCATGTTATTGGTACTTTAAGAAAAAATGCAATCCCTGGGGCACCTGGGTGGCTCAGTTGGTTAAGCATCCAACTCTTGATTTCGGCTCAGGTTGTGATCTCAGGGCCATGAGATCGGGTCTCATATTGGGCTCCATGTTGAGCGGGGAGTCTGCTTAAGACTCTCTCTCCTGGAACGCCTGGGTGGCTCTGTGGTTGAGCCTTTGCCTTTGGCTCAGTCATGATCCCGAGGTCCTGGGATTGAGTCCCACATCGGGCTCCCTGCATGGAGCCTGCTTCTACCTCTGCATATGTCTCTGCCTTTCTCTGTGTGTCTGTCATGAATAAATAAATAAATAAAATATTTAAAAAAATACTGTCTCTCCCTCTGCCCCTCTGCCTACCCCCTCAAATAAATGAAAAAATAACAGCTTCTAACAGAGTGACAGATTAAGTAAAAAATTCTTACAATCGGTTTAGCAGTGTCTCGCACATACAGTTCAATAAATGTTAAATATTATTATTATTAATTATTGATGTTCTCTTGTTATAAATATAGTCAATCTTATAATTATTGTAACTTATTTTCAAAATCTAAGTTGGGAATCATTTCTGAACAAAATGAAATTCTTTATCATTAATCATTAGTCAGGATTCAAGTGTAATGCTGAGGTTTAATACTTTTTGAAACTTGTCTTTCATTCTTTGAAATTTTTTCTTCTTATAATAGCAAAGTTTATCATGTTTGATAGTTATAAGAAGTTGCCCATCTGGCTGTTACAGAGTATTAAAGATACTACTGTAAAAGCTGGAACATTTTTCAGAATTACCTTTTCTGCACCTATGGTCTTCAAATGGCTAATTCCAAAGAACAAAGGATAAGTTATCCATGGGCAATGAAGTCATAATTTTATTTTTATCACCCCTGTCTGAGTATAACTACCACTGTACATCATGTCCAAGTAATGCGAACATGTCTGGTTGGCACAACTACAATAGCAGTGCTGATAAGTAACTGATCAGCTTATCCACAGCATTCTTTTCATGGGGAGGTCACTGTCCTCTTTGTTCCTGAAAGTCCAACAGAGCTTAAACATTCCAGAAACTGGCCATTCAAATTAATTAAATGACATCATGTACACGGCTCCTGGGATTATTATCTTGTGATACTGAAGCTTCTGTGCTTTTATGTTTGCCTAATTAAATTCTATCAAATGTAAGAAGTTAAGCAATTAGCATTACTAGACCACATAATTAACACATGCCTTAAACACACTTTTTTGAATAATAGATTACTACTACCTATGAAATACAAAAGGATTACCAATGTTTAAAACTTATGACTATGGAATATCATCTTAATGTTTCTCCATATGTAAAACAGGAATTATAGCATCTAATTCATAGGCTTTTATAAGGATTTACACAGGGCATTTAATTCAATTAATATTTAATTTCAGTATTTAATTTTCAATTAATATTTAACACTAATTCTCAACTAATCTTTATACAGTTAATAGAAAACTAAGATGTAATAAAATTCAATACTATAATTATGATGGAAATAATGATTCTTAAACTTTGACTCAGAAGGCACCTGATGGTTTTGCATCGCATAAATAATGTCGAACTCCCTCACTGCACTGAAAAGCTCCAGGAGCAGGTAGCACAATTCCTGGAACACAACACATGCTCAACAGATAGTTCTAGGAGATCTCTAGGTGGCTCAGTGCTTTTGGCCCAGGGCGTGATCCTGGAGTCCTGGGATGGAGTCCCCACATTGGTCTCCCTGCATGGAGGCTGCTTCTCCCTCTGCCTGTGTCTCTGCCTCTCTCTCTCTCTCTCTCTCTATGTATCTCATGAATAAATAAATAAATAAAATCTTAAAAAAAAACCCAAACAGACAGTTCTAGAATTAATCAAGACAATATCAATATAAATTATAACATTGGAAATGCCAATTAATAGATATTCAGATAATGAAATCATTAAACCAACTTTTACTATATGTGTTCCACATATAAACACAATGCATAAAATAAATACACATATGAGACACTACTTAGATAAACACATGTATTTCACAGACTACTTACAGCATGCGTAAGTTACCACCATGCATTTAGGAACAAAATATGCTCCCTTGCTCTTGAAAAGTTTAGATTCATGAAGTGAAGAAAAAACATACACACATAATTCTCAAATCAGGTAGAATGGGCTCAATGCTAAGTGTATGTATTTCTCTACCAGATATATGCTACTGAGAACTTCTCATTATTTTCCTCAAATCATGAATATAAATGTTTCTATCTAAAATAATTCTAAGTTTGGGCCTTATAAATTTTAACACCCAAATGACTTAATTATGGATTTTATGGAATATCAGCATATATTTGATTTGAGGGGATCCCTGGGTGGCTCAGCGGTTTGGCACCTGCCTTTGGTTCCGGGTGTGGTCCTGGAGTCCCGGAATCAAGTCCCACGTCGGGATCTCGGCATGGAGCCTGCTTCTCCCTCCTCCTGTGTCTCTGCCTCTCTCTCTCCCCCTCTCCCTCTCTCTATCATAAATAAATAAATAAATAAATAAATAAATAAATAAATAAATAAATAAATCAATCTAAAAAAAAAAAAAACCTTATATATTTGATTTGATTTGCACACACTAAAAATGATAACTTTTTGCTAGAACCTATACTATTGTCTTTCAGAATATATTCTCAAAGTCAGGATGTTTGTAATTTATAAAGTAACCTAATATTAGAGTTATAATAAATTTTAAAAATCTCTAAAAATAATTTTAAATAGTTTTATGGAAAAAGATGGGATGGAATAAAGTATGTAGGTGACTATAAAATATGTTGCTTGGTTAAGGATAATAAAACAATATTGCAATTCCCACGGAGTTCAAAATTATATTGATTTGTTTAGTAGAAAAAGGAAGGAACTTCTATCATCTTACATTCAGATGGACCATTCACAGTTTCCCCTAAGGATTCTAGACTACAATAGAAAAATGATTTATCAGTAGAACATTAGAATATGCTCACATAAATAAAAATTCAAATGAAAATTTATGTAAGTGTTGCTTAAAAAAAGTGATAAAAATGGAGGAATTTTATTTTTATTTTTTAAGCATATTTATTTATTCATGAGATACACACAGAGAGAAAGGCAGAGACACAGAAGACATGTCCCTCTTCATGAGGCTGATGTGGGACTCAATCCCAGGACCTGGAATCAGGACCTGAGCCAAAGGCAGATGTTCAACTACTGAGTCACCCAGGGGTACAAAATGGAGGAATTTTAAATTTTGTTGGGTTTTTGCCAGTTTTGAAAAGAATTTTCTTTTTTGAAGCAGCAGCAGTACTCAGCTAATGGATATTCAATAATAGAAAAACACTTCGGTCAGTTTTCCTCTACCCAGAAACCAAAATAATGGCATGAAAGTCAACTTTCAATTTTTTTTTTTATTTTTGAAAACCTCCTTTGAAGGTGGGAGACTTGGTTTCACAAGATGAGGAACTGATGAAGAGATTCAATTCAGCCTTGAAGAATTTCCATAAGCTACCTATGATAGACTCAAAGGGAAATATGAAGCCTTTAGACATGTCCATAGTTGAGATCTCTCATGACAGTCAAGTTTAATTCTAGAGGGAATGTCTAGGTGGCTCAGTCAGTTAAATGTCTTTGACTCTAGTCATGATCTAAGGGTCTCTGTCTCCTTTTGCTCATTCCCCCCTGCTCATTCTCTCTCTTTTTCTCTCATAAATAAATAAATAAATAAATAAATAAATAAATAAATAAAATAAATAAAATCTTTTTTAAAAAAAAGTTTAATTCTGGGGATTATAGGCAAGAATAAATAGCCTAGGTCTCCAGTATGTAACTGATAAAAAGATTGAGGTGAAGAGTTACAAATACCTACCTGGAACCTGGATCATGAATCAGTCTCATTTGTTAAAGAGCATAATCATGGAGCATTTTATTAAAGTAATTGGGAAGTTAATGTGTCACAGTCCAATTTTAGTATATGTGCTGCCGAAGTGAGCACTGTGTCACAGTCCATAGTGGTGCAATGAAACTAACCCAGTGATGAGGCCTGGTACATTTCCCCATTTTATAGTTTTCAGCATCTCTTTCTATACCTGCTTTATTTTCTGCTTTGAAGCACAGCAATACCGCTGTCCTGATCAGTGCAGATAAAAGGCAGTTTACAGAAGACACCAGGTGGTATACAGAAAAAAAAAATAGGGATTAAGAAGGTAAATATATTATAAAATTGTCTCACAAATTAAAACAATTTAAATAATTATAATAATAAACAATATTTATTAAGTGCTTACTATGTGTCCATTACTAAGTGCTTTATAGAAATCACTCATTTAATCTTTACAGTGAACCTGAGGTGGGCATAAAATTTATCCTCATTCTACAGACCGGGTCTCTGAACCTTGGAGAGTTACATAACTTGCCAAGGTCACACAACTAGTAGCATTGATTCAAACCTGGGGTATATGGCTCCAGAGCCTGATAGTAAATGCCTTTGGTACCAAGAATCAAGTTCCTTTTATTCCAAGTTACTCACAGAAAAAAATCTTATTTTGAATTTTAATACCTAAAAGGACTGGGATAAATAAGAAAGTATGTGAGTAGCTAGAGTTTTAAAAAGATGCATTTTTGCCTATCACTGGCTCTGTGATCTAAGGATAGCCACTTAAGATCTCTTGACTCCGGTGGACTCAGTTTACAAAAATGGCTAAGCTCTTTCTACTTCTAAAACTGTATGGTGCTTATGTTCACACAACACTTGGAATCATAATTATTTACTGCTTTAATTGTTGGATATTTAATTATGTCTATCTTACCCGTAATTTTTTTAAAGACAATCTTACGTTATTCATATCTCTTGCCTATGCATAGGGTGTCACATTTTTCATGTCAATGTAGAAATCAATATTGAACTGTTTTCTGATACCTAGGTGTATTAGAACTAATATAAGGGTGTTAGAACTAATATATATGCAAAAATCAAAATTAATATAAATCTAAGTAATCTTAATATCCAGAAATCATTGACTTTACATGGATTTTTGAATTTTACATAGAATGGAGTTCATCAAATATCTGTGTCCAGTGAAATGCAGGTCTAAACAAGATGAAGCCTGAAGTGTTTCCTAGAAATTGCAATGCCATTTACTTCTGGGTCAAGGATTGCAGGTGAGCCAGAGAATCTCAACCTGAAAAATGGTTTTGAAATTGTTGACTTCCAGGCTCTAGTGTTCTCTACATTTTAAAAACAGAGACGCTATTGGCTTCAAAGCTCTTGTAATAAATACTTTTTCCCCCCTTCAGGATTTCAAAAACCTCAGAAGAAAAGCCAAATATGGGAAAGGTTCTTGTACAATCCTTAATCAAATACAACTAGGTTGAAAGAAGATATATGCTCATTATTTTGCTCAGATGGCTTTTATTCTAATTAAGTTGAGGTGGTATTCTTCTTTAGACTTATGACCATAACCCCTAATATAATTGCTAACATTCCTGTAGTCAGATCATTTCTTACAAATAACTCTTTGAGACATGTTGAGATAATTTCTTTTGAAAAGCCTGTAAATCTCTGCGTAATCATCATAAAAGTATTAAAATATAGAATTGTAAATATGAAAAGGATCTAAAGACAAATATTAATCTAAATTATAACTATACAGACTATCCCCCAAAGGCATATCTTCTTTAATAAAGAAAAAAAAAAGCAATGCTTTGAGAAAATAATTCTGGATTCTTTTTTGGTGCTGCATGGGCAGGTCACCTAATCTCTACCAACTGAAGATTTTTTTGTTTGAAGTTGGTCTCTAACAACTCTTCCATTTACCCAAATGTAGGAGTCTGTATTTATCCCCACCGAAATTCTACAACTTCTTTTATAATGCTTCCCATTTGATGCTAATTCCAGTTGATGGTATTTTTCTAAGGATTGTTAACTTAAAATTTACAAATGTTGGATGTAACTAGCACCTCCTCACATCTTCCCAACCTGTGGCATGCTGGACCATGTATAGGACCCATATTATATGCACCCCTGGTCCTACTGGCTCTAGCCACCCTATCAATCATCACTCAGATCTGGCCCAATGCTACTCATGAGCACTCTGGTTTCCCCAGAGGCTATTCAAGGGGTCACACTGGAGAACCTGGGAGTGGGAGGGAATTAACACAGACCAAGAGAGAAAAAGACAGGGAAGAGCCAGCAGAGCTGAGGTGCAATTCACTCTGTGTTACCTAAAAACCACATATATTTCCTTGAGAAACTCAGGCTAGTTCAGTAATGTATCAAGTTGTATTTGCTTGTCTTCTTTCCCTCCCTCTCTGTCAGTTTTCCCTTACTTTCGGATCTGGGGATTGCACTTCCCCCCTTTTTATCCCATAAAATATTAACTGAGCCAATAAAGTTCTGCTGAGCTGTGTTCTAGGGAAACTGGTTAAGATCTAGAAACTGTAATCATACAGATTTTACTGTCTTCACCTTGACATAGACCTGTATTTCATAGTTCACCATGAGGGTTCGAGAATCACCAGGAAGTATCTCAGATGTGCTCACAAACATGTCTGCTCAGCTAGCACATGGCAACTGATGGTGTTGATTATATGATGTATTTTTGTCCTTCTAGCTGGTACCGTTATCTTCCATGGGGCATCACCTAGGCACTGAATCTTCAAGGTCCAAATGCTACATGGTATTATTTTCTAAAAGAAGGGAGAACATTGTATAGTCTAAAGAGATTCAGCAAGAATGAGACTCGTGTTTCATTGTGAAAAAAGGAACTTTTCAGAAGAGACCTGAGTCAGAAGACAAATTCAAATGGCAAATGTCCAGGATAACTCAGATACAGCCCTCTGATTTAATCTTTGTCATTGGCTCCAGGCAGAGAAAGAGGACATATACAAGATGAATAAGATTCTAAGAATTTCCAAATGATTCTCTAGATGAGGACTGTAGCAGATCTGGAAAAATCAGTCTATTTTACCCAAGATTCATGTTCTTAGTCTGGGACTCTGACACTGGCCCCAGGAGTTGGGGAGGAGGGCTGCAAGGGATCTTTTTGGTGATATTTGCAACATCAATGTATCCTGCAGTCACCCCTCCAAAGAAAAAGCTATAGTAGACAGTTTATTCCCTAGGGAAGATGCATGGGGGTGAAGCTAGGAGAGGAATGGAACATCTTCGTATGCATTGCAGTCCTTCTTGTGCTTGTAGTATGTTTATAGTGCTGTCAGGAATTCTTTTTTGATGGGATTGTCTTCTGAATCTTGTTTATAGTTACACTGCTCTAAAATGTAAATTAAAAGCCACAGCACCATAAAATAAAGGCAAGGCAGTTTGTACAAATTGTAGTGTGCTCTGGATCTGGGGAGGTGAAACAAGAAATCTTAAGTTACTGCCTAGCAGCATTAGATATTTAGCTTGATCAAAGAAGGGCCCTCAGAGGTGCATAGTCATAAAGGCAGGGAGCACTGGCATGAGAAAAGAATGAAGAGGGCATCAGTGAGTGGAGTGGAGGAAGTTAGCATCCTGTACGGTGTTTATTAGGTCAGAGATAAACTGGTGCTCACCATGAGTCATTTCCCATGGAAATGGGAAAGGTGGTGAAGAGCAGCTGGGAGCAGCAAAGCTCCAAGTAGGGTTTCACACCAGTGTTTGTCTCTAAGTGTGAACACAGCTGCCGGCAGCCTGGGAGCACAGGTGTAGACTACTAGTTGTGAAGATCAATAGGGAGGCTCTGTGCTGTTTAGCTTATTGGTAGAGTTAGGGTGTTTTTGTTTTTGTTTTCTTTAAAGATTTTATTTATTTATTCATGAGACACACACAGAGAGAGGCAGAGACACAGGTAGAGGGAGAGGCCGGCTCCCTGTAGGAAGCCCAATGCGGGACTCAATCCCAGGACCCCGGGATCATGACTTGAGCCAGAAGCAGACACTCAACTGCTGAGCCACCCATGTGCCCCAAGTCAGAGTGTTTTATGGACAAGCAGGGCCTGTTCGTTTTCAGATATTGTTTGATAAGAGAAAAGTAAAATCTTCCTACAGTACAGAAATGCTCTGAGAAGAACAGGTAACTTCACATGAATGGGTCAAAGAGAATGCCAAAGCATTAAGTACGTATTTGCAGACCAAAAATATCTCCCATTCATGCTAGATTGAATCTGGCTGTTTTTGGTGTGGCTCTTTTATAAGCATCTCTTTTGTGTGGCCAACTGCTTGATTCAAAAGAATAACAACGCTAGTATCTGTACATCTGATCCCTGGCCACTGCTATTAATTTCCTCTAAGCATGTCTGTAAGCTATCTGAGTGGTACAAAAACCCTTTTAATTCCATTCCAATCTTCTTTTTCTATCAAATCCAACCACGTAGGAGGAAAGAAAATGTGTTACTCTTGGAACAGAAATCAGAAGTGGTCTCTGAGATGTATGAAGCACTGGCCCCACTTTGGATACACCTCCATTTTGTTTCTCTCAAATTCTCTTTGCATATGCACAATCTTTAAAAATAAGGGATCAAACACATGTAGTATTTATATGTGTCTGTATTTATTCATGCAACCATTCATCAAATGTTTGCTGTGTGCTCTGTGCTGATTCCAAGACAAGGTGGCAAAATCTGTTTTCTGAAGATGTTAACTCTCTTGCTGGGGAGACAGATCCATAAACTCTTATCAAATGAATAGAAGCACTAAGGAGATTCTCCTGACTCAGATTGGGCTTGAGTGTTAGCAGAGGGGCCAGGGGGAAGGAGGGGAGAAAGGGTGGAGCAAGGCTTCAAAGGACAGGTGACACCCGAGACACAAGAATTAGGTGGAGGAAAGCAGGAAGTACACCAGGCAAAATGGATGAGATGAAGAAAGGCAGAGTGTTGAGGAAATGTGTTATGGAACAATAGAGGATGTCAAAAGGCCAGGCCTTTCTTCCCCTGCCACGGAGGCTGAATTCACCTTGTAGGTGATATAAAGCATCAAAGGCACTTGAACTGAATGAGGAATAGCACAGAGTTATATTTTAGATAGATTATTTTAAGAAAACAAGGCTTTGAAGAAAAGGACATCAGCTAGGTTGTTGCAAAAGATAATAAGGGCCTAAATGGAGGAAAAGGTTGGAGGGATTAGTGGAGGCAAGACATTTGAGGTGTTTGAAGGAAATGTAGCAGTAAAATCTAGAGCACTTGCTTATGTATTGGAGGTGCATGAGTTTATGGGCTGGATGGTTGTTAATGTTTCCATGCCATCCTTTCCTCTATACTCTTCCACTGTATTGAAGATGTCAGAGCCCTGGGACCTACATTTTTCCTCACTCTCTAGTTAGCAGATTCTCATGTTAGGTTCCTCCCACAAGAGGCACTCAAGAAAGATTTAGAAAACAGAAAAGAAGCAAAACCTATAATTATTCCAGCAATGGTGAGTAGGAGCATGGGTTTTGGCAAGTGGCAGCATGTAGTTTTGCTGGTAGCTTCAGGGTAATCTCTTGAGGATCACCACTTTTGGTGATATAGATTGCTGGGATTTTTGGTGGAGGGTCCTCAAAATGTCTGTTATTTTCTTTCCCTCAAGACTAGCAGCAGCTTCTCTGACCTTTGCTTCTATAGTGCTCCTAGTTGATTCTGGAATTTCTTAATTCTCTGTATTAAATTCTTTCCTGCATAAGATATCTGTTTTACTGAACAAACTCTGATGAAATCAGATGATACCCAGGTTTCTGGCTTACATAACCAGCTAGATGGTGAATTGGAAAATTTATTCATTCATTCAATCAGCATTCCTTATTTATTGAATATCTATACACCCAGGCTTTGGTAGAGGTACCAGAGATACAGTTACTACTATCAAAATGATCAGTGCTTCTGGGTGTCTCAGTGGTTTAGAGCCTGCCTTTGGCCTAGGGCATGGTCCTGGAATCCTGGGATCGGGTCCGCATAAGGCTCTCAGCATGGAGCCTGCTTCTCCCTCTACCTGTCTCTGCCTCTCTCTCTGTGTGTCTCTCATGAATAAAGAAGTAAAGTCTTTAAAAAAAAAAGAAAAAAAAAAAAAGAACCGAAAACAGGTGTTCAAACAAAACTTGTACACAAATGCTCATAGAAGCATTGTTTACAGTGGCCAAAGGTGGAAGCAAGCCAAATAGCCATCAAGTAACAAATGGATAATCAAAATATGATATGTCCGTACATTAAAATATTAGTCACAAAAGGGAATGAATTACTGATACATGAATGAACCTTGAAAACTAATGCTAAATGAAAGAAGAAAACACAAAAAGCCACATATTGTGTGATTTCACTTATATGAAATATTCAGAACAGGCCAATGCAGAAAGCAGATTAGTGGATGCCACAGGCTGGAGAGAGGGAAACGTGGGGAGTGATTCCTTGGTGGGCATGAGGTTTCCATTTGGAGTGATAACCAGGTTTGGAACTAGATACTAGTGATAGTTGCACAACGTTGCGAATGTTACTAAATGTCACTGAATTGTATGCTTTAACATGGCTAAGATAGTAAATTTTATATTATGTGCATTTTACCAAAATAAAAATCTATGAAGTTCACAGAAGAAAGCAAAGAAGGAAATCTTTGTAACCCTGGGTTAGAGAAAACATTTTTTATATAGCACAGAAATTGTACAAGTCATGAGTGGAAAAAATAATACACTGGATTTAAAATGAAAAAACTTCTGTATTTTCAACTGCTAAGAAAACAGATAGGAAGCTACAGACTGGGAAAAAATATTTGCAGAATGTATATCTGATAATAGATTCATATCTAGAATATATAAAAAGTTTTTACAACTCAATAATAAAACAACTTATTTGAGAAAATAGGCCAAAGCTTTGAACCGATACTTCACCAAAAAGAGAGATACAAATGGCAAATAAGAACATGATAAAATGCTTAATATAATTAATTAGGAAAATGTAAACTAAAATCAGAATGAGATATTATGAACATATATTAAAATGGCTAAGGGGGTGCCTGGGTAACTCAGATTAATCACCTGCCTTCCACTCAGGTCATGATCCTGTAGTCCTGGGATCAAGCTCCGTCTGGCTCCTTCCTTGGCCTCTCCCCACTTATGTTCTCTCTCTTGCTCACACACACACTCTCAGATAAATAAATAAAATCTTTAAAAAAAAATGGCTAAAATAAAAAACCAAACCAACCAACCTGACAACAGCAAATGCTGACGAGGATATAGAGCAACAGTAATCCCCATTCATTTCTGGTAGGAAAGCAAAGGGGCATACATAGCCCCTTTGAAAGACAGTTTGGTCATTTCTGATATAGTGAAACATAATCTTCATGCAACCCAATAATCCCTGGTATTTATCCATGAGAAATGAAAATATGTGTCTACAGAAAAACCTCTACATAAATGTTTATAGGGACTTTCTTCATAATCACTAAAATCTGAAAATATGCACTAGCTGGAGAATAAATAGTACATTCATACAATAGAACGCTACTCTGAAACAAAAAGGAAAAACTACTGATGTATCCAAGAACAAGGACAACTATGAAATGGATTTTGCTAGTGGAAGCAGACAGACTCAAAAGGCTACAGGTTGCATGTTTCCATTAATAGGACATTCTGGAAAGGCAAGACCATAAGGTCTGAAAACAGATCAGGGGTTGCCAGGGGTTGGAGTTGGGGGAGGACATGATTATAAAGGGACACAAGGAACCTTTCTGGAGGGAAATATCTGGAACAGATATTTCCTATAACTTGATGTGGTGGGAGTTACACAACTGCATGCATTTTTCAGTATTCCTACAACCATATACCCCAAAGGGGTCAATATTACTGTATAACAAATTATACTTTTATAAATCTGGTTTTAAAAAATAATGGAGCATACCAGTTGGTTAAAGCAAATGAAAGGGCATTGGCAGTCCTATTGAGAGCAATTTCACTGGTAAAGCCTGAAGCAAGATTGTGATAATAGTATACATTTATTCAATGAGGTAGAAAGCAAGGCTTTCTGCAGAGAATAAGATGTGGGCCTCTGCTGAGTGCTACATTAATCAAGTTAAACTGCCATGTGTCTTTTCCTCTAGGCTTGTAATTCAAAACCAGGGAAGTTTAGGGGGGCGGGTGTGATGTGGGACAGAAGGAGGGCGCAAAGATTTAGAATCTCCAGGGGCACTTGGGTTTGAAAATCTTATTTATGATATTTAATTTGGAGAAAGAAGCTTATTTGTCAAGTAAAAACTAGGGAAAGAAAAGCTTTTGGTTTAATGAGGATACGCAGAAGAAGAAAATGACTCACTGGGAGATTCTTCAGTGGAGCAGGGGTGGCAATGGAGAGGAGAAATTTTATGACAATAGGGAGCACAGGCTAAACCAATTAGAGAAATTATGTCCCATAAACTTAGACTCATCTTGTATTCAATAATAGATGCAGTATCGATATTATTTTCATTTATCTTACCACCTTGTATTTGAGCCTTAACTGACCAGAAACAATCTGTTCTAAGATAAGAAAAAAATCCCATTTTGTTTCTGCCTACTTAGTAAATGGTGAGGTAAGTCACTTTCTTTGGGGTTGGAAGAAACAATCTGATTTGGCTTCCCTTTGCAAACACTCTCAGTATCTTTTGGATTGATGCGCCAAATTCTCACTCTGCCCAGTGTGGAGGTGACTGCTGAGTGCCGAAATGCTGGTGCCATAAAATCCAGCTGGACACGTAAGTCACGGTGAGCAATTATAGCTCAGAATCCATCCCTGCAGGATCTGGGGTCCCCATGTGTGCAGCATCCAGACACATCTCCTCCCTCTTCCCAACTGCAGCAAGTCCAAGCCAGACTTCACAGGATGAGTAAGCGACACATGGCATGTGTGAAATTCCCCTCCACCCTGTTACCCTTCCCAGAGCTGCCATAGTGACGATTATAGTAACCTTGACTCCATAAGGAATGTGACAACTTAAACCCCACAGACTACTTAGCAACGTGTTATTACAGAGCAATAAGTTGTGCCCTGGGCCCTGGAATGATGATGACCATGCGGGAGCTCACATCGAAGGATACTTGTCCATCAGTCAGGAACTGGCTTCCTAGACATGACTAAAATGTCTAGAACAAGTGATGTCTCTTACAGAATGGAAAGTATTTCTACAACCATTCTGGTGGCTGGTCTCATCAATGAACAGTTGACTCCTCTTTCATGTTAGAGCTAGCTGGCACTTTGGCATTCCACAAACTTCTCACATTTATCCAGGGATGAATGGTCTTGGATGCAGGGCTGGCTTGGCCTCCACTCTGGGATCTGAACTATCTGGAAACTTAAGTTTCAGGCTTGAGTTTAGGGCAGTCCAGATATTTTAATGAACTGTAGAGACTCTTGGTAATTAAGCATTTAAGGTCTGTCTTCGGATACCCCCAAATTATAGGGTACAGTGGAACGGAGATAGAGAAAAGGATATAGCTATGACAATTTTTTTTTCATGAAGGGTCTAGGATTCAGATCAAATTTAATACTTCCTATGGTGATTTAGGTCTTTAAGGACATTCTAGGGAAGTTGTCATATGGATGACAGTCAACATGCCTTTAACCACAGATACCCTAATATCATGAGATAAAAAACTAAATGAAAGTCATTTCATGGTAGGGGCAGGATGTTTTTTGGCCCTATGAAATCCCATTATGACACCTCATCCTAAATTTTGCTTTGGCAGCCTTTTTTTTTTTTCCATGTCAATAACTTCATGACTTCGTGATTCTGAAATTAGGATATCAATCTGAATACAAAGGGAAATTCAAATAGATATACATTTAGGACAAACTTTCTTAAAAATTAATAAAATTGTCATAGAAATGAAGATTCTCATGGTTCTGAATCAACCAAAGTTTTAAATGTCCTTTGGATAAGGAAGCTGTAAGTATATTCTTTAAAGACTTATTTATTTATTTTGGAGAGAGACAGAGAGAAAGAGAAAGAGACTGGAGCACACAAGTGGGGGGGAGAGGCAGCAAGAAGGAATCTTCAAGCCGACTCCTCGCTAAGCACGGAGCCCCAAAGAGGATTTGATCTCACCACCCATGAGATCATGACCTGTGCCAAAACTGAGAGTCGAATGTTTAACTAACTGAACCACCCAGGCCTGGCATCAGACCCAAGGACATTGTAAATATAAATATAAGTATATTCTTTTTATATGAACATTTTCTGACAAAGTGTTTTAAGTTTTTCCTTTCACTATTAAGTACACTGGGCACTGGGATGCCTGGATGGTTCAGTGGTTGAGCGTCTGCCTTCAGCTCAGGGCGTGATCCTGGAGTGTCGGGATTGAGTCCTGCATCAGGCTCCCTGCAGATGCTTCTCCCTCTGCCTATGTCTCTGCCTCTCTCTCTGTGTCTTTCATGAATTAAAAATAAATAAATAAATAAATAAATTAAATAAATAAATAAATAAATAAATAAATAAATAAGGTCCATTGGGCACAGTTTCATGTTTCATTTCTACAGATAACACATTAACATACCTTGGGGATGCCTGGGAGGCTCAGTGTTTGGGCCTCTGCCTTGGGCTCGGGGCATAGTCCTGGTCCGGGAATCGAGTCCTACCTCATACTCCCCTCAGGGAGTCTGCTGCTTCCTCTGTCTATGTCTCTGCCTCTCTCTGTGTGTCTCTCACAAATGGATAAATGAAATCTTAAAAAAAAAAAAAAAAATCTACCCTGAGTATTCTCAAATTACTTGAGAAGACTGGATGTCCCCAGATAAACCAGAGTAGAATATGTACTGTGGCACTTTTAGCACTGTGGTTTATTTGTATCAAAGAAGCGAATAATAGTGACACACTTGTGTCACAGTGACTTGACTACCACTGACTGGTCTGGAAGAGTTTCACTTTTATTCTTTTGGATAATGTCCTTTAATCATGAGAGTGTGATCTGAACTATCTCCTTAGTAAAATGACCACTGTTCCAGCTGGCAGATTGATAGAGCGGCTCTGTCCCACGAGGGGTCTGATGAAGTCCTTGCATCTTGGCGCACGCTAGTTGATTCAGTTGCCATTCTAGAAAGCAGGCAGTGTATGGGGGGCCACTAGAGCTTCACCAAGGCCACTGTGAATTCTGGCTTGAAATTTCGCAAGACAGCCCATTGTATTTTGAAGTAGCATTTTCCTTGACGGAAAAGCCTTTGTTCATTATTTCTGTTCAGTGGACAAGTCAAGGATTCATGAATTCAAAGTGACATTCTGAACTAACTGCTCAGACTGGTTGTGGTAAATTGTCATTTACCACTCTCTCTCCTCTTGCTTTTTTTTTTTTTTTTTCAAGATTCTGGTAGCATTCCGATGAAAACAAGTCAACTCCAATGCAAGGGTAAATCTTCGTTCATACGCTCGGAACTAAGTGTTCTTAGTTCTCTGCAATTATGCTGTTAGATGCGATCTTTGATGCTTCACCCCTCATTGGAGAATAAGACAGTAGCCCAGCATGCCATGCTGTCACAGGGCAGGCCTGGGTCTTTGCCTGTAAAGATGGGAAATTTGCAGCCCATTATTGCAATTCCAATGAATGTGTCGGAACTATAAAAGGCCTTATTCCATCTGGTCCTCTTCACAGGAGAGTGAAAGAAGACAGGCAGGAATGTTGATGGCCAAAACCACTTAATTTCTATTGAAACTAAAAAAGAAAGAAAGAGCAGACCTAGGGCGCCAGAAAACAGAAAACAAGCATATGGTTGTTAAAATTACGCAAACAACCGGAGTAGAGAAGACAATCTGGTTTCAATGGCATAAGTGATTCTACATTGCTTTTTGATCCACAACCACCCTGGCGACTACTGCAACTGTATGAGCCTTCCAGTCTTCAGGATTGTGTAGATACGAATTTAGACTTGGTGTCTGGTTTGTTATGAAATGAAACTTGTTCACAGTATAAGTGCAGAGCAGAAAAGAATATGATTAGAGATGCCTGTGAGACCTTTCTCTTCATCCTGCCTCTCAGGCATGAGTCACCATTTCCTCTTAAAATATGGAGAAATACTAAATGTGGCTTTCATGTGGGTTGTACACTTGGTAATGACTGAGCTGGGAAAACCACACAACTCTCTAGCCATCCACAGGCCATGGGTTCTCACAGCCATCCTGAGAGTTGCCGAGATATTACAGGAAGTTTAACATTCTGCTCCTTTCGCTTATCCCATGTGTTGGGTCTAACATCTTTATGAAAAAAATTGCCGGAGGGGAAGAGGCCAAGGCCAAGTTCTTCATGGTCGTCAGAAAAACTCATGCAAATGACAGCATGTAGCTCTTTGATATCCTGACCTCACGGGCTTTATAAAACATTGTCTCCAAATGATAGCTCAGTTCTTGTACATCAGAAAAAGGACTTCGTGCCTTGGGTTTATGAATGATTGAAAAGCAACCCTCTCTCCTTTGAGAAACAGTAGTGGCCCTGGCCAACCACCTGTGCTAAAATCATTGATCTCTGTATATCATACATTTTGCAAGATACCAGTTTTTTTTTTTAAGATTTTATTTATTTATTCATGAGAGACACACACACAGAGAGAGAGAGAGGCAGAGACACAGGCAGAGGGAGAAGCAGGCTCCATGCAGGGAGCCCGATGTGGGACTCGATCCCAGGACTCCAGGATCACACCCTGGGACGAAGGCAGACACTAAACTGCTGAGCCACCCAGGGATCCCGCAAGATACCAGTTTTATTGAGTGGGTTTGGGATATACTTAGAGCACTTGTCAAAAACTCTTCAGAGTTGAAAAGATGTGGCCAAACTGTGGAAGGAGCCTCGGTGTCCAACGAAAGATGAGTGGATAAAGAAGATGTGGTTTATGTATACAATGGAATATTCCTCAGCCATTAGAAATGACAAATACCCACCATTTGCTTCAACGTGGATGGAACTGGAGGGTATTATGCTGAGTGAAGTAAGTCAGTCGGAGAAGGACAAACATTATATGTTCTCATTCATGTGGGGAATATAAATAATAGTGAAAGGGAATATAAGGGACGGGAGAAGAAATGTGTGGGAAATATCAGAAAGGGAGACAGAACGTAAAGACTGCTAACTCTGGGAAACGAACTAGGAGTGGTAGAAGGGGAGGAGGGCGGGGGGTGGGAGTGAATGGGTGACGGGCACTGGGGGTTATTCTGTATGTTAGTAAATTGAACACCAATAAAAAATAAATCTAAAAAAAAAAAAAAGAGTTGAAAAGATGTGCAGCTTTTTCTTCTGTATTTTGCCCCTAACATGGCTATTGCTAATCTCAGAAAGCCTGTATATTCCCAGAAATGAAGAAATATACCTTAAACTATGACAAAGATCATGATTTGGTATTTCCATTTTTTTTTTTTTTTTTTTTTTACAAACTGATTTTTTTTTTTAATGTTCTCTTTCTCACATTCCTTTTAGGAAACATAGTAATATGATTACAAAGAAAAGATAGATTAATTAGTAGTCATTTTTCTGAGAAGGCCTCGTCATTCCCATGAGAAATAAGTAAGGAGTTATAAATATATAATAACTTACAAGTTGTCCTTATGGGATCTTCATGATTTGTATTCATTTTCATTTTCTCTTTTAAAATGACATCCCGTGAAAGAATGTAGAGAAAAACTGTGAGTGTGTAACAGAGACCCTCCCATAATGTAGAGCCTGCTCATATCAGGAAATAATTGTCAAATGAACAAATTCTTTTAGCGTACTAGAATTCAAAGCTTTTGGTAAATTTAGGAAGGTGGCAAAACCCATATACTCAATGCTGCTATAGGCAACAGATCCCCATAAACATCCTCTGTGCACTTTTTAGAACTATAAGTTCTGCTCCCATTCCTCATGTTCTGATATATTCTCTTTTAAAGGCAAGGTCTCTAAGTTACTATTCACTGTGTCCAATCACTCAGGCAAGTTGAAACAAAAAATAGGTTAAGAACTAGTGCCTTAGGCTTATTGCCATAAGTCCATAGATCTCATTATCACCTTTTGGTTCCAAATGTGCAGAGCTACGTACTATTCTGTATTAATGGAGGACTGTAGCCATCTCTCACAGATGTGAAGTGACCATAGTTGCCAAATTCAAAGCAGCCAAAAAATGGAAGTGTATCTCTAACAAGTGCAACTATATTTGTGGGGACAATAGGTGCAAATATTTTAGTCCTGGTCTACTTTAGAAAGCTCAGGTCAGCTAGTTGTTTTTGTAGGATGTTTCCTGGTTTTGATATTTCTGTAGGTTTCGAGAGATTTCCTTGAATGTCAGGAAGAATCTTGAGAAGAGAAATGGATTTCCACATCTGAGTTGCATTTCAGATTGAATTTGCAGGCTATCAGAGTCTAACCTCCATGGTACATTACTCTGCTCACAGCTTTTTCGGGTATTCCGTTCTGACTGCTTCTCAAATCGACCTAAAACCTAAATGCAGAGACCAGTGGAGCCAAATTCTGGATGTCTGGGAAGAGCTGAAAGCAGTCTCCCACTGGTACATAATGTCCTGGTGGTTTTCCTTTTTTATTTGCATGAATATAAAAACAGTCCTTTAATATGTTTACCTCCTAGCAAATAACTGCTCCAGGAAGCTCTGCTCTGTATGTCTTGGTTCTGTAGCTTGCTCCCTACCCCTTATCCCTGCCACAGGTCCTTAGCAATCATGAAGGTGACCATATTTTAAAGATAAGTGACGGGAGTAGGTTGGTGGAAACAAACTGCCAAATATTCACACAGAATGAGTGGTGTGTACGCACAAGCTGTAGCTCCTTCCTGTAACTGTACATGTGGTCATCCTGGGCCTGGCTTCCCACTTGGGTATCAGCCTGAACTTGAAGATCACAGAGAGGGAAATGATACTTCATATATGCTTGGAGTTTTGGATAGATAATATCAGCCATCACAACCATCCAGGGAGCGTGGTATTATAAGGCTATTTTTAATTTTTTTTTTAAGAAAGAGAGGTGTGTGTGGGTCGGGGGAGGGGCAGGAGAAGGAGCAGGAGAGAGAGAGAATCTTAAGTGGACCTTTATCTCTCGATACTGAGATCATGACCTGCGCCGAAATCAAGAGTCCAACGCTTGAGTGACTGAGCCACCCAGGTGCCCAGATAAGGCTAATTTTATGGATGAAGGAATTGATGCTTAAATAAATAAAATCACTTTTCTAAAGTCTTAGAGGATGAAGTATACATCCTTTCCCCAAATATATAATGTAGAACCAGAAAATATGTTACCCTGGTATTCTTTGAGGCATGATCTTGGCTTCTTTTAGTTCACATATAGGATTCTTACCACACCCCAAGTGTGTGCAGAGGGGTGTGCATGGGAGAGCTGTCCAAATGTGACGCACTAAAGCAGCTGCATAATCTTTCTTTCTTGTGGTTGTGAAAAAAAAAAGATAAGGAGGATATATCTCCTGTCCACTTTGGGGGAGAAATATGCAAACTTAATTTTCTCATGTGAGCTATAAAACAAGTGTCAGAATTTCTTTCTCTATATCATATTTGTAAAAGTTCTCAAACGCTTTTTTACACATATGCATATGGTATTATCATGCCATCAGACAAGGAGTAGAAACTGGAGAGTGTACCAGAAAATTTCTTTTTGATGGAGCTGGCAGCTAGAAAGCCAGAACAAGAAGGAAATAGAAGGAAAAAATATTTTTTGTATTTTCTAAGGTGAAGGCAAGACCATGGAGTCTGGCTTGTGTCTAGGATTTTTTTTCATGCTCTCACCAGCTTTGTTATTAAGTGAGATATAATTGACACGTGTCTGGGACTTTTGATAAGCCTTTCAGTAAGCACCACATAGGTGAAAAAAAGAAATAGAGATATGTTATTGAGATGTTATTCTTAGGCATCAACCATCTGTACTACTGATGCCTATTTTTATATACATAAGAGTTTAAAAAATAGTCTCTGATATAAGATACTCAATAATTATCCATTACAATCTCTATACAGAGAATTGTACTAATGAGTGTGACAAGTATTTTTTTCAAACATGAACAATTAGATGTCCAGAAGTTAAGAGGGGAAGAGGTAAGGAAAGCCTCCCACAGAGAATAGAAACCTGAGTTGAGTTTTGAAGGTGAACACTAGTTGATCAGTAAGGGTGGTGGGTGCATGGAGGACATAGGGAACATTGAAAAGCATTAATGATAATAATTTTTGGTTTTGAAGTTTAGCTGTGAAATGCAATGGTTCCATTTTAATTTGAAATCTCTTTAATTTTATAAGGTCATATTGAATTTTCTTTGCCTCATCTTTTTTGGGTGGGGTGGTGTCTGTGCACCCCCCATGCACCATCCCCACCCCCAGCATATTGACATAATGGCAAAGCAGCTCAGACCAACCGTGAGCTTGAACCCCTGTCCACAGCCAACTGTTTTAGGGGATGGCAGCTTCCCAAGCAAGGCGTTGCTGTTGCCATTGACATCTGGGATACCAATTCGGCATTAAGACACTTTATTTTTCTGATCACTTGAGGTAAACTATGGTCGATTGTTAAGAGATGACAAGGCCCTGCTGTTTGTGGCACATTATCACTGTGTTTTAGTAAAATAAAATGTGTCTATTATGAATCTAAATTTGGACCCCAAGGATTCTATTCCCAAACAGATTCTCTGGATGAGAGAGATGTACAACTAGAAATTCTTGTGGTGGCTAGAGAAATCCCACACACTCGGAAAGCGGAGGGAAGAAGCTGCTCAGAGAGAAAGACAGAAGCAGAAGTGAGAAAGAGAGAAAGAGAAGTCGCTAGTTCTCTCATTCCAAATGCACACTTGCCCACGGTGCCGTGAAATTCTCCCAATAACGTTAAAATGCTTCCTACTGGTTTCAAACTCTATGGTACTAGTGGATTTCTCATACTTAAAATTAAAGTATTTTATATGCACACATTTATATGAAGGCATCACAAAGACCATACTCTCTTTATATCTTTATACACATTTAAATGCTGACTAATGAGGACCAGTCTGCCAGTTTGTCACCTCTGGGAAAGTCATCAGAGATTGTCCATTTTACCAAGAATTAACCACTTACTTTTCCCTCACAATGAAGTCTTACATTGTCTCCAGGATTTTAGGAGGTAATGCTGTTTTCAGACTAACAAGTACAGGGCTCCCTCCCCAGGGGCCTACTGTAGAGTTGATTCAGGGATGTGCGAATGGTTAATCCACCTTCAGCTCTGCCACCCAGGTGTGTGATGCAGATAAAGTATTTGCTTCAGTTCTTCATGTGGACACGCACATGCATCTATTGTGGGGGCCAGCTTTCTGTCTGTGTTCACGTTCATGAGGTGTACCTTGGAAGAGCACAAAGCAAACACGAGCACTCTACACAGAGCACTAGATCTTATTCAGCCCTTGAAATCCCTGGAGGGAAATGTCATTTCATTGGGAGGCTTCTTGGCCACTAATCAAGGGCTTTTCATTTCCTTAGGCACATTGGTGTGGTAACAACTTTCCCTCTGAAAAACAAACCATTTGAGGAAGCACTTTCTGAACGCACACCCAGAGAGATCTGCTTTTTTTTTGGAAAATATGAGCACTGAAAATCATCAGGAATCAAAGCAGAATGGGAACAAAAGTTGGCGCAGGAAGTCGGAGGAGAGGTGGGTGCTCACAGGAAACCCTGCAGGAGTCTCTGCCCAGGGAGGCACTCCTCTACTCCTCCACCCTCAACAGTCTCACCTGCTCAAGTGGCACAATTCGCTGCTCTCATTGACCTCTGGGGTACGAGTTCAGCATTAAGATGCCATTGTCATTTAGTCCCTTGAAGTACACTATGGCTGGTTGTCAAAAGACCAGAAGGCACTGCTTTGGTTGTTGGGTTTGTAGAAGGAAGAGACAAGCATGAAGCAGAGCCATTAGAGGATGAGGTATGCTTTGCTAAAATACTTGAGTCTTATCTCATGGCAAAAATGGCCATGAAGGTGTTTTTTTGTTTTTTGTTTTCCACTCTAAAAAACCCTAAGAAAGCCATAGTCCATTTGCAGAATGAATTTAATTTCTTCAATCTTTTTGGCTGAAGTAATTCCCAAGAAGTCTGATACTGTACTTTTTAAAGACTTGAGAGAGACCTCCTGACAGACAATAAAATCAACCAAGGTGGTTGTTGTGATTATTCTTTGGTTTGCAATTGGGCTTGTCTCACTCTGTTTTGATGAAAACTATGCCTTTGAGATTTTCAGCATATAGTCAGCGCTCAGTGTTAAATCAAATAGAAATCTAGATCATAGATTACAATACTGAACTTTGGCTCAAATTTAGCTGTTTATTAAAAAGTATAAAATGCAAACAAATGAATACCAGCATACCTGGTATGCACTTCTTACATTCCTTTCTGTTACTCTTTGGTCCAAAGTCCAATTTCAACCATGCATCTTAACTACAATGTTCCTAGTGTAGAAGGAGAAGCAGTGCTCTGAAGGAGAGAAATCATGGGCTTAAGGAACATGCAGGATTCTGATCCCATTTCCATAGAGCTGTGTGACCATTGAGTCTTAGCTTCCTCCTAGGTAAAAAAAAAATAATACCATCTGACTATGATTCAAAATTGTGCCCAGTAATAGACAGGATTATGAATTAATATGCCTAGGTGGCTTTCTGGTTTGTAGAAGACACACACTACAAGTGACTTCTTTCTTCCTCCCACCTCTCCCTTTTAATCACTCCATTATCTTATCTATAGCTAAAACCCCTGTAGGTTTGTAAACCTCAGGATTTCACTAGTGTCAAAGCCTCTCTAGCCACTTTTTTTTTTCTAGCATCACAGATTAAAATACTATTCTTTTTTACTACCTATTTTTAAATTTTCTATTCTCACCCCCTCCCCCCATCCTCCCTGACGCAGCAGGAATGAAAATGCTATGGTAAAATTAGGTGCTTTGTATTTGTTGGGTATTCTAGATTGCCATTTGATGCATTTCCTTTCCACCAGATCCATAAAATGCCTTTTTTGCTGAGGTTGCTGCAAACACTGCAACTAGTCTCTTAGGCAAGTTGGCAAGTTTCAAAGAATGCCATAGGCAAGTTTCAAAGAATGCCATAAGGGAGAGACATAGAAAATATTTTTAAAAAGCCCACATAGCCTACCATGTAATAACATAAAAATCTACTTTAAACAGAAATATGAACATATTTTTTTAAAGATTGATCTATTTATTTTAGAGAGAGTGTGTGTCTGTATATCTGCACTCCTGAGCTTAGGTGGGGGAAGAGAGAGGCAGAAGGAGAGGGAGAGAGAAAATCCTCAAGCAGACTCCCCCACTGAGCCCAGGGCCTAACATGGGCCTTGATCCCAGGAACCCTGGGATCATGACCTGGGTGGAAACCAAGAGTCAGCCACTCAACCAACTGAGCCACCAGGTGCCCCTGACCAGATTTTTACCTAAAGAATTAATCAGCTTCATGAATTTACTCAAAGAACTAGAGAAAATCCTAAAGGTATAATAAAAAAATGTGACAACTTTCCATTTTCTTTCCTTGTGATAACTTTATCTATTTCTTACAACAAAAACAAAAGAGGCCAAGAACAACAAGAAGACTCTAGATATTTACAACAGTCTCTAATTGATGCCTTGGAAGTACTAATTATTGGTTCCTATGAAACCTTTAACATTTTGTCATTATTGGGATTGGCTCTGGTGAACCCAAAAGGACAGTGGGAAGCAACTATATGAGAAACATTGCAGGAAATTGCAAACCAAAGAATAATCACAACCACCACCTTGGTTGATTTTATTGTCTGTCAGGAGGTTCCTCTCAAGTCTTTAAAAAATACAGTATTAGGCTTAATAGGACTTACTTCAGTCAAAAAGACTGAAGAAATTAAATTCATTCTTCACGTGGACTATGGCTTTCTTAGGGTTCTTTAGCGTGGCGGGGGAAGAAAAACAACAGCTTCATGGCCATTTTTGCCATGGGATAAGACTCAAGTATTTTAGCAGAGCATACCTCATCCTCTAATGGCTCTGCTTCATGTTTGTCTCTCTCTTTTCACCTCTTAAACCAGTCCCTTCATATCCTATACTTTCCAGGCTCTGCACAGCGCCTCAATATGCTGGACTATTTTACAAATCGTGCCTTGCTTTCTTGCTAAAAATGCCTGTTCTTCCTCTGTAGCACCACTCTGCTGCATCTCTGCAAAGCATTTCCTGAGCCTCTGCTTCCACCTCCCCTACCCCACTGCCACACCACCAATCATGGGAAATCAGCCACTTCCTCTTGTTTAGGAATACAATTTCCTGCACATACCTGTATTCTAGATCTTGTAACATATTTTATTCTGGCTAATTTATAAATCAGTCTTCTCCAGGAGACTATAACCTTCCTGAAGCCAGCTTTGCATTCCTGGTGCTTGGCACAGAGTAGGTGACCACTAAAAGATGAGGAATAAATGGAAAGCTATAGCAGAGAGGATAAGAACTTGAAGCAGGGAATGTGGATGATGAAAAAACCTAAGACGCTGGGGGCTGGTACTTCCAAGAGCAGGTGCTTGGAAATAATATACAGGCAAAGAAACAAATACTCTGAGTCATTCAGAGAGATGAATGGTAGGTAAAAGTGATACTGGATTTTTACAGTTTAAACCAGATGCTAAAGATTCTTTCATTATTTATTAACTTTTTTTTTCTATTTAACTTTGGAGGTTGCTTGAAGATGGTCCATAAATAAAAGGTAATTCTGTAAGCACCTGTATGTTCTGGGAAACTTTATACTATGAATGTGATATGAAATATAATTGCACACAAAAAATGAGCAAATGGTCTAGTCACACTGAGTCAGTCAACTGTGACTCTACATAAATATAACTTGATGAGTATAACTGGAAGTTATACTATATGTTGGCAAATTGAATTCAAACAAAAAAAATAATAAAAATAAAATGGGAAAAACCAAACAAAATAAAACAAAAATATATTGCCTACCTTTTGTAGAAAAAAAGAAGAAGAAGAATAAAAGAAAAGAAAGAAAAAAAAAGAGAGGAAATGGAGACTGAGAAGAGCAAGAAAAAGAAGATTCACTTAGTAATTCAGGAAACAATTGTTGAATCTCTGTAAGTCACCAGACTCATAATACACATTGGGTCAACAAGGCCATCATAGTTCCTTACCTTAGGGAAGACAGACAAGTAAACAAACAAGTATGCAAATCTAGAGTCAATTTCAGATAGTGAGGAGTATCCTATCTTGAAGATAATAAAGAGTGCCATGTGATAAGGCCATAATTGAAAGACTACTTCAGTACTTTGGTTTGGCTGATTGGAAAAATCCTCTCTAAGGAATTGACATTTATGCTGAGACCTCTGTGACAAGAGGAGCCATGAGGACATCTGGGAGGAGAAGGTTCTGGGCAGATAGGATGTGTCTGGGTCTTTGGGATGAGGAGTTCAGAGTCCTTGAGGAACCAAGAGAAGGCTAGTGCGGCAGAGCACAGGGTTGGAGGAAACCAGTGATTCATGTAATGATGCTGGAGAAATAGAAGGCAGCTAATGCAGTGCCTGAGATGTCACAGAGAAGAATCTGGATTTTATTATTGCAAGATTTTAATTAAATAAGTGAAAAGAGATCTGATTTATATTTTATAAAGAACACCCTGCCTGCTGTATAGATTTTTGATAATGGGGAAGCAGTTGGAAGCAGGGCAATGACAGCAATAGTCCCGAAGAGAGATGACAGTGGATTGAGGAGGGGGGTGGTGGCAGAAGGGAGAAAATTGAAACCATGGGGATTAATTGGGTGGAGAGTATGGAGAGGAACATAATTTCCAGACATGTTATACAAATGGAATAGAAAACTGTATGTGTGTGTGTGAGAGAGAGAGAGAGAGAGAGAGAGACAGACAGACAGACAGAGAAACAGAGACAGAGGGAAACAGAGGCAGAAAGAGACACAAAGAGAGAGAGACCAAGGGAGAAGAATTAAGTGCATTTGCAACATGGAGACAATAGAAGCTGGACAGTGACTCCAGATTAGGTCTGAAGAGGCCAGATTATGGAGAGTCTTGAGCCCTTTGGGCCATGGTGTATAGTTTAATTTATCTGAGAGGCAATGAAGAAAGACCACTGATGGGTTTTATGTAAGAGAGTAACATGATAAATTTGATTTTGAACAACATTGCTTTTCTGTGGCTCCTGTGAAGAGAGTTGCCTGGAGGGCCCCCAGATGTCGGGTTCACGGAGATTCCTCATGGGCCCACCTCACTGCTGGCCTAGCTGTTGGACTATCTGTGTGGAGCTCTTGCCTCATTTATTAAGTTCTTTGTGCACTGAAGGTAGCACCTGATGTGATTCATTTTTAAAACACCTAGCAAAGCCCAAACAGTATCTCACACATAATATGCAAAGAAAACATATTTCTTGAATGAATGTTCCAATGTTATGGGATTATTTTGGCTCTGAGGTGAGGTTTGGGGACTCTACCTATACTTCCTCTGTCTTCCTTCCCTGGTCTCCCTTGTAGTGAAGGGGTAACTTCCTTGCTCACATATACCTGCCACCTTCTGGATAGGTGATTAAGCGTGGACATGATTACAATTGGGAAGCTGGTAAAATTCATCTTTGGTACCCCCCGACCCTTTTAGAACCTTGTGGATTATTGCAGTTCACTGAGCTCAATGGTCTAGTTGTCAACCTCTGTATATCCTTTCATCCCTGCCAGGGCCAATGCCCTGCACACCAGGCCAGTGGTGGGATGGGACAAGGAGAGAGTGGTGAAAAGCTCTCAAATAGCTTAAATGATCTATTATCCTAATGTGTCCAATACTGATTAGACTAAACACATAATCCCTCCACGTGGTATTTGCATTTTTACGATAGGATAAGCACGGTATTAAAAAATTTACAAAGGACACTGGGCTAGGTTAAGACTTGTAGGATCTGCCTTCTTTCAGCAATGTGCATAGTCTGAATAACAATAAACCTTTATCAAGTGTCTATATGTGCCAGGCAATGTGCTGAATACTGAGGAGTTAAAAATAATATGCAGTCCTACAAGGATATTTTAATTCATTGAGGAAGACAGATAAGTGAGTAGACAATTGCAGCACTGTGCATAATCTTATCCTCATTTCAGTCTGGAATTTATCACCATTTGCAACCCCCCAACCTAGTAGCTTTTATTCATAAACTAAAGACTCCACGTTGAATGTACTGCTTTCTCATCCATTTGGGATTAAGGGATTTTGTAGATTAGTTTAGAAATATTAGTGCTGTTGCGTAAAATTATTACAATTATTCAGTTTTCAGGTTTCTTATCTTAAATTCATTTATCATCCTTCCTCTTGCCTAGGATTGAAACTCTAATCAGTTTTAATGGTATTTTTGTGATTTCTAAGTAGAATAGAGTCCCACAGATACACAGATAGAGTATGCACCCAGGTGGGATGTGTCACCTGCAAAACAAAGGATCAGCTTATCAGCGTTCACACTCTTATTAAACTGCCAAATGTTATGATTGTGAATTAAATGTGCCCTCTTCATTAGAGGACTTTTATTTTCTCCCCATTTGAGTCTTATTTAGAAAGGAGTATTTTCAACAATACTGGGTTCTTTGTTTAATTTTTCAGCTGTGAAATAAAGCATAAAAAGATAAATGTCTACCAGCACACAGATTATCATTTACAAAGACTTAAACAAACGCAAGCTTCACGTGTTTTCCATCTTATTTATTTTGCTCCACAAGATAAGGCGAGGCATGCAATGGCTAACTCTTACGTTATAGTTAATTTTAACTCCCATATCAATAAGCAGATGCCTTTTCAAGTTATAAAAAGTATGCCATTATTATCAACTGGAGAGAATGAGGTCATTGTTCTCATAACACTATAAAAAGCCAGAAGGGCGAAAACATATTTCAAGGAAAAAAAACCCTCATCCAACCAACAAAATACCTTTGAGGCAAAGAATATCACATGGAATTTTCCCCACAAGAAAGTATTAGATTCAAAGAAAGATAGTAAAAGCCCAAACAGCAGAGATATCTCAGAAATGGAAGGATTGTTTTATGTCACGTTTATTTCATGATGCTTCGTATATTATTTATATGGTAAGACTTTTTCCATGTAGATTTGCAAACTCTTCTACAAAGCAGAAAGATTAAATAGAAATATCCCAACTGAAATTTAGATTTTTTTTTTATCACATTTGGATATTTGAAGTCATCACCTATCACTAGATTTGTTGAATCAGATTAAGCTCTAAGAATTTGGGAAGTGGGGGCAGGCAAGGAATTATTTAATAATTTATCAAAAGAGAATAACTTGATGGGGGCAAATAAAATATCCCATAAAAAGTGGGTTGCATGAGGGACGCCTGGGTGGCTCAATGCTTGAGCATCTGCCTTTGGCTCAGGTTGTGATCCTGGGGTCCCTGTGTTGAGTCCCACATGGGGCTCCCTACAGGGAGCCTGCTTCTCCCTCTGCCTGTGTCTCTGCCTCTCTCTCTGGGTCTTTCATGAATGAATAAATAAAATCTTAAAAAAAAAAAAAAACCCTACAGGGAGCCTGCTTCTCCCTCTGCCTGTGTCTCTGCCTCTCTCTCTGGGTCTTTCATGAATGAATAAATAAAATCTTAAAAAAAAAAAAAAAAGAAAGTGGGTTGTATGTAGCAATAGAAGGTAAAGATTAATAGAAGTTGGCAGGCAACAGGAGACGTTAAAGTGATGGCTTTAGGATAGATCATTTTCCCTTTGCCCAGCCCATATTCTTGCAACCTTCTACCACCAGAGATGACTGTTTAGCTTAGACATCACCTTGGATATCTTTCTGTCCAATGTTTTCCTGTCTTTGATGTGGCTGCCAAAATGGAATAATTTAGAGATCCCTTTAATACTAAAAGAGAATAATTCACATAAGTTTAATTATCAACTCAAGGGACTGCAGTGTTAGAGACACAGTAACAATGGCACACTGGCTGACCCCCTGCGCAGGAGTGACAAAGGGTGGCCACCCCGCGTGACTTCATTCTTTCTACTGCTCGCTGTTGTCCTTCTACCCTGTGGCCCTGGCACTCTCACCCTTACCAACACCCATTAATTAGCTTAACTGCTGGAAATAATCCTCTTCGCCGAAGTGTCACATATAAACCTCCAACCTAAAATCAGCAGACTATTTTGGTCTCCCCTGAGACCTTGTAAAAAATAAAATTCCGATATATATAGGCTTTGAGGGATGTTACGTTCTGAAGTGGGAACATTAAAAATTTTACAACACTATTTCCAAGAGCATCCTTACCAAAGGCATTATTCACGCACTAAGGATATTTTCAGCGTCCTTCTACCTTAGCTTCTAGGTATTCTCTTTCACTTCAAACTCTTCATATTTGTCTCTAGCCCTTTCTACTGTAACCTCTGGTTCTGGTCTCAAGTAAAGCCATTGCACCATTTTAAATTTTCCCAATTTTTATTAGATACCCTGATGTGAAAATTCTCTTTCTGGATAAACATCATCTTTTAGTTTATTTTACACGGTGCTGAGATTTTTATATTAGTGATGAAACAGGTTTGGCTCCAAAGTACAAAATGTCCACCAACCGGTTTCAAACGACATGATTTAACCAGGCTTTTTGCCATGTGTCTTCTTGAATTCTCACCCAGGTCATGCAGGTCATGATTCATAAAAGTTGCCAAAGGAAATTCCAGAAGGCCTCAAAAATGCAGTTATATTTGAAAGGGTTTTCATGTTTTTAAACCCCTGTCTTGGTTTCTGTAGTTAAAAGATCCCTGTCACCGGCCAGTTGGGATTGTAAGATAGTGATAACTCTTACCAACGGATGGCTGGGGGAAGTTGGTGATGGGTGAGGACAAGCCTGGAGGCTAAACAAGCCAATGTTCCCAGCCTCACAGCAAACAAACCAAGTGCAGTGTTTACCAGGAAGCCAAAAAGGAGTGCTTGTTCCAAATCAAATTTCATTTCTATTCAGTCGATACAATTATTAATAACAGCACTTGAAATTAAAATATATTTTATTGTTGGAAACGATTTTGAATTAAAGAGAATTGCCTTTCTTGAATGCAGTGTGATACTCTCATACGCATATACTGCTTTCAAAACACATTCAATTCTAGAAGGGCCATGAACCTGATTCAAGGGTGTGATTTTCTTCCTCCTATTCTTTGTTCCATCATACATAGTGGAGGTAATAACAAATTCAATTAGCTTGCTTCACATAAATTGTGGCTGCTCTGTTTTAATGCATTTAGTTTGAGTCATTTTTATTTATTTATGAATGATTTATTCATTTATTTGAGAGAGAGAGAGTGAGAGAGTGAGAGAGAGCTGGGGGAGGGGGTTGCAAAGGAAGAGAGAATCCTCAAGCAGACTCCACACTGAGTGCAGAACCAGACAAGGACCTCGATTCCAGGATCTGAGGACCTGCTGAGATCATGACCTGAGCAGAAATGAAGAGTTAGCCACTCAATCAACTGAACCCAGGTGCCCTTAGTTCAAGTCATTTTAAACAATTATTTGTAGGTGGGACAGAGTCATTTTTTTTTCCTTTTCCCTTTTTCCTCCATCTCAAGATTCTTAACTCTATACAAACTATATTTTAAGACAAATATATTTGTTTCCCATCTTGACAGTTGGCTAGAAACCTCAGTAAAAGATACAGACTCTTGCTATCTTAGAATTTATTTTATCACTAGTGCTGCTCTGCCCTGTATTGCCAGCTTTGATAAATGTACATTTCTTAATCTAGATTGTTTATTTCAATTAGCTGTTTATTTGAATTTCAGAATTTCAGAATTTCCAGAATGGAGGCAAGGGACTCTGAGGTCTGAGAAAATAATACTATCAGTGCTCTAATGAGAAGAAGTATCATTCAAGGTTAATGCAGTATATACTAAGATACTGAAGCTTATTTTAAAGATCAAAATAGTACTTTCAATTAGCAAAGGGTTAACTGATTTGTGATTAACAAATCCAGACTCTGAATGATGTCAGTGTGATCCCTATTCAACTGATAAGAGACAGAGGCACAAATAGAGCTAAAAAAATGCCAGGGTCAGAGGAAACTTTGTGTCATGATTGTGAGCTTTCTGTCTGCAGATCCTTCCTTTCCCCTAGAAATGACGTTATAGGTGAGAATCTTGGAGAAGTCAGGTGGAGAGGAATGATCACTGTCAGGAACTGAAACCTTAGTCATTATCAGAAGTTCTTTCTCTTGAGCCACATCATCATCATGCACAGTCTGGTATCTTTCTAGGTTCAGAGGTTTTAAGACACACCAGTCATGAGGACAAATTCCGTCTATGATCTAACCTCCCTGTATCATCTTCAAGTCTTGGAACTTTACTGCTTGTTGCCACACTTGGTTCTGGAAGTCCCTGGTGAAGCTGGGGTGTCTATCAGGGGCACCCTCTCTAGGGGGCACCACACAACCAACTCTCTGAGGTCCCACCAACTAACTCCACAGAGTAGGACATATAGGACATATATTCATAGGACAAATATCACCCTATCTCATCTGTTAGGAATTCTCTCTCTTGGAAGCCTTCCAAAGGCAAATCCTTTCTCCTTTGCCTAATCTCAATTCATTGAAGCTGCTATGATCGACAGCAAATGCCTTTAACATCTAATAGGAAGTCAGAGGAATGGAGAAGAGTAGAGTAGTGTAAGGTAGATAGGTCACTTTTACTTTCTATAGATCTAAACCCTAAAATCTCAGGAAAAGGAGACTCATGTTGGGGAGAGAGGCATGAAAGGAGAAACAGAGAGAATACAGCCACCTTGATATTTCAATAAATTAACTTACCACTATTTAAGATCTTAGCTAAATGCCATCTTTTTGTACCTGTTGTAATTTTTTTTTTTAATGTTGACCCCTTTATATAAAGCCTGCTTAGTGGACAAGAGAAAAGCTAAAGGTACATGGCTAAATTCAGTGGCAGGGAGATTGTCTCCATAACCAGAAGGATGTCACGCTGCGTCAGATAACTACCAAAGAGTATTGCTTCTGAACCAATATAGAAAATCCCTTGTTTTGGGCAGTGGTTGGACAATTTGTCAGATATAACTCTGATGTTCATTCAAGATAGGTCAGAATGTTTTGCTATAAGTAAAAGTGATAAATCAAAATCTTCTGGGGTTGAATCTAGAGGGGAAACAATGCTGATTTTATGGAACATAAAATAAGTATAAAATCACAACAAAGTTGTGGATGCTCAGACTATTGGAAAAGAATTTTCTTTTGGTTGTGGATAAGTGACAACAAAATAGAAAAGCATATGGGGAAGAATGAGGACCTCATCAAAGAGCCAGGGACTATACCAGGCAGACAGTTTTTTCTTGGCACATTGTAAGAACAGAGCTGATATAAATAATGGACAGAAAATGTTTTTCTGATCTTTCTGATTTACTGAAGAACTACACTGGGACACTTTTTCAGTTGGAATATTCACTCAAGTAATAGGAGAAACCCAAATAACTGTAGCTAATCAAATTAAGGGTTTGTTTATTTTTTAATTTTACTTTATTTTTTTTATTTATCAAGAAAAGTAAGTAGGCAAATCAAGGCTTCTAGGAAGGATCCAGTGTATTATTCTGTTCCAGGCTCTGCCCAGCTTTGTGTTTTCTCCTTAGTATATGGCCACATGTTTGGCTCAGACAGGAGTAGCAGTAGCAACCCCAGCTCTCAGGTTCATATTTCAGACAGAAAAAAGAAGAAAGCAGGAAGGGCAAGAAGGCACCACGCCAACATTTCTTAAAGCCCTGTGCTGTTGACTGCTTTGCACTTCATTGACCCAAACTGGCTGCAATGGATGCTGGGAAATGTAGTTTTTATTTATTGTCATTTAAATGCAGCTGGGGTTCTCTTAGTAAGAAAGGAGATCAGTTATTGGGTAAGTGAGTTGGAGTGACTGCCAGTTACTAGGTAGGGAATAAAGTCTAATGGGTAGATCCATGAACTTGGAAACTGAACCTCATTTCTGCTTTTGACTCTGCACATTTATCAAATTTCCCACTTGCAAAATGAAGGAGATGTCTAGTTCTGGGATAATGAGTTTCTTTGAGGAATCATTTAAATGTGTCAGTTACTTTATTAACATTTTCTTCAAATAAAAGATAACCATACAACATAAAACCCCTTAGTCTCTTTATGTTGATAAGCCTCTGGGGAATAAAAAGTTGGAAAATCTTACTTAGAGAGTAAGACTTTCAATCAACTGTACTGTACATTAGATATGAAATAATTATAGCCACTGACCACTACAATAAGTTTCAGAATTAAAATAATACATTTTCAGACTAGTTGGGTCATCGAATGCCCTAAACTTCTGCCTTCCTCTGCCTTTTAAGTGAGACAAATACAAATGTCATTATAGAATGCCCCCATATTTAGAGATCTAATGCAAACGGACATCAGTAAAAAGTTGGATTCCCTACTTAGGGGAATTGCAAGCTATGTTCAGTCTTCAGGAGATGAGACATGCCCTAACTATAGCATAGCCCTGCCTGCCCCAGCCTCTCATAGAAAACCCTTCATTTTCAGAGCCCTGTCTCTCTTCTTATGACCCACCATGTGCTTCCCAACTCTTTATCTCAACAAAGGAGTTTCATTCAAAATAATTGGAAGCCACAACCACCCTTTAAGTGTTATGTTTCAAACTGTTTGTCTTTGATCCCATGTGAACTTTGATCACAATAGCTGTGTCTCTAATGAGACCAAACTGCTGGCAGCACCAGAAAACCCTGCCCAGCACGTTTCTGAGGTCAGCTTAGTAAGACCGATGCTGCACTGATAACTCTGGGAGAATCATACAGGGTCCCTGCTTTGCTTTTTCAGGTGCCTTCTGCAGTGAATTATTACTACCTTTCAAAAAGTTTTAGATAATGATTGTTGCCAGTGAATCCTGGGACCAGGCCTTTTGGGAAAGTTTTAAGAATCCGCTTTGGTGAGGTGATGCTAGTGGTTGGAAGGAGTACATTGTTGTTCCATTTATAGAAGCAGTATTAATCAAAGATTTATTTTTCTAACCTTTGGATTTTTTAAAAAGATTATTTATTTATTCATGAGAGACAGAGAGAGAGAGAGAGAGAGGCAGAGGGAGAAGCAGGCTCCATGCAGGGAGCCCGACGTGGGACTCGACCCCGGGTCTCCAGGATCAGGCCCTGGGCCGAAGGCAGCGCTAAACTGCTGAGCCACCCAGGCTGCCCCAAAGATTTATTTTTCTAAATACTTCCGTGAACATTAAGGAAAGAAGCCTATATTCATTCATTTAAACTTTCTGAGCATTTGTTAAGACTTTATCACTGTGTTAGGGTTTCAGGAAGCAAGGTTACCTGACATTGGTCATTCTCTCCTTTTTAAACTTTTTTCCATTGGTGTAATGGTGATTACTAAACCCTTAAGTACATGAAGGGACTCAAAAGAAATAATTTCCCAAATAGTTTATGAAGCAAACAGAAACTGTGATATATCACTTCATACCTGTTAGAGATGGCTATCTTCAAAAATGCAAGAGATAACACGTGTTGGTGAGGAAATGGAGAAAAGGGAAGCCTTTGTGTATCATTGGTAGGAATGTAAACTGGTGCAGCCACTATGAAAACTGCATGGAGGTTCCTTAAAAAAACTAAAAATAGAATGAACAATGATCCAGCAATTCTACATCTGGATAAATATCCAACAGAAATGAAAGCCGAAGAGATAGCTGCACTCCCATGTTCATTGCAGCATTCTTCATAACAGCCAAGATATGGAAACAACCTAAGCGTCCATCAGTGTATAAAAGGGTAAAGAAAAGTGTGTGTGTGTGTGTGTGTGTGTGTGAATATTACTCAGCCATGAGAAAGAAAGACATCCAGTTGTTGGAAACAACATGGTAGTACCTTGAAGTAAATTAGGAAGAAAAAGACAAATGCCATATGATTTCACTTATATGTGATATCTGAAAAGGCCAAGCTCATAGAAACAGAGAGTAAAATGGTGGTTACTGCAGGCTGGGGATGGGGATGAGGGGAGTGGAGAAATGTTGGTCCAAGAATATACTTTCAGGTACAAGATGATTAAGTTCTTGAGCTCTAATGTACAGCATGATGATTATAGTCAATAGTACTGTGTTATATAATTGAAAATTGCTAAAATAATAGGTCCTAAAGGTTCTAACTACCAAAAGGAAAAGACAATTATGTGACATGATGGAGGTGTCAGGTAACATTATGGTGGTGATCATTTTGCAAATATAAGTGTATCAAATCAACACATTGCGTAACGTAAGCTTACACAATGTTATGGCAGTTACATCTCAATAAAGCTGGGGAAAGCAAAGAAAGTTAATGCAACTCTCAAAAAGCAACTAGCATATACCTTTTCATTGTATATTCATTCCCCTGTAACCGACCAGTCTTTCCATATAATATATATATGGTCAGGTACTGTGCGAACTTCATCATATTTAAAGGTGACTTTTATTCTTTTACACCTTAACAAAAGGTGAGCTATGTGAAACTTTTTCAACATACTCATACCCTTCCGACCATACTGAGCATTTATGGCTCACAGAGCACTGAGCTCATGAAACAAGCCTACAATACAAGGATCCCACAATACAAATCAGGATAAGGCAAATGTAAACAATAAGAGAGCTTAACTAACCATTCAAGGGCTATGAGGAATGGCTGGTTCCTACAGAAACACAGCTTCCTCTTCATTTATTTAAGATACCTAACAAAACAGTTAAGCCCTGATAATGTTATAGTTAGTGGAGACTAAAACTGATACTGAGAAGAAAAATAAAACATAACTGTGGACACTTGAAATGTTCACATTCTGCAGGTAGCAGCTTCCTCCTGAAAGAGGTTCTGAGTCCTCTTTCTTTCATTGCCCTTACTGCTATAAGCACAGTGGTTATGACACCAGTTGCTAGGTAGGCAGGTGTTGCTTCAATAAGTGAGGTCCCCTCTCTTCCCACGTAAGGCTACCCTGGAGTTGATGGCTGCAGTCAGAGTTGAGGTTCTGGGGATGGTAGAGATCTTTCCATCCGAGTCACTCTGGCTTAGAAATGCTCCTCTCCTCTGATGCACAGCCCCATATTGTGCCAGCTTTCTGGATCTGATTTTACATTTCTTTGTGCAGACCACCTTGATGAATGTCAGCTTTTAATGGCTGATGACGAACTTGATTTATGTGTAGATGTGACCGATCTTTCTCAGGGTTGTCATTGATCTCTCAGGTCGTACTGCTCATCAGAGCAAGCCACGTTGGTTTTCTCTTGGGAAATGCTGAAATTAGCATAGGTTTGTTTTCAAATCTTTTATCTAAAATGTAGAATAGGTTTGTAAAATATATCAAGATGGTGTCTTGCTTCATTTGTGTATTCTGATGGTACTCTTTAATAGAACTTCTGATCTGATTTATGTTTGGGGATAAATACAAGGGAAAGAAGAGAAATCCAATGACTCCTCCTATAGACAATTCTTAACAGAGAAGTGTAAGCTACAGTAAATACAGTTAATTTTGGAAACTGGTGCTTGATTTACAGCACTGTAAGTATATCTGGGCTCTGTCTGTTGTTAGAGGCATGACCCTGGGCAAATCACATAAATAGACCTGGCCTCTTCCTTCATCTGTACAAGGAGGGTAACAATTTCTGGCTGAGAATTTCACAAGATGTGCATATAAACACTTGAGTGCTTAGAATGCACTAAATATCAGTAAGTGATCAATGATGATGACAATGCCCAATGATGACGATGATGATGAATAAAAACATCCCTCCAGCTTCCAAGGAAAATATTTTCTTTCTTTTTTAGATTATTTAGCCGCTTCCTATGGGAAAAATGCCACAAGATGTTGCTCATCTTTCACTTAACTTTGTCTATGCAGCCAAAGCCTCAAATGAAGATTATTTTTGGATTAATTTCAGGATGAGAAGGAGAGAAGATGGTGGGAGGAGGGAGAGAGGAGAAGGATGGGGAAGGGAAGCAGGGAGAATGGAAAGGAAGTTCTCTGCCTTCCTGCTGCATTTCTATCTAGTTCCATAGAAGTAGATCCCAGAAGCCTTTCTCTCATGCTGGGAAGTGCTTGGAAGGGAGGGAACTCTTTCCACCTGACAGTTGCTTCTTTTCAGGAGCACAGTGGCTGATCTGACTGCTCACGCTTTTATAGTCATTGCTTATCTCTAGTTGCAGAGTTACTGTGATGAGAATCACTGGTAGACTTGGTGGTAAACTGATGATATGCAAGCTTGACACAGTGTTTTATTTGTCAGTGTATGCCCAGTGTTGAGCATAGTATCTGGCATATGGAGGATCCAACAAATATTGGCTAAAAGAATGAATAGATAAATCAATTGTAAAGTGAATTCTATTTTTAAAAAGTATTTTCCCCAATCAGCTCACCCAAAGAAGGACTTATAGAGTAGTGCAGCTCCTCTCCCATTATAGAAGTCATCAATTAGTATGTTGTTGCAATGACTTTATTTTTAAAGTGTTCCGGAATCTCCTCTGACAGACTGAATTCTAGAAGGATATATGTGTCTTTCACATTATCTGACCTTACAGAAATGGACACAGAGAAATATGTTCTCGATAATATGTTTCTATTTTTTCTTCCCCTGAGTGGCAGTTGTCAATAAACTCTGTCTTGCTTTTTTTGTGTGTGTGTGTCTTGCTTTTTGAATTTCCAACTGATCCCAATAAAAATCCAGTCCAACAAGAAATTTTTAAATTCCATAATGCAAACTACCTGTATTTTTTAGTGTAGTTATGTTTCCAACCAAACTTGGAAATCGAAGAAGCTTGACCCAGGAAAGGAAGTTTAAGGTTATAAATCAGAAATCTAGAGAAATGGATATCTGTTTATCTCTGCTGCCATGTGCTGATCATAAGAGTAGGCCAATCACTGTACAGTGATTATAATCTCTACTTTTATATAAAAATAAATAGAGAAAGACTGGAGTTTAATATACTTTTATGCTCATAATTCATCCTGTATATTTTTAAAAAACCGTGACTTTAAAATCATTTGTTCCCTAAAATAAGGTATAAGAAACAGACTTTTTGGGATGCCTGTGTGGCTCAGTGGTTGCCTTTGGCTCAGGGCATGATCTGGGGCCCCGGGATCAAGTTCCACATCGGGCCCCCTTGAGGAGCCTGCTTCTCCCTTTGCCTGTGTCTCTGCCTCTCTCATGAATAAATAATAAAATCTTTTAAAAAACCAGACTTTTTAAACCAAATTATGTAACTATTCTCTTAAGGAAAACTATTAATACACAAACATAAAAACATTATATTATTTTTAATAATCAAATATAAATTAAGCAGACAGGTTTCCCCTCATTTTACTTATGTAGAAACTTCTACCTTTTACATAAAGTTTTCCTTAATTTATATCAAACATTAATTTTAATATTAAAATAGTGTATTAACTTCAATAACGGAAGAGCATCCTATAACTCTTCACCCTGCAATTTCACTTTATGCTTTATCCAAAGGTGTAGTCCCAGACTTGTGCAGAGATTTGTGTACAATGATGTCCGTCATATTATTTACAATGTTGAAAAAAATTAAATGATCTGAAACAATAAGGGATTGATTGAACAAACTACACTTCACTTAGTGGAACACAATGATGCTACGGAAACAATGCTCTTGAGAAATACTTAATGATATGCAAAATGTGGCTACGTTATTTTAAGTGCACTCATATGAAAATTGCAACTTTGTGAGAATGTACATGGGGAAATATAAACAGAAAAGATAGAAAGATATGCCCCAACAATTAACTTTAGTTCTGTGTTAGTAGTGGAAATATGAGAATCTGTTCTTTAGTACATAAATTTCCTGAGGGCAGGAATTTGGGTCAGTTTTGTCTACTATTTTGTTCAGCCCCTGAAATAGGATATGGTACAGAGTAAGGGCCCAATAAATGCATTTTTGTACTTTTACATATTTATGATTTTAAAATTTCTTTTATTTCTTATGATTAAAAAATGCATTTTTATGGATCTGGATAAATAAAACAGAAGCTTGAAGGCCAAGGCATTTTCTTTCTTTTTTTTTTTTTTTCCAAGGCATTTTCTAATACCTTTCCAAACACATTCATCTGTCTATTGCTATTTTTAGGTAGTTTTTATAAAGGAGCTAATTATAAATAAATTATGCTATAACTATCTTTAAGTATTTCGTCAATTGTTTTCAGTAACTTTTTGACATTAAACTTCCATTATTTGTCTTTGGCTATAGTTCTGTGAATGACCTTGCCACTAAATTAGGGACAAGGTCATTAATTTGATTCAAAGTTAAATAGCTATTATCACTCTTTGCCCTTGGTTTGTGTGTGTGTGTGTGTTACATGATATAGTGTTTAACATAATGCTTCACACATGCAAATACTCATATTTTTCAAAGTGCTGGATATTTTTATTTTTATTCCCGAACAACTGGTTGAATGGAATCAGGTTTCGCCCTGGAAGCATGGAGGTGATTCAAAGAAAATCAGGGTAGGTAGTCCTTTGGAGTAACCTAGAAATTCTCACACCAGGAAGTATGTGCTGAGCCATTTGTTTTATAATCTACCCAGCTCTGAGGTTAAAACTCTTCTAGTTAAAGCAAAACAAAATAAAACATATAAACACACACACACATACACACACAACAACAAAACAAAAACCTCTTCTGGAGTTTTAGGGAACATTTAAATTCCTGGTGAATCCGTGTCACTTTGTAACTGAGTGAATCTTCACATTAAGGACGTTGGTTGAAGCATACAGTTAATAGAGAATGGTTTTCCTCTCTTTTTAAATTTAATTTTTAAAAATAATACACATAACCTGACTCTATTTTCTCTGTTAGTGTTTCCAACAATGCAGATATAGAGAAAATAAATATGAAAATTGCCCTCTGAGTCTCTGCCCTCAACCTCTTTTGTCTCTTTAGAGGCAAATACCATTCACCGTCATGTTTTAATGGATCCTTCCAGGTTTTGTTAGCTACCTGCTTATTACATCCACATGTAATGACACAATGACACACAATGACAACTGTTGCTTTGTCTTAAATGACATCCTAGTGTCTATATTGTTTTTTGACTTGCCTTTGCTCTTTTAATATGACTTGCAAGACTTTTTTGTTTTATCCCAGTATACATAAATCTTGTTTATTTATTTATTTTTTTTTTTCATAAATCTTGTTTAAAAAACTTGTGTAGTATGTCATAATATGGAATTACGGTACCTTAATTAACCATCTTCCAACCCACTGGTGGTCATTTGTGTTCTTTTCAGGTTTTCTCCATGACAAGCAATTTTCTGAATTTTGTACTTTACATACCACTTTTGGCACGGGTGTGATGTATTTAGGTATTATGGAATCCTAGAGTTACAGTAACTTTTAAGGTTTAAATATTTTACAAATTCAAACTTTGACCTTTGCTGGTAAAATGTCCTTACCCTCAACAGAGGATTTACTAATTTATACTTCTACCAAAGCTGGAAGGAGTTAGCTGTCCCTAGGTGCATAAGTCTCTGGTATATTTTATCACCGAGTACCTTCATTCTATATTTGAAAGGAAGACATTGTTTTCTTAATTAATTTTTGTTTTAAATTTTAAGTCCAGTGTAGTTAATGTACAATGTTATATTAGTTTCAGGTGTACAATATAGTGATTCAACAATATTCAGTGTTCAGTGTTCAATATTCAATGTTCAGTGAACACTGAATAGAATATTCAGTGTTCATCATAATAAGTGCAATCTTAATCTCCTTCACCTATTTCACCCATCCCCCACCCACCTTCCCTCTGGTAACCATCTGTTTGTTCTCTATACTTAAGAGTCTGTCTTTTGGTTTGTCTTTTTCCACCCCCCCTCTGCTCACTTGTTTCTTAAATTTCACATATGAGTGAAATCATATATGTCTTTCTCTGACTGTCTTGCTTAGCTTTATACCCTCTAGCTTCATCCATGTTGCTGTAAATGGTAAGATTTCTTTCTTTTTTATGACTGAATAATATTTCATTATATATAAATATGTTTGTATACAAATATATACTTATATACATATATATATATATTTATCCATTCATCTAGTGCTGGACACTTGGGCTGCTTCCATACTTTGACTATTGTAAATGAAAGAAAATCATTGGCTTTAATGTGCCCGGAAGTGTTTCTAAAAGAGACAAAGATTATCACTGGCCAGCTTTCAGATTTAGCCCCATTCTAAATGAGCCCTCTTTTCCCTGCTCATGTGTCTTATGCAGGAATAGACCAAACCATGGCAGAACCTGGAAGAATGAAATAGAAGTCTAAGTACTATTGGCTTATTTAAATGTAAATGTTAATGACAAATGTTGAAATGCAAATATTAATGTATTGTTATGTTAACAACAGCAATTCAAATTTTGGTTAAAACCAAAATCCTGGGACAAATGGTAAGCCACATAGAATGCTACAACAGACTTAAATTTGTACTGGACACATGGGAGTGTTACCAAAGTGTTCATGTACCCCCAAAACCAAACTTTAAGAATCAGAAAATGTGCTAATGAGGTTAAAATTACAAGATATCTCTTTAGTTGGTTAATTCTTTTTGGTCATGGTTGTAGCTTAGGATTTTTTTCAATTTTGAAATGCAATTTCTGTTGGCTGATGAGGTCATAAGTCAAAGATCTGCTTCAATAAAAGAATAAAATTATCTGTAATAACCTCTGGATCATGAAGGATAGAAACATAATTACATTTCCTGTAAAAATGGCTTCCTGAGGGCACAAATAAACAGCAGCCATAATAATGTCCTATATATAACCATCTATAAAAGCCAGAAGGATAAAACCTATTATTACAATTTGCAATCTGTTAAGCACATTAACTATAAAAGTTAAAGACTGATTTAAAGAAAAAAAAACTTTAAAGGTTATCTTTTTTAAAAAGAGCCAGGATACTTAGAAAAGAAGATTTTGTTTAGTAAGTTGCTTTCCTTAAGAAATGAATGTAGTTGCACAATTCAAATAACATTTACAAACTAGATGAAATTTTAATGCTCTCTAAATATTCAGTATAAACAAGGAATCAACATCACACATATTTAACTTGATAATTTTGAAAATACAATTCTCTATCCTAAAATGAAAAAAAATCATATAATCATATACTGAAAAGGCAAAATTTGATGGTCATTGCTCATTAAAAATACAGAGGAGACCATCAAATCTGGCAACTCTTTACCAAAAGTCAAAAATAAACATTCCAAAAAGGCACGACATTAAAATATTTTCAGTGAAAATCAAGAACTAGACAGGAACATTTTCTACTACCATTATTACCCTTGAAGGTTTTAGGATGTGTGATTAAGGTATAAAGCAATTGCATAAGCATTGAAAAAGAAAAGTCAAACTATCTCATTGTTTGTGATATTATTTTATGCCTAGAAAAAACGAAGTGATTCTTGCTAAAAAATTTCAGAGATTTGCATATATATCTGATAAACATTTTTCAAAAATAAGTTTTCTCAGCTTAAGCAATTAAGTAGCCATGGGAATGTAAAATCTTATTTAAAAACCTGAAAACAGGGATCCCTGGGTGGCGCAGCGGTTTAGTGCCTGCCTTTGGCCCAGGGCGCGATCCTGGAGACCCAGGATCAAATCCCAAGTCAGGCTCCCGGTGCATGGAGCCTGCTTCTCCCTCTGCCTGTGTCTCTGCCTCTCTCTCTCTCACTGTGTGCCTATCATAAATAAACAAAAAATTAAAAAAAAAAAAGAAAAACATGAAAACAAAGCATTTGATCCAAGCCCACCCTCTTCCTACCCCACCTGTCCCTTTCTCCTTTCTCATCTTGGTAAATGACACCTCCACCTAACCCAGTTTCTTAGGACAAAAATCCAGGAGCCACACCTGGTATCATCCCTGCATCCCTCACATCCCTATATCTCATCCCTCCCTACATGGACCTGCTTCACCTCAAACGGACACAGAAAGTCCCTACCTGTGGCCACAGCAATAGGTACCTCACCCTGACCTAGGAGATGAGCAGAGGGAGCCTGGCTTCTATCTTGGAGCACCCAAACATGAGTTCCAGCTTTTCTTCATTCCTGCCTCCAAATCTTCAGCAGGTTCTGTTGACTTGATCTCTAATGACTTGCTGATTATAATCACCTCCTATGGCCTCCAATGTTAACCTTAAACCACTTCGTTTTTTCTCTGGGATCATGGCAATCACTTATTAGCTGGTATCCTTGCTGACTCTCTTGCATTTCTGCAGTGCATTTCCATCTAGCTGCCACAGTTATCTTCAGCTCACATCTGAGCTGATTCCATTGCTCCCTGGTGAACAACCCCCAATTGCTTCTAATCTCAGCTAGAACAGAACCTCAGCTTCTTCTCTTAACCTTAATGATCTCGTCTCTGCCTACCTCCTTGACATTATCTCCCACAACTCTCCCCTCATGCCACATGCTACAGCAACACTGTCTTTCTGTTCCTCAGCCAGGCTGAGCTCACATCTGTGTCAGAGTTTCTACAGCAGCAGCAGATAATTCAGTGCTGACTCTGCAATCACTTTTTATTTTCTTCATGAGGACTTAAAACTACCCGAAATGATCTCATTTGTCAACTCTTAGAATACCTGTTGTGAATACCTTCCCTGTCAAGGCAAGCATCATGAGCAACACATGGCTTGTTCCCTGCTTTACCCCATGTCTAGAGCTCCTGTGACACTTAGTGAACTTTCAGCATATTCCAGTTATGTGACTGAGAGAATAAAAAAAAAGGAAAATGGAAATGTTCCCAGTTTACAGACTGGAGACCTGAGGCGTTGCAAGATACAAATTGCCTGTGATTAAATAGCTCTGAGTTGGCTAGGTTCAGACTCAAAATCAGTTCAGTCTAACTGTAATTCTTATGCATTTTCCCATATTTATGCTACCTTCTCACTCTACTGCATCACCATCTATAGCTAGATTTTTGGGATTTTTGTCCTTCTAGAATAGAAAAAGTAGACTTGTCTATCTTATTTCCAAGTGAATGTGGCCCCACTTGATGTTAAGATAGTTGTTAAGTTGTTAAGTGTGGCTTGAATCTTCAAATCAAACGTATGTCATGCTGACTCCTGGTTTACTCTGCATGGTCGGAGAGAATGTGAAGTTTGATACGGTTTGTTAAGTGCATTTGAACTATTCTGTAATTGCATTGATTCCTTGAGAAAAACAATCTTATAAAACAAAATGAAGAGCTTAATGCTCTGTCAAAACTGATCTGTCATACTGTACCAGAAACTAAGTAATGAATGGTGTCTTGGGGGAAAGAAGTGTTTTGTTATGGTGGCACTCTTGAAAACATATTTTAAAAAAGAAACTCTAAACACTGAAAACAAGGAAAACTTCTACAAAAATAGCAAGATGATATTCATAAGCAATTAGGATAACCTTAGGCGTCTCATGGATCTTTTCTAACAGATATCGTGTTCAGGACTATTTGGCTCTTTCCTTTCTTGGCCTAGTTCTCAAACTGCAGAAAACCAAATGGAATAAAATCCCCAATCTTTAACTGATAGGCTAGGGGCAAATACACCTTGGTCTGATAAGGTCTGATAAAGGGTAACAGGTGTAGGATAGTTTGCTTCATTCTGTGATAACAAATAAAAGATCTGGAAAGTATGATCAACAGTAGGCACAGGGATGATGAAAATGGGATGATAGCCATACAAGAGTAGCTCTAAGGAGGAGGAGGAGAGGAAAGAGGATGAGAAGATGAGGAGAAAAGACCGGGGTTGAAAGAGAGGGAAAGAAAGGAAGGAATTCAGTAAGCACAGGACTGAGTTTTAAAAACATAAAGTTTAAATGACATTACACCATGACACCCCCTTGTGAGTTCTTAGCACTATAGAAGCACTTTGTCACATAACTTCAATAAAATGAAGTTTAGATGGTCAAATAAAACTATGACATAAAAAGGGAGAACTGCAAGATAAGGAAATCAAAGGACAAAATAATAGGCCTTTATAGAAAAATACATGGGAGACGGCAATAAACAGATCATGATAGTGAAAGCGCAGGAAAAGAGGTTGAAGCCATGGACAGAAGGTAATAGGTTTGGAGAGTAGACAACCATGCTTCAAATAGCATTTCAGGAAAAAAAAAAAAAAAAAAAGAAACTCACCCAACATTTCTTTGTGTAAGAATTTTGTACCGAGGAGAACTCTTTGAAATGAGGGTCAGAAATTGGGTTTCAGGAGAAATGCACATAAAACAATTGATACCAAGAATCATTCTCCTAAAATTATTTAACATCAAGAATAAAAAAGGAATTTTCAGACATCCAGAAGAAAAAAAGGAAGTCATCTACAAGTAGTGAACATTGAGGTTGGCCACAGACCTCTTCAGAAATCAGGCACTATAGAACACATGAATTCTTCTTGAAAAAATCCCATCAAAATAGAATATGATATCTGGCCGGATATATTACTGATCAAAGCAAAAAGATCAGCAATAGAAAAGCGATGGGATGATAGGTGTAAGGCTGATTTTTTTTTTCTTAAAACTTATTTATTTATTGAGAGAGAGACGAGGGGAGGGGTAGAGGGATAAAGAAACCTAAGTAGACTCTGCACTGAGCACGGAGCCAGACATGGGGCTCAATCTCATGACCTTGTGATTGGACCTGAGCTGAAACCAAGACTCAGATGCACTACTGAGGCACCTCTGAATTTTTTTCTTAATATCACACTAAAACCAAATTATTGTGGGAATTTTGGTTACAGGATTTAAGGTGTTACAGTCTTGGCAAAATAATAAAAACAATATAGCCATAAAAAGGAAAGAGGAAGGAAGTATAAAATTATAATTTCCTTAATTTTCCACAGTTGAGTTTACCAGTAATATTTATTGACGCACAATAAGTTTCTATCATTTAGTCTTTTATGAAGTCAGTGTATTCCTGGAATGCTCTTATGATAGAAAATGGTCATATAATAAAGAATATTTTTAGATAGTTCCCTTATTTTATTGACATAATGCTTTCTCAGTCCTTGGGAGAAATCATAATATATTATATTATATGATTATATGATTATTATATATTAATATATTATATATAGACTAATATCTGCAATATATAATAAATATATTTATATATTAAATATTTTATATTAAATATAATACTTATATACAATAATTTTAGTAATAAAGTTTTGTCGTGCTTCTGATTTTGTAAAGAAAAATTCAGCTGTAGCACCGAACAAACTGATACATCAAATCTACCATCTGTTCTCAATGTGTGCATCAGCTCTTCCACACCTGTCCAGGAATTATCTTGGGAATGACACCAATAGGAAAGAAAAAGAGAATCAAAATGTTCAAGTAATGTTGCTAGAAAAGAAGGAGGTGATATTTAGCAAGACTGAACTCACAGATAATCAGAACTAGTCCAGGCTTATTCTTTAAAGCTATTAAGGCTTTTTTTTTTTTTTTTTTTAAAGATTTTATTTACTTATTCATGAGAGACACACAGAGAGAGAGGCAGAGACACAGGCAGAGGGAGAAGCAGGCTCCATGCAGGGAGCCCGAAGTGGGACTCGATCCCAGGAATCCAGGATCACGCCCTGGGCTGAAGGCAGGTGCTAAACTGCTGAGCCATCCAGGCGTCCCCAAAGCTATTGAGGCTTAACCCAGAAGTAAGTAGTTCTAGTTTGCAGCCTTCTGATGGGATGTTGAGCCCCCCCAACCCCCCGTCCTCAGTGGGCACCTGTTGCCTTGGCTCATACTGCTGAATAAAGCATTTCAGTGAGGGCCAGGCCCAGAGTGAAGGCCTAGCTCAGCGTGCAGTAGTGCTCAGGGCCACCCACTATTGCTCAAGGGGCCAAGTCTTACCCCAGATCACCTCCATGCTCATAGATCTCATTCAGCTTGTAGGATCTATTGCTAATCACGTTCAAAAAGTTAGCTTTTCATAGTTCACTTTTCAAGATCTCCTTAAGGCCTAGCATCTACATGGCCATATATAAATGCAAATAAGAAAGAACGAACCAGTTATTTTTATGACTTTTCATCATGCTCTTCAAAATGTTTAGGAAAGAATAAAATATATAATAATGTAGAAATGAACTTGAACACTTGGCTCTTTGTTTAAGATTTCTCTAGAATATCCTTGGCATCTCTGTAGAGCAAAAAGTAGTGTGATGAATGCCAAATCGTGCTTCACACACACCCACTCCATTTCCCATTACACTCTTCGGGGATATCTTTTTTGAGAAAAAGAATTTTGTCTTATTTGTACAAGTTTTCAGAAGGTAAATGATGCTTGATTTTAAAACTCTCTATTTGAACATACAGGTACTGAAAGGCAACTTTCTCAAGTTGCTTTTCCTATTTAAAAGTTCTGAGGAAATCCATAGTAGTAGATATTTCTTTTCTTGTAAGCTTCTATGCTCTTTGGTAAACCAGGTGACAAGCTGGCAAATATAAGTATTTACTGGCAAGCGTAGTGTGTTACAAGCGAACACAGCATGTCCATGGGCAAAGATGAACGATTATAAACTAAGAAATGTTGACTTGTTTCCTGACTCCTGCAACCAGAGAGCTTTAAATCTCCTGCTAGAAATGGTTTTCAAATAGAAATGGGAGGTGGGCATCAAAAAGGCTAGGTTATTTCAGTCTGTATTAAGAGACATTGGCTATTCGGTGCCTGGGTGACTCAGTTAAGCATCTGTCTTCAGCTCAGGGCATGATCTCAGGGTCCCGGGATCGAGCCCCACAACAGGCTCCCTGCTCAGTGGGGAATCTGCTTCTCCCTCTCCCTCTCCCTCTGCCCATCCCTTCAACTCATGTGTGCTCTTCCAAATAAATAAATCTTAAAAAAAATAGAGAGAGCTTGACTATTAATATGGTGTGTCTAGATCTGCCCTGCCATCCACTGCTCAGGCCAAATCTGAGATTCATGGGATTCAGCGTGGGGAAGCACACAGGGAAAGGGAGTTCGAACATCTGTAACAGAAGGCAACAGCATGATGAGAGGACCCAGGCTTATGAGGCGTGAAGGGTGAGGAGGAGTTCTGAGTGCCCTGGCCTGCAGTCAATTCAGTGTAGCCAGAGGAACATCATCACCACCTTCAAATATCCCACAAGCTGTGCTTTGCAGAGACTTTCATATTGTGCAGCGTGCTCCATGTCGAATAGTTTACACCAAATGGTTGGAAACTACAGAGAAACTGATTTCAGCTCTGAGAGGAAGAACCTTCCAGGTGGTCTGAAGATAGAACCGGTTGCTTGAGGGGTGAAGGCAGGATTCGGGGGTTCACTTGAGCTGCGTTAGCAAAGCTGGACAGCCTATCCAGGGGCAAGCAGAGGAAGCCATTCAAAGAGCAAGGGGATGGAGTTCGTGTAACAAAGCGTGGTTGTTGGGTGAAAATGTAGATGTATTCACTGCCCTAGGTACTCACAGGTCAAGGGATGTAGGAAAAAAATACATTTCCTTCTGCTAGGAGAACCCTATACCGGCTGCTAGAAGAGAAGTGCTCTGTGTGCTGAGGAAGTCTTTGAGCAAGCGAAATTCCAGTGTTGGAGGAAGCATGCTTCCCTCTTTTACACACTACTGAGACCAGTATAAAGATTTGGTTGTTTGAAGGGTTGAAAAACTATTGCTTAATTAAGAACCACAGTCTGGCTTCAGGAAGGGGAAATCACAACTTATAGGCTCTCCCAGACCATGCTCTTTATTATTTGAGAGTCTGATGCTGAAAACTTATACCATGCAGCATGCAAGTTTATGGACCGGAGACTGTGGTTTAAAATATTTTTCTTGCAAATGATTTGAAATATGTTATTTTTTAAAAATATATTTTAGCAAAACGGGCTACTGTGACTTAGGTAAAACAAGGTAGTATGCTCACACGGGGAACCATAACCTCGCAAGATTTTGCAAAGCTTGAGGGGTGGTGTCCTCCTCTAGAGGAAAATATTCTTCGATTATTTTTATTATTGTGATTAGCATCATCTCCTATTTTCTGGAGGGTTACCAAGGAGAGGTGGTTGCTGACCTTCTTAATAACTAATAATCCAATTACATGTCTATAATTTTCCTTAAAAACTTCAACCTTAAGTTTTTGAGGTAAAAATAGTTGCCCTTTTGTTTTCTGTTTTACTGTTATCGTGACTAAATTACACAGTAAGTATACACATACCCATTGAATTTATACATTTTCTTTACAATTCTGATAAGCGCACACTGTAGCAAACCTGCCATTCTAGATTTCTGTTTTCTGGCATCTAACATATTGCTTGTCCTAATTTATTTGTTCGGAATTCTCACTGCGTTTATTATGTGCCATAGAGTGTTTGTGCTGGGCTGGCAGTGGCTCCCAAAGATACTCCAAGTACGCATTCCCAGAACCTGTGAATGTTACCTTATTTGGAAAAAGCATCTCTGCAGATGTGATTATCCGGGATTATTTGGGTGGGCCCTAAATGCAATCACATGTATCATTGTAAGAGAGAGGCCCAGGGAGATGGGGCACAGACCTACAGAGGAGAAGGTGACATGAAGACAGAGGCAGAAGCAAAGAGTGCTCACAGCCACCAGAAGCTATAGGAGGTGGGAATCAATTCTCCATGAGACCCTCCGGCAGGAGCATGGCCCTGCTGACACCTTGGTTTTGGACTTGTGGCCTCCCAAACAGAGAGAGAATCAATTTCTGTCACTTCAAGTCACCCAGTTTGTGGTAATTTCCTACAGCAGCCCCAGCAAACTAAGAGTGTTCTTTAGCATGTTTTGCTGCCTTTCCCTGCTCACACAATGTTCTGGAATTCTGTTTCCTGTATACTGAAATCCTGCCAATGCTTCCAGGCTTACCTTTACACAAGGTGGCCTGAGCAGTCCCCTGGCTCCAATCCAGCCATCCTGAGTGGGGGAAGGGGTCGCTCAGCTCAACCACCTAACACTCAATGCTGAGAAAGTCGCTAACCCCGGAGTCTTGGCTTTCTCATCTGAAATCTTTGTCTGTAGATTGCATGAGATAAATTTAAGATATTTAGTGTGGTCCAGATGAGTCCCGGGCTGACTCCCCCACCCCCCCTCTGAATTGTCAATGACTGGCTTAGATTTCTTGCATAGCGCATGTCTCAGGATGCTGCACACTGTCATTAGGCCTCATGAGAAGCCTACAGCTACAGCTAAGTAAGCTTCTTCGGCTACCCTCTTCCTCACCCAATGCCCTGGCTCTCTGTTTTCCCTTTCCTATTTTATCTTAGAGGAAGAAGTGGTTCACTTTCGTTCTAGCATTAAACTCCCCGGCTAGGCTTTTAATTTTCATCAGCTCCACCTGCCGTGGGACCTGGCTTTAGCCATTTTTCCCTTTTGAAAGACATTTGAAATCTATCCCTCTCCGTTTGTACCTATTATGAAAAATATATTAAGACCCATCGATGTTAACATAGAGAAAATGCGACTGTACCCTATGTGCCACCCTACTTCACTTTTTTCTCCCAAAGATCACTTTCAATGTCTCATCACTGGCTCATTCTAAATCATGTCACAAAAAATAAACAAACAAACAAACAAACAAAAAAAACATGTCACATCTGCTTTTTCATGTTTGCCACCTGCTATTCTTTTAAATTCATGAGTGACTTCATAATTATGAAGCCCAGCTCCTGCTTTTTGGGCATCCTCTTGTTTACTCTGTCCCTAGCAGACTCTGTCCCTTACCTCCACTGTAGGCTACTTACTGGACTTCACTGCTGGTCTCTTAGATCCAACATCTTTACCACCAGTATCATTACCAGGAACCCCAGTTTATCGTTCAAAATCCCTCTCTCTGTCTCCAACCTGGGTACTAAAGCTTTCTCTTTGATTTTCTCCCTTCCTTCTATTATACCCAGCCCATTATTCTAGCCCCTCCTCTTCTCTCTGCCAATTTTATTTCCTTAACATCTATATAATGTATTGATTATTACTGCCACTCCATCAAGCAGAATGAGGCTCTCATTACTTGCTTGTTACCTGTGCTATTCCAATTAGCATCTAACACATATTCTACTTCCCACCTTCCTTCATTTGACCCATTTCTATACAGCCCTGACAGATTAATTTTTTAAACAATGTATTTATTAACATATCATTCCTTTGTACAAAATCCTCTAATGGCTCTCCATTTTGTCTTGAAGTAAGTATATTTAATTCAATTTACTTCAACTGACATCGAAAGGCTCTCTGCAATACAAAAATTGTTACCATGGCTAACATCGATGGAGCTTTACTATGTTCTGTGCCCTGTGGAAGCACTGCACATATGTTATGTATGTTATGCCTTTTGATCTTCACAATAATCCCATATAACAGGAGCCATTATGTTTTGTGTGTTATAAATGAGGATCCTGAGGCTTAGCTAGGGTTAAAACCAGGTTTGTTGATCTCTAGAACCTCGAGAGAGAGCCTATGAGAAAGATTGTTCCTTAAGCCCTCCTCCACATACACTCCCTTCCTAAGTCGCTACTTAGAGAGAGAGAGAGGCACAGACACAGGCAGAGGGCACAGACACAAAGCCTCGTTCTTTCCTGCCTTCCCGTCTGAATCATGTTCCTCCTCAATTTTCTTGTGTCTGACTACTTCTCTCATCCACATCCTTTGAGGCCTGCCTCAAGTGCTACCACTCTTATTTTTTTCCTGATGGATACAATCCCCACCTCTTTCAAATCCTCCTCACTCCACCTTGCCCCATGTCCCAGTGCCTCATTGGGTCCCTCTCGAAACAGCATAGCATTTGTGTGTCTTCTTCCACTACTGGCTTGTTGCTCACTGAGTAGGAGAGAGCCTTCCTTCTCATCTTTATTTTCTTCAATATTTAACACACTTGCCTGAACATGTAGTAACTTGATATTTGTTGAATTTCAAAGCCTAGATTTTCCACCTTGCTAGAAGATAAGCTCTTTAAGGGCAGGACCAAAACTAAGCAATTTGTATATGTTTTATTGTATTGGGCACAGTGCATCGTACTTAGTTGACACTCAAATATTGAATGAATGAATGAATGAATGAATAGAATTAAAGAAAAAAAATCACATAAGCTCTCTGGGTCTGTTCAACTGTAAAATAAAGGGGTTGGAAAAGGCGATCTCTAAGATTCCTATCAGATCTAAAATGTTATGAGATTAACATTCTACATATCCAAGCATTTCTCTTTTGCGCCAGTAAAATGTAAATGCTATGTGAACTTTTGTATCTCTTAAAATTTAATCTGAGAAATCATTATAACTTTTTATTTTATATTAATTTAAGGCCAAGGTAATTTCTTTACTCTTGTTTATACTAGAAATCCTTAAGCATCAAAGTAAACTAGAATATTTGAATTACAAAATTAACCTGAGTATACAGAAGGATACAATATTTAATGAAAATATACAGCGATGAAGGAACTTTGAAGTAGTTAATGTTTTAGAATTTTACCGTATATCCTTAAGGGGCAAAAATTAGGCATAATCTAAATCCACTCAGACAGTTCTACAAAATTTCCTTTTTTGCAAATACCAAGCAATCTATGGTAGTTATTACTCAGAGCAGTGTCAAAACCCCATATTATTTGTTTTATTAAGAAGGACTCCATATAGCCATGTTCATAGTAGTATTTTTTTTTAAAGATTTAATTTATTTATTCATGAAAGACACAGAGAGAGAAACAGAGAGAGAGGCACACAGACACAGGCAGACGGAGAAGCAGGCTCCATTCCATGCAGGGAGCTGATGTGGGACTCGAATCCCAGGTCTCCAGGACCATGCCCTGGGCTGAAGGCAGCACTAAACTGCTGAGCCACCCAGGCTGCCCTGTTCATAGGAGTATTACACACAACAACCAAAAGACGGGAGCAGCTCAAATGTCCATGAGTAGGTAAACAAATGTGGTCATACAATAGAATATTCTTTAGCTATAAAAAAGAAGAAAATCCAGACACATGCTACAAAATGGATGAACCTTGTAGATATTATGCCCACGTGCCCACACCAGGAAAGGCCACGTATTGGAACAGCGAGAAGGTGGCCAGAAAGAGAGCTCTCCCCAGAAACCACATTGGCCAGAATCTTAATCTTGGACTCGCAGCCTCCAGAACTATGAGACATAAATCTCTGCTGTTTAGGCCAGTCAGTCTATGATATTTTATCATGGCAGCCTGAGCATATTAATGCATATACTGAAGAGAAAAGTGTAAAACAGGGTTTGATACAGGCTCCTGACAACTGCACTCTTGAGTCTGTTTGGAGCAGGTTGGACAGGTCGAATTACACCAGGGGTAGCACCCACTCTCACATTAAAGGTAAGGCCACAGGGCCTGATTGCTGGTGCTGGAAGACACCCACTAAAAGGGCTTGAGTTAATAAAACTCCATCTTTCTCCATGATACTGAAGGATCTGGGCCCCTCAGCACCTCATTCATGAATATTAGGAGAGTCTGTGATGAATCATAGAAATATGCATATTTTAAGAGTAGAAGCAGTGTAGAAACATACTAAAGGAAAAAATATGAAAAAGAACAGAGCAAAGGGATCAAATGCAGAGGAAAATGTTGGCAGGAGGTGTGGGGAAAAGTGGGAGTAAAACCTGTCAAATGCTTTGTGGCCCCCAGCATATTCACATAACATTAAAATTAGATTTTGACTAATTTTCCAACATATTACTTGGCTTCAGAAGTAAGAAATATAAAGAGATAGTCATTTCTGCTGTTGAAGTTTTCAAAAATAAAATAGATTTGAAGATTTCAGGGTGTGTTTATTTCTAATTCTACAGATGTAGTTTCCAGCTTCGTTTAAGAACCGTCTTAACCTAGAGCATTTCAGTCCATACCAATGAAATCACATGTTACACTGAAGACTTGAACGAGGGTATCACAAGCATCCAGATGTCTTTTCCACAAAGCTCCAATTTCTCCCTTATATTGTTTGCCTGTCAGAATCAATATCTCTCTGGGGTCTGCTTTTGGGGCCCAGCCAATCAGCTCCATTGTGCTGACACAGCCCATTTTATGCCAAATTGAGCTGCTGCCTCCAATCCCATTGGGGGAACAAAGCACATAATCATCCCAGACATTGCACCCCATTGCTATAGCAAACATTACTGTGACTTGAAAATCACAGACTGTCAGAGAATGGAGGGGTCCTGGAGACAGCCTCATCCCAGCCCAGCATTTTCCTGGAGAGGGGACAGAAGGGAAGCAATCACTAGTGAGCTAATGACAGAGCCTGGACCCACACTTGCCTTCTGATTTCCAGGCTGGTTCCATTTATACAGTACCTAGTAGTGCCACAGCGTCAGTTTTTAAAATTCTCTTTCATCTAATCACATTGCTTTACACACTTCCCTTAATTTTAGACTTGATAAAATATGACTTACTGGTTACATGTTTCCAAGAACCCAATTCACGGGAAATAAAAGTATGGATTAAGGCAATAGGCTCACTGAGGACCAAAATTCACACCCTAAATCAAACTTTTATGGATGATGGGAAAAAAATTATGTCACTGAAGCAAAGGTGACCAACTATATCAAGGTCAAGGCACGATGGACATTGTTTTGGCAGCACAGCATCTTCTGAACTCAATGCCTATGTTTGAACGCTTTTCTACCATAGGAATACCTACTGTATTAAGCCATTCCAATAAAGAATCCAAAAAGTCCAGGTACACATTTTCCCTGGCCTTATAACCTAGTTCAGCCTCTGCTCCAGCCTCCAACTTTCAATAGAGAACAAATAGCCCAAAGTGATGAAGTCTGTGGAGGGAAATGTAGTAATGGCATGAGCATCCATTCTCCAGGGTGCAGTGGTCATGGCGAATAGGGTGGCATCTGATGTTCATGGTAATAGCACCATGTCATCCAGGATCCCTAGTAATCTGGTTCCAGAGCCTGGCTGATTTCTTGCTGCTCAGTGTTTAGGTCACAATGTCTGTGGCCTTAGCCAGTACTTTGACTCTGACTGGTCTACACAAGGCAGCTGATAATGAAGGACACTGTTCTTCTCTGAGAAATTAGTCTTAACGATAAGAAACTTGAATTGTAGTGACATCAGCATACTGTAGCATTCATAATTTTCTTCAGAGAAATAAAATGTAGGCAATTTATAGGTTGCCTTTCTTTTCAGAAATATTATTAGTGAAAAATTGATTACAAATTTGTAGCACAAAAAAACAAATTTGTAGCACAAATCTTTACTCTTATTAAAATCAAACAGAGGAAATAGTTAATAAGGATTGATTAAAAGAATACACTAGACTGATGGGGTTTGAAATTACAATGAATGGGTATGGCCATAATAATTCACCTTTATAGAAGGATCAAATAATCATTGGCTAGAAAATAGCTTTGGATTAGTCAAAATGATCTCATTTCATGAAGTTGGGTAAAATAAAGACTCCAGTGGATTCCATAGTGATTTTATTATGGCATTTGTTATGGGAAGCAGGTGGAAAAGATAGATTCCAATGAGTTTATGCATAAGGAAATGCACTTAAAGAAAATGTGTAATTTTATGCATTGTTGGGTTCTGAATTCGATACAAACTCAGAGAAAAGATTTAGACAGGTTTGCTGCTATTGTTTACTTAGCAGATGTCAAGAATAAATAGGTTGTTGGATTAAAGAGATGATGATTGCATCAATACCCTCCCACAGAGCAAGGATTATATTTTGAAGTAGCTTTCATAGCAAGCACAGGCTGTACTGGGAACTGACCTCAGTGGGGCTGGGAATGCAGATCAGGAAAAAGGAAATGCCAATGGTGTTGTGTTTTCATTTAATCATGGACACTAACATCAAAAGTTGATTTTGAAGACAAAGGGAAAGTTCTAACAATGATGGAAGAGCAGAGCTTTACGCCTTCTCAAACAATCACAAGAATGAGGAGAAAAATGGAAATGTACTCTAAAAATGGAAGGGTACCAGAGAAATAGAAATATTTGAGAGATTATTTATACTTAACTAGAGCCTTTATATGCTGATAAGGTAAAACTTCAAAAAGTGGAATTTTCCTGAGCTAGCTTCTTTTGGAAATACAAATAACATTTAACTTGGAGGACAATATTTTATGCTAAAGGTATTGTGACTGCACATAAAGAATAATTTTCTTTAAACAACGAATCACTGGGTTTTGACATATGGGAGTTACTTGGAATCACTTCTTATTTCAATTTACTGCTCTTTTTCTAAACACAGAGCTACTGTGTGATGTAATGAAATGATTGATAAGGGGTGTCCTATGACCTCCTCTGGATGTTCTTTGTACTCTTTTCTTAGGCAAATGTATCTGCAGTGTGTGGCCAGTAACAAAGAGCTGTGTCTTCTGCAAATGCTGCAGTCATAGGGCTCTTTTTTGAAGGATAATTTCGCTAAGAAGTAATATGAGTATGTTGATGAATTTCACTCAGTAGTTACTAGCTACTCCACTTACACCATCCTCCCTTATGAACACTGTTTACACATGGGGGAAAGAGCTACCATATGTCAGTTGTTGGTATGTATTACTGAATGACTGGAAATGGTGTAGTCACCTGTATTATCCATAAATGTTAAAGGTTGGAAAGTATATGCACCACGACCTACTAATACATGTAACCATGAGTAAAGTCACAAACTATCTATGGATATGAGTTCAAGCTAAGATAGGAGAAAATTAAAAAAGATAATGAGTTTGGCAGTTCCAAAGCAGAGGTTAACATTCTACATAAACATAGTGACTATAAAACTAGGCTTCTTGATAAAAAAAATTTAACATCTTTGGTGAATTTTTTTCTTATTAAATCCCATTCCTGCATGAAGATAGAACAAAGATGATAGGGCAAAATTTCAAAACTTTTTCTACTTGTGTGATATCCACAAAAGCTCATTCATATTCTAAGGAACTGAAAGTTTTAAGATTTATATTCTAAATAGATAATTCTAGCAACTGAAGAGATGGGAAATGAAAAGGGAACAATATAAGAAGGAGATAAGAAAGGAAAATACTTCAAAAGTCTGTGTGAAAGATAAGAAAGGCCTAAACCTAGTACTGTGTCTATAAAGGAGAGGAGGGAGATTTTTTGCATGTTTGTTTGTTTCTTAGCTTTGTTTTGTTTTGTTTTAATTTAGGAGTTAAATCCATCACATTCAAAGATGCACTGTATGATAGGGGAGTGGGAAAGAAAAATGAAAACATTAAGAATAATTCCTGGGCATTTCAGGTCAGTATTGCTTAGGGTTAATCAGTAAATGGGTGGTAAAATAAATACACAACAGAGTCTACAAAAACAAAAATTTAACTTGCGACAACACTGATCTGCATTTAGTCCTATTGCCTGGTCTTTATCTTTGGGAAGTAAAATCAAAGATGCAGTAGGAATAAAAGGTGTCAATTTAGTGTGGGGTGATACCCAAAATCTTCAGGAAAAGCAAAGAGAATATCATTTGGGGACTGTGAGCTTAGCTATAGAGGCCAAGGCATTACATGATTTAATAAAGGTGTATTGAGCATAAGTCTAAATAACAATTATGCTAGTAAATGCCACACAATGTTGTGCTTGATGGGATCAAATGGTAATACCTCAAGGTACTCTTGCCTAGGGGATGGTTAATAGAGCTACACAAAAAGTATCGTGCTTTGGTTCAATGAGGTATTCTTTTTAGCTCCCTTTTTAAGCAGAAAAAATGCTTTTATAGCTATAGGGATCCTAATATATTTCTCATCATTATGGTGCACAGAGAGGATGCTAGTCTCCAAGATAGCCTGCTCCAGAACACAGGAAACAGGCATCAGTGTGGTTTCTGACACAGAGGGCTTGTATTAGAAAAAGATGCTGTATTGTTATACAACCAGTCCCATGATTTATAAGCAAAGGTCCAGAGGTAAGGAAATAGCTCTTCTGATGTAGATAAGATCATTTGGGACACACTAAAGATGATCCAAGTTGGACCAGGGTAGAAAATATTCCTTAGTCACATGGGTAATGTTTATCCATGGTTCTTAGTTAAGAATAATTGATTGCTGTTTTCAGGACTCACTTTTTCTTTTGTACCAACCACTATACTTTAAGTGTGCACAGTGATTGGGGTATATTTTTCATTTCAGGATGTGGATTTAGTCCTTCTTGATTGTTCTTTTTGTGAAGCACTAGTTTAAAACCTATCAGGTAATCAACCATCCATCCAACCAACCAACCAACCAACCAACCAATACCTCTGAGAATTCCCAGAGCTAAGAATGTCTAGTAGAGTCAAGAGTTTGACATTTAGAGTTGGAGAAAATGAGGCAGAAAGAGTTGGCAAATTCTGTCTGAAATAAGTAGATCTGTGTGTGGATGAGCTAAATGTTATATTAGAGTCAACAAGTACTGCACCCCAAAGGTCTGACACAGTATCTACAGCCTAAGCATTTACTCAGTCATTCCATAAGTATTCATCAAATGCTTCCTATGCTGGATGATATGGAAGACTTCTAAAAGGGATAAAGCTGAAAGTATGGAAACTCGGTAAGCTATTGCCATGGTGTAAAGGAAAACAGATGAGGCCATTCTAATGGAGAAGCAGTGGGATCAGAAGGGAGGAAACAGAAACAAAAGAAAGTAAGACACAGTCAATAGTTCATAGGTTAAAAAAGCCACATAGTGCATAGAAAAAAATTAATTACTATACACAAGACTAAAAGGTCAAATTGAATAGATCCTAATGGGACAAATAACAGACCAGTCCATTACCTAGTGAGATCTCAACAGATAACCACACAGCCTTTACATCAACAATGGGGATTTCTTTAGCCAAGTGCAAATCTCATTTTTCTCACCAAGTAAAATTCAACCTGGACTTATGTGGAGGTTAAAGGAGTCAGTTCTGTGCCTCTAGCCTGAAGTCCATTCTATTCATAAAATGATTAAGAGCACTAGAATAGAGAGATGATTACCTGCAAAGTGACAAAAACCTCACCTTCCAATAATTCTGAAAGAATTTAGGGCAAAACTGGGAGCAGATGAAGACAGATTACTGGTGGGAATAAAATGTAGTTATTATATGTAGGAATAAAATACATAGGAATAAAATGCAGTAAGGAGGTGATACCAGAATAGGTATTATATATATATACTCAATATTTTTGAGTTGGAAGACATAAATGTCCTGCAGTAATCTGTATATACGTGTGAATGAGAGAGAGAGAGAGAGAGAGAGAGAGAGAGAGAGAGAGGGAGAGAGAGAGAGAATACTGCAACAGTTCAGACCACAGATCTGATCCAGCAAGAACTAAATTTAACCCAGAGTCTGAGGATGGTCCAATGAAAGCAGTGCAGTGACCAAGTGTCTAAGACACCGTTTATGGACATTTGTCTTTTTTCTGGGTCAAGTCTGACCTCATTTGGTGCAAATACAACATTTTCAATTGACTGGAGTAAGATAGATTAATTAGGTTGCATTTATTTTGTTTCTTAAAGAATTCATTCTGGAATCCCCTTAGTCAGTCTGAAAGGATGATGTCATTTATAAAATTTAATTCATCTCCCATCTTTTCAGAATACATATATTGTGAAAAATATGTTTCCCAAACTAGGTTTTCCCCTTGCCTTACTCAAAATTTTGAAGAGAAACATTTACAATAAAGTAGCTTATGGCAGAAATACTTTTTAAATGTCAAGGGGCTGGTTTGGAGTTAATATAAATTCATACTAATCACTCAAATCTTCGTGTCTGCAGAATTTCTAACAATTAGGGTTTCTAACAATGATTATATATATTTGGTTAGCATGCAAATATATAAATTTATCTTTGCTAAATTATTCTTATTAAGGTAAATGTTGAAATGATTATTAGGGTTTCAAAAATGAGATACCAGCCTCTTAGCATGGAACAATCTATTAAAATCTATTAAAAAAATAAATCCTCCATTTTACAAAATGTGAAACAGCAGCCCCTTAGTAAAAGTATATGTATTAGAAGAAAGATCTATTTTAATAAGGGTATTATATAGATTATCAATCAGAATTATTGCATGAGTAGTTTGCCCTCTTTTTTTTTAAGATTTTATTTATTTATTCATGAGAGACAGAGAGAGAGAGAGAGAGAGAGAGAGAGAGAGGCAGAGACACAGGCAGAGGGAGAAGCAGGCTCCATGTAGGGAGCCTGATGTGGGACTTGATCCCAGGACTCCAGGATCATGCCCTGGGCCAAAGGCAGGTGCCAAACCGCTGAGCCACCCAGGGATCCCCTCTTCTTTTTTAAAGATTTTATTTATTTATTCATGAGACACACACAGAAAGAGAGACAGAGACATAGATAGAGGGAGAAGCAGGCTCCATGTAGAGAGCCCGATGTGGGACTTGATCCTGAGACTCCAGGATCACGTCTTGGGCCAAAGGCGGATGCTCAACCACTGAGCCACCCAGGTGTCCTGTGCCCTTTTCTTTTTAACTGGCATCAGGAAACAGTATTCTTAAAGTATATTAGAAGTGCTTCTACTCATTTTTCAAAATCTGGTTAAAAAATGTTTCTTGAGATATCACCATTGAAGTAAACACCACTTTGAAATAATACTACTTTTTCAAGGTTCAATTTCTGAGTCTCAGCTTGAATACTTGAAGAAAAAAAGGCAAATCATTTTTAAATCCTTTACATATTTCCTATTATATATATTAGGGTGAACAAGAGTTAATTATTATATAGAGACTATAGAGTCTAAAATAGTTGCTAAAGACAATATAAAAAGACCATATTTGGGAAGACAAAGATGGAAAAGAAAAGAATTCTAACTTGGTCCCCAGTAAATGGCCTATGGAGCAAGTGAACCAAGGTATTTGACATTTTATGCCAGAGCTTTTTCAAATAAAAACGTCCTTATTGTAGAATGAGGCAATCATCACATGAATCTTTTGACTGGTTATCTCCTTGAGAAGACTCCCTTCAATGATTAGTCTCTAGAGAGGATGAGGGAAAGATTTACATCTTACATGGGGAATTTGAAGCCCTCTGTGCGTGAGGGAGAGGTTAGAGATAGGAATGGTATGATTTACACATACACATATATGTATATATATGTGGTGTCACACATGTTCAATCCCAATTGCCTTCTGTATCTTGCTAAAGCTGCTATAACGTCTCTTAAGTTATCAATTCTCTATATTACTTCAATTCACTTCTGTTGAGAGCAAATGGCTTAGCCATTTGAGCTTTGTGCAATATTCCCATCTGAGATGTTAATTCTGTGGCAAAGTAATTAAAAGCTGTGCTCTGACATCATAATTGTGGAGCTGGAATCTGGCTTTGCCATTAACTAGTTGCATGCCTTTAGAGAAGTTACTTGCCCTCTCTAAACCCTAGGTTCCTCATCTGTGAATGGAGGATAGCAATGGCTCTGATTCCATGGGGTGTTGCAAACATTAAATCCATGGAAGGTTCATGTGCAATAAATATCAGCCAACATTATTATTATTATTAATTACGAACTAAAAGGAATGTTGAAATATACCTTTATTTTCTGTAGTGATCTTTTTTTGGGGTATGGTATAAGAAATGATTTGCTATCTCTGGATCCTGAATTAAAAATCCATAATCCTTAGAAAAAAAAACTTTGGCTCTTTAAGATTACTGTGATGATAAATGATGATAAATGATGATAAATGAGAGGCACATCACAATGTCAGATCCTCAGTAAGTGGTAGGAAGTGATATTGTTCCTGTTATCATCATCATTTCATATATTTATTTCCTGTCCATTTTGGTTTGATCCATGATTGACTGAGGCCGATTAGCAGAAGTCATCCATGCCTGTCTGGAGATAATATTAATATTAATAATATTATGCAGGCTAAATTTGTGGTTAGTATACACCCTTCTTTAAATGTCTTTTCCTCTCAAAAGGAGGTACTGGTAGGTGCGGGCAAGTCTAGACCTCTTCCCTCTGCTTCTGCCAATATGTTTTTAGAAAAGCATTAGTTAAATAACTTAAATAATTGAGATTATATCTTCTTTTCAGGTTAAGTTTTTACATGTTGACACATAATTCATTAAACTAAGATAATGATGGAATGGCCTGCATGAGTGTCTTGTAAAGATCTTTCTCAGAGCTTCTCAAATTGTACTCTAACCTCGAAACTTATGAAGTGGCTCCGATTATGAAGGAATCAAGTTCAAGGGAATTGTTCAATGGAAGGAATCAAAGTATTAAAATTAATAAGGCATGCAGAGAACTCTAGGATAATTACCATGGTGTACTGTCAAGATCATACTCGATTTAGAAAACTACTGGCCTGTATAATTTTGTCTTCTTTGCCATCAAGAAATACTTCTAGAGCAAAAATAACTCATTCTTTTGGAAGCTGACTTCTTTTGCAGTAGTATGATGTAATTCTTTAAAGTCTAAAAACCATCATGTATCATGGCTCATGTAGGGGCACCTGGGTGGCTCAGTGGGTTAAACATCTGACTGTTGATTTCTGATCAGGTCATGATCTCAGGGTCATGATCTTAGAGTGATGAGATAGAGCCCTGTGTTGGGCTCCATGCTCAGCAGGGAGTCTGCTTGAGATTCTCTCTCTCCCTCTGCCCCTACCCCCAACCCCTCCACACAACTCTCTTTCTCCTTCAAATTCATTAAAAGAAAAAAATCCTTATAAATCACCATGCATTTATTGTAAATTACTTCGAGATTGGAATGTTATTTACCTGAGAACTGTGGCTTCCTATTGCAACCTAATTCTCTAAATTTAATTTATGAGCATATAACTTTATATGAACATGACTTCTAGAGGGAGAAAGACCTTCCTGATATATCCACCACTCATACAATGTAAGGGCAGCAGGACCTTAGTCTACATGCAACAAGGAATGCCCCTGGATTCGGAGGTGCTATTTTTGTGCTTTAGAAATGGGGACAGGGAATGAGAGGAATGTGGGAATTCAGTGAAGTATGTCCCATCTCACTCCAGTGGCACTGGACAGACTCCAGAGCTCGACAAAGGAGGAAGCTTCTTTGGTGATAGTGGCTCTTTGGCCTCAGGACTTTGGAGAGATGCCATCTGTCTGGAGAAAGTAAAAAGTCTCCCCTTGTTGATGCTCTGCCTGTATGTAATACTTCCAAGGCAGGCAGGAAGAAAGAGTGTTCCTCTGACTTGGTATTGCTCTACAATTGCTGATTACATAGATAACATTACAGGCAACCAAAAGACAGAAGCAACCTATGAACATTAAACATTATGTGAAGCAACATCAAATCTGATTTTGATGTTGTAGAGAGGACCTGACATACCAAGAAGAGGAGAAACAAGTATTGTCCCAGGGATTGTGTCCTCAGGACTTCAAACAGGGATATGACTAAATGAGAAGTGTAGCCAACTCCAAGAGGAAAGGCAATAATGCCAGCCTGCTAGGCCATCCAAGGGTAGCATCCACTCCAGGAAAGTCAGCTGTCCCCAGTCTGTGGGCTGCAAAGCGCTGAGGAACAAAGGGTAATTTCTAAAGGGAGTCCATAAAACCATACCTAAGTCAAACATGTTTATAGATGATTTTTTTGTGTATGTATATACCTACGCATACATATATATGCACAATACACGTATTGGTACTATATATACATATATGCATATATAAAATAGACTCCTAACTCTGGGAAATGAACTAGGGGGGGTGGAAGGGGAGGTGGGCAGGGGTGCGGGTGACTGGGTGACAGGCACTGAGGGGGGCACTTGATGGGATGAACACTGTGTGTTATTCTATATGTTGGCAAATTGAACACCAATACAAAAAATTTATATAAAAAATAAATAAAATAATATTTTTAATTTATATAGAAGATACTTAAATATACTGTTGATTTTAGAGTAGTATTTTTTCTCAATCAAGAGATTCTAAAAGTTTTCTTATTTTTATTACACAGGTCTGCAAAATATTTTGTCTCTGAAAAATGACTCTCTCGTGAATGTATTGGACTCCAGAGCCAAACTATTCCATTCCTCAAACATAGTAGTATTCCCTTCTGAAGTATAATGATATACCCATTAAAATAGGTAACATTGGGGTGCCCGGGTGGCTCAGCAGTTTAGCACCTGCCTTCAGCCCAGGCCATGATCTGGAGTCTCGGGATCAAGTCACACATTGGGCTCCCGGCATGGAGCCTGCTTCTCCCCCTGCTTGTGTCTCTGCCTCTCTCTCTCTCTCTCTCTGTGTCTCTCATAAATAAATAAGTAAAATCTTAAAAATTAAAATAGTTAACATTTGGATTTGGATTAGGTTTTAACTTGTTTTGTCTTTTTGTATGTGTAAGTGTGTACTAAGTAATGACCCTCTATTAATTTCCAAGTCAAAGACCACATGTGCAAGTCAAATAGTGTTGTCAGGGCCCTTTAAACAAAAGTAAAAATGAGTGTTCTCTGCTGTCATAAGAATAAACACAAACTCTTTTGTGCCCAGCAGAGAGGGAATGACCCTCTGCCTCTTTCCCATATTCTGTTTGAGCCCAAGTAGGCAGTCCAGTGTACTATAGGGCCATGCTAATTTGGGACAAGTCACATTGTTCTCTCTACTCCCACTTTTACTCAGGTGAAAACAGAGCAAAGTTTTTTCTGGAAAAAAAATTGGAAGTGATTAAAAATGCTCAAATATCTCTAGCCGAGGAAGTGTGTGGAGAGGGAAGTGGAATTCTATTCTCTGCAATGATGGTAACTGAGTTGTGGGTTATAAGCATTATCTCCAAGCAAATTCTACAGAGGAAGTGGGCACTAAAGTCAGATAGGAGAAATTTAACTTGGTTTCTGTCCAGTGTTCATGGGCAGGGTATATAAGCTAGGAAGGTGCTATAAATTATTGCTGTTCACTTTTGTAAGCATGGCTTTACACATCTCCAGATTTAATATGCTGCTTCATACAAAAACGAAAAAGTTTTGTTATTTTATTTGTCAGTTATTTGAACAAACCCTTTATAGGCATTGGGAGGTTAATTATTGATATTTGAGGGTTTTTAAAAAGATATTATTTATTTATTTGAGAGAGAGAGAGAGAGAGAGCATGTGCATGAGTAGGGGATGGGGGAGGAACAGAGTGGAAGGGAGAGGGACAAGCAGTCTCTGTTCTGAGCTTAGAGCCCATCTTGGGGCCTGATTCCACAACTCTGAAATCATGACCTGAGCTGAAACCAAGAGTCCAGCGCACAACTAACCGAGCCACCCAGGCCCTACACTTATTGATATTTGTGAAAATACCTGGTCCAAACCAAAAATTTTAAATTATTTTCATCAGGACTGTATTTTGCTATAAAAAGAATACTAATATATATTCTATATTAAAGTTAATTGTAAATTTGTCATCCATAAAGCATGGCTTAAGAGGATACCTAATGTAGCACTCACTGTTGGGGCACCTGGGTGGCTCAGTGGGTTAAGCACCTGCTTTCCCCTCTGGTCATGATCCTGGGGTATGGGATCAAGCTCTGCATTGGGCTCTCTGCTCAGTGGGGAGTCTGCTTCTCCCTCTCTCTCTCTCTCTCTGTTCCCCCACTTGTGCTCTCTCTCATGCTTGCTCTCTCATGCACCCCTGCGCTCTCTCAAATAAATAAATAAAATCCTAAAAAAACAGAAATAATCATTAATGAAAGATGAATGCAATTTTCCCATTCTTCATATGATTCTATATGTATCTTAGACTATATGCATAAATCTGATATACATGAATATGATACTGTTATATCTATACCTATGTAAAAAGACAAAGGTCTTTCTTTCAGTACATGATTTTGCTCATTGCCCCCCAAATTCCCACGTGAGAGAAATAATATATAGGGGGAATTGTTGGGAAGATTTGTGTTTATCTATTTCTTCAGATACTCACTTGTCATTGTTGGTTGAAGCCAGACCATGGGATAATGAATGTTCAGACCAAATTTAGTTGGCAGTCTGTTTTCCCACTTAAATGTTTTCTCTGGGTTGCTTTTTGATGTCATAATGTTAGCTCGTATGGTGAGAAGCTATAAGCAGTAGTCATCTCCAATCACATATATATGTGGAGATACATACATATATCTCCACCAGTATATACCAATACCAGCATATGCCCACTCTCTTGTTTAGAGCTCTGTTATATAAAATTTCGTATCAGAGACATATTTTACAGCTATGAAGTAGAAAAATTTTAGGTTCTCCTGAAGAGTTGGTATTTGGAGTCTTTGTGATGTAATTACTATGCATTCATCTTCACTTTGGCCATGAAGAAGCACATTTTGTGACCTGTATGTTTGTGTTATTGTTTTTCTAGTGATTTTGTGTTTTGCCTTTTCCTGTTTTATTTCTTGATAATTGATATTTTATTTAAAGTTATATACTATCTGTCCATATTTATGTGGTTTTGTTGATGTATTAAGTTACCTCAGTTCTTTAGTGGAAAAATACAGGGGATATAGATGAATCCATGGTTATAGGTATAGACTGAGGCTAGACTCTCTCTCCCTCTCCCTCTCTGCATGTCTTTAAATTACACAATTTAGTTTAACTCATTTCAAATCTTTTTCTTATATAAAAGTGTCTTTAGTTTTCAGTCATTAGGCCTATGCTCTCTCCTGATGACACATAACCACAAATATACAAATGCCTGCCTTTAAGGGGATTGAAACCATTTTAGAACTCTGATCTCGACATAGCTAATTATAAAATTTAATTAAATATTTAAGGAAGTTTGAGAAGTAATTGGGGAGAACTACCTTAAAAGGTCGGCAGGCAGAGAAATGTTTACTTCTTCACACATTTCCATGCCCATTCTCCTGAAACAAACACATCCAAAAGAATATTGCATTGCTTTTTTGTTGTTCTTGAGCTGCTCAGCTGTAAACCTTAGAAATAACTTGCTGGAAAATGAATCTGTCTGCAGAGTAAAGCCAGAGAAGCAATCAAGAGGATGGTGTAGCAATCATTCTCAAACTCTATTGTCTTTCCTTCAGCAGGCAGGTGTTTAGACCTCTGAAATTCAATGACTCCATCATCAAATGGATTTTGGTGAATATTTCTAAAAACTAGTAAAATCTAGTGAGTTGAGCCCAGGAAAGTAAAATATAGGAGCCTTCTTTGGGAACAATGAGAGAATTTCATTTTATCAAGATAAAGATGGGAGCTGTAAGCAACGAAGCATTGAGGCTTGAGCCTCTGAAATATTCCTAAATAATTATACAAATATATATATGTATATATATGTTATATATAAGTATATATATATCATACATATAATATATATTTATATCAGTTCCCACTTTCCATTCCTCTACTGTCCTTCTCCCTCTATATAAATCAATTTAAGTCAATACATTAAAAATCTTTCAAGCAATACTTTATTATCTCATAACTATATAGCCAAAGATTTTGAGGAAATTTTGAGGGCTTGAGGCGGGATGCTGTTTCACTGCCACGTGGCTTAATAAACACACATTATAAAAACTTTGATTATAGGAACTCCTGGGTGGTTCAGTTGGTTAAGCAACTGCTTTCAGCTCAAGTCATAATCCTAGGGTCCTGGGATTAAGCCCCTTGCCAAGCTCCCTGGCTCAGCAGGGAGTCTGCTTCTCCCTCTGCCCCTCTCCCTCGCTCATGCACATGCTCATTCTCTCAAATAAATAAACAAAATCTTTTAAAAAATTTAATCATGAGCCCCCAAAATAGAGAAGCATGCCAAGAAATGTTAGCTCCCCATCATACTTTGTCCACTTGGTTTTTCTGCTGAATTTCTATTTCTGTTGGTCAATATTCATTTATTCAATGCCATGCCTGGCTGAGTATATAACACTGTTCAAGATATAATGACGGGAAATTTTAAGACACACTTGATTTATGTTTCAGCCCAAATTCCCACTGGACCAATTTGGGTTTATAACTGTGCTCTTCCCCACCACTGATCCTGTCTTCTGCAATATAAACAATACTACACATCATAGCAGTAGAAGATGACTGGCATCGTAACACATGTATTTATAAAATATTGTGATACTAATTGAAGATAAGGGCCTAGCCACACTCTTCCCCATTTTCAATGTTTCTTGTATTTTCTCTTACTGAAAAGAAATGGTAGAGAAGCTTAGTCAATACCTAGAACACTCTTACAAGATTTCTCACTCCATTTGATAATCTTCAGTCCTATTGATACTGAAAATTCTGGAGTCTTTTAAATTTCCCATTCCTCTACTCTCCCTGCCTCTGTCCTTCCCTCCCTCTCTTTTCCCTTACATTCTCAAACACAGAGCTTTAAAAACATGGCTCCTGTGTGAAACTTTCATTGCATAACCTAAATCCTCTGTGTGTGTGTGTGTATGTGTGTGTTAAATATATAGATATCATAATCAAAATTAGATTAATGAAAAATAAAATATTCACTTATGATACTTGGAGTTTAGTAAATCATAATTTAACATTATCCAAATTCCCTTCTGGTCTTTTTTCAGATGCATGGTTTCACTTAGAAAGACTCATTTCTGGTGCACCTGGGTGGCTCTGTAGGTTAAGTGGCCAATTCTTGATTTTGGTTCAGATCATGATGCTGGGGTCCTGGGATCGAGCCCCACATGGGGGAGGGGGGTCCCTGCTCAGTGGGGGGTTTACTTCTCCCTCTGCCTCTGCCCCTTCCCCTGCTCATGCTCTCTCACTCTTTCATAAATAAATAAATAAATAAATAAATATCATTAAAAAATAAGAGACTCATTTCTTACATACAAGGTAGTATATGATTTTTTAAAAAAATGTTTCATGGAAAATATTAACACTATTACACATTAAATCATTTAATATTCAGAATTATTCCATGGAGACGGCATTAATACTTTCCATTTTATCTGTTCAAAAACAAAGACTCCAGAGAGATCAGTTAAGTAGCTTGTCCAAGTTTACAAGTGCTAAATACCAATAGGTCAAACTCAAGTTTATGACCTTTCTACTAAGCTTAACTTCCTCTATGTCTCATAACATAAGCTTATCTCTTATCTCTGGTAAAAGCTGCCCAAGATGTTGCATGGTTGTGATCATTTTCATCTTAAGTCTACAAGTTTTCTTCTTGTACTTAGCTGTATCTTAATGGTTCTAAGGTACACATTTTAAAAATACTGTAACATCCCTTAGATGAGGATGCATCTCATAGTCAAGGGCAGCTGACTGTCCTTCTCCAATTGACTTACTTCACTTATCATATGGTTCCACTTATATGGGGAATATAAGAAATTGTGGAAGGCATTATAAGGGAAAGGAGGAGAACTGAGTGGGAAAAATTAGAGAGGGTGACAAAACATGAGAGACTCCTAACTCTGGGAAATGAACAAGGTGTAGTGGAAGGGGAGGTGGGGCAGGGGAATGGGGTAACTGGGTGACGGGTACTGAGGAGGGTACATGATGGGATGAGGACTGGGTGTTATACTATATATTGGCAAATCTAACTTCAATTAAAAAAAAAAAAAAAACAGGGGCAACTGACATTCGCTGTTAGTCCTGTACTCAGCTGCCCTTGAGTAAACACAGTTACATTCCTCTGACACAATAGGACAAATGTAACTCCTGATGCTGGGTGCACACACAACCTAAGAGCCACTGGAGGAGAGAATAGGATCGTAGGTGCTGCACAAAATTTTTGTAACATCTTGTAAGATCAAAAAACCATTAGCTCCAGAATTTGCTATATTGAGTATGGACATCTTGGAAGAAAATCCCAGAGACAATTGCAGAGCTCTAACGAGAAATGCCTTTTCATCTATATCCTCAGTGGCATGAAGATTTATGGAAGATTTATGGAAAAACATGGCTTTGGATGACTCAGAATTGAGAAATAACTCAGAAAAAGTGGACTCTGTATGAGAGATATTTTAAGAATAATTAAATTATGGGGTGCCTGGGTGGCTCAGTAGGTTGGACATCCGATTCTCCCTTTTGGCTCAGGGTCATGATCTCAGGGTAGTGAGACTGAGCCCTGTGTCCGGCTCTGTGCTGGGCACAAAGCCTGCTTGGGATTCTCTATCTCCTTCTCTCTCTCCCTCTCCCTCTCCCCCAACCCCTGAATGCATGCACGTGCTTGCTTTCTCTCTCCCTCTTAAGTAAATAAACATTTTAAAAGAATAATTTATTTCATTTATATTTTTCATTTTATTTATGCACAAAATGCACAAAAATGCACATAATAAAATTTATGTTAAAATACCCTAAAAAGATCTTTTAGTACGTGTTATTGCTTAATTAGCAGTGCTTCTTTCTTTTCTTGGTGGTGTGTTTTGTAATAGATGGCATCTTAGAGATGATGAAACATGGGTAATTTAAGTGCATTTGTTTATTGGACAATCCTGTTATTTGCAGATGTTTGCTATCAAAGATAAATAGTGCCTTAATAAACCTCTTATATATTTATATATTCTTTCTTTTGTACTGTAGTCATGAGAAAATACACAGAGGGAGGATTATATGATAAGAAGAAATGAATATTTTTAGAGTTTTTTTTTGTAATAAAATCAAATTACACTGTTACCAGCATAGTATTCTAGTTTTCCAATGGAAATAACATGTTACTAATAGTTTACAATATTTTTAATGTAAAAGATTAGAATAGATAATTGTTTTAATTAGCGTTACTCCAATGACAAATAAAGTTGTATATTTTCCTACATGCTTATTTGCCAATCACATTTTCTCCTGCTAAAATAGTCTTGTTTCTCTTCCTCATCTATTAATCTTTTGATACAAAGAGTTACATTGGCAATTTGTATGCTTTTGTATATATTTTACATAGAAATCTTTTATCTACCATATTTTTATAAATATTATATAATCTATTTTACTTTCTAATTTTGTTCTATTCCCATGTTGTGAAGTTATAAAATTTTAAATAAATGTCTTTGGGATTTCTATTTTTGCAAAGTTTGATAAATACAAAGTTTTGTTTTTAAGACTTATTTTTTTAAAGATTTTATTTATTTATTCATGAGAGGCACAAAGAGAGGCAGAGACATAGGCAGAGGGAGAAACAGGCTCCTCACAGGACCCTGGGATCACACCCTGAGCCAAAGGCAGATGCTGAACCACTGAGCCACCCAGGTGCTCCCCCTTTCATTTTTTTCCCTCTAAATTCTTTTGCCTATTATTTAATCTCACCCTTTAAGTTTGATCAGACTAAAATGGTCTGTTCTATTATTATCTCCATGTGTGGTATTCTTAAGTCCTGCTTTGCCAGGGCAGTCCCGCTTCCACTCATTGTCCCAGCATATTATTTCATTCTCACGAATGTCCATATTTGGATGATAAATTATGTGGTCACTCTACTTATATATTTCTCAATTCCATCCTTTTAATCCACTCCCGTTCTTATCATCATACTCTGAATTTTCCCCCCTGCTGGTTGGTCTAAGAGACTCATTACTTAGTCCATCCATTCTACTGCTGGTTTCATTCTTGCTCTGCCCCAACCCATTCTCTACCTTGCAGCCCTAGTGGATGCCCCTTTTGTGCTTTAAATATTTAAAAACATGTATCCTGAATGAAGTAACTAGTAAATTCTCATACAGTTTTCCCCAAAGTGTTTTATATTTGTTCTGTCAAATGTCAAGGAAAACCTTGAAATTTTTTGCTTAATTGGTTTGGACATTAGTCTACTTGATATACTGTTCTCAATCATTTTATGATTCTTAGTAGTGAATGAAGAATTGTTTCTCTTTTCCCCAAAACAGAACCTTTCAAGTTTATGTAGGACTCAGAAGCCTAACAGTAAGTCTATAGTGAAAGCTATGTTTGTGAACTTTATTGTATGGATACATTAAGAATAAGAGCCTTGATTTTCAACCTTCAATTCTAGATCAGAGGATCGCTCACTGTGGCAGATGGTTAGTATGCTCCTCATATAATTTATGATAGAGATAACATGGTACATTTATTCTTTTTTTTTAAAAAAAGATTTTACTTATCTATTTGAGAGACACACAGAGAAAGAGAGAGCAGAGGGAGAGCAAAAGGGAGAAGCAGACTCCCTGCAGAGCAGAGAACCTGACATGGGGCTCGATCCCAGGACCCCAAGATCATGACTCAAGCTGAAGGCAGACGCTTAACAGGCTGAGCCACCCAGACACCCCAATACTTTTATTCTTAAAAGCCTTCCACCTAAATTCATATTTTCATTTTCACAGCATGTCTACTGGGTGGATATCTTATACCAAAAAGAAAAACCAGCTGAGAAAAATATATAGCATAGGTATTCGTCATATATACATATACATACATAGCATAGGTACATATACATATATAGCATAGGTATTATAAAAGTATAATAGAAGTTAATGTAGAACATTTTGTCTCATTTCCTGGTCCCATTCACTTAATTTCTTTATGAGACAGAACAAATTAATAAGGAAATAAATTTGACATTATCAACAATATAAAGCTATCTTCTTAATTTTCAAAAAAATCTTGTCATTTTTTGAAGAACTAGTTTTGTTTTTACATGGAGATTAAGTGCACGGTGTAGGAAAATTTGTAGTCAGTAACATGGCTATGAAAATATTTTGTTTACTTTTCTTTTCTCAGTTTGGGTAAGGAAGAAAGTGATTTAAGTAAGACAAAATCTCTAGGTTATGCTAAAATAGAAAATGTTAAAATATAAGTGCCATTCATACATCCTAATAGAAAGAATACTGTTATAGAATGTAAGTAATCTGCAATGCAGTTTAATTGATATACTCTATAGATACTCAGAGATGGGTACTTTCCATTCCTAAGAGTTTCTATCCACTTGGTCGAAATAGAAAACAAGGGAAAGTATCCAAAATGAGAATCTGAACATAGATGGGATAAACATCATTGCCACTGGGATCCTGGCAGCTGGTCTTTTGAGGACCTCCATTTCATCATGCTGAATATAAAGGAAAATAAACTTACATTTTTTTTTGATCTGAGAATATCAAGAAAAAATTTGATCCACTGTCTAAGCTCTTGATTGCATGAACAATTTGAAATGTTAGACAACAAATACAAGGACTAAGTCCCAACCTTTCAGTATTGGATGTTACCAAATAAACAGCTGGATACTGCTGACATTAACACCTATTATTGTGCTGCATTAGTTTTATGGATACAATAAACCCTCCTGGATGATGAACATTTTGTAATTCAAAGAATGACTCATGGAAATATAGTTTTCATTTGCTAAAGTGCTGTAGGATTGAATTTAGAAATGTCTTGCTGTGTTGAAATTGATTCCATTTGAATGGCAATCCAAAAGCTATAATAAACTTTAAAAATGTACAAGCATGCTTTGCTTCTTTCATTTATTTGGGAAAATATAAGCAGACAAATATAACAATGTTTCTGGGACCCATTGCACAGTTATATCCTATTACATAAAGTAGCATTATATAAAACAGAGTCATGATTATCACATCTATTTATGGAATAAATAAACATAGACCAAATTAAGTCAGTTTTTAAAATCTGTGAAATGGCATTCAACAAAACATTATAATTGAGGTTCATTCTGTCCAAAACTTTTTTTGAATGTTTTTGTACCTTGATTTAGATTGACCTGAAAGGCCAACATCTGGTGTTTTAAAAAGTATGTGCTAAAGCTCTACTAAAGGATTCACCAGGTGATTCTTTTTTTTTTTTTTTTAAGATTTTATTTATTTATTCATGACAGACACAGAGAGAAAGGCAGAGACACAGGCAGAGGGAGAAGCAGGCTCCATGAAGGGAGCCCAACGTGGGACTCGATCCAGGGTCTCCAGGATCATACCCCGGGCTGAAGGTGGTGCCACACCGCTAGGCCATCAGGGCTGCCCCAGGTGATTCTTTTAAGACAAGTCTAAACCAATACAGTTAAGATGAAATTCAATTTAAACATGTAATCTGTACCTTGTTTCTCACTTATCTCAATTACTGTGTTAAAAGTCTTAAACAGTTACCTATGACTAATATTTTCCTTATTTCTTTTTGAGGATTTAATTGCATCAGATTTTGATGAGCATGGCGACTCGGTCATTCCGGCAAGACAGCAGTTAGAGTAAATAATTTCTTTTTCTTTTTCTTTTTTTTTTGAGTAAATAATTTCTTAACAGCAAGATATGTCTTTCTTTGGGATCTTAAAACTAGGGTAGGTTCTTGTCGCTGTGGATTTTAGGATGAATGAATGACTTTTCAAAGACCCATTCATTGCAGTGATTTACTTTGAATATATTCCCAGAAAAATAAAAATTTTTGAGCTTTGAAGATTCAATTAAAAAAAAAAAGTTCCTGTAGAGAACATAACTTAATCTTTATAATATCCCCCTGCGGGACATAGTTAACTCTAGGAATTTAATTGCAGTGGTTCCTCATAAAACCATATACCTTTCCTGAGGTTTTCAGCACATGCACCTTTAAATGTGTACAAATGTTACATATATACATTTAAAAGGAGAGAGAGAAAAAAAGAAAATTCGGAGAACCAAGATGGGTATGCCTTAAAGTATTCCCTTTCCAGTCTGAAATCCCATGACTCTATAACCAGAGTTGGCTGTTTTTAATGCAGACAATAACAAGCTTGGTCTGGCTTTGCCAAAGTTGCAACGCCCAGCTAGAAACAAGCAAATCTACAAAACACAAAGATAAAACCCACCAGAGCATCCATTTTTCTCCGGGCAATTTAGAAATGAGTCTGTTTTCTCTCCTTCTAACTTCTGGAAAGAAAAGCAACCTTGTATAATCACACTGATCCTCGTTTCAGTAAATCTCAGTTGAAAAACTTGTGGCAGTCTCATTTCCTCATTCCAGCATAATTTCTGTATACAGAATGTTTCATTATTTCACCCTTCCTTAAAAATATGCTTTAATCTAGTCTACAGAGTTGCCCATTCTACAATGTTACCTTAGAGAAGCCACTCAATAGCCTTGTTTCATAACAAGTTATATAGGCACAGAGGGAGATGTTATGCACCAGCTGGTTCAGAAGTTGATAGTTTATAACTGCAAATATCTGAGATGTGGGATGAAAGGTACTATTATGTTATTACCATGAATGTACAATTACTGTAAATACTCTGGTAACCCAGGCCTGAAAGAATCTATTAAGTTAACATTATGCATTCTTTGGGTTTTGAGGTTTCTGAAACTCATCCATCATTCAGTGCCAATGACATTTATAAATACCACGAGGCCTGATGATCAGGCTGCTTTGTTGCATTTCTCTGCCTCTCCCTCTCTGTCTTCCTGTCCCCCCATCTTTATCTAACCTCTGTGACCAATCACTTGAAAAACAGTGTTGGAGTGTTCCTACACAATCATTTTGTAATTAATAAGAAGTGACTTTATGGGGCTGTCTGATACCCCCTGGTAGGGGAAAGTCTGGGTTATGTCTAATGGATTTTTTCCATCTTTTTGGTGGTGATGTGTGGCAAAAGGATTGTAAATGCAGATAGTCTATGTAATGGATTGTGGCACTCAAGACTGATGTGAAGGGCAGTCGGGGAAAACAAGAGGCTTTCAGAAAGGATGTTCTGTGGGACAAGGTCATTGATAACCACTTTTCCATTTTTCATTTATTTAAACATATTTTTGGCCTTTGAGCATGGCGACTCAACAACTTTTCTGCTTTCAACAACTTTTTTTTCCAAAATTTTTTTTAATGTAAGCAAATGAACTAAGGGAATGATGGCTTTAAGAGAGAGATGTGAACAGCTCTGAATGGAGCATTTGGTTTTGCAGCAACTTTGGCTGTGCTCCATTTCATCTCACATGAGTCTTCTTCTAAGGGTGTTACCATAGACTCATGTGTGTTTTACCTAACACCTTGCAAAGCATTTTCTTAAAATGTAAGTCTTGGGAGTCTTGGGAACATTTTGCCTATTGGCTAGAAACCTAAATGGTTATCAACTCAAAAGATCATTATGATAGCATGAAAAATTATTGTGAATTGAAAAACACAAAGCCATCTATTAAGTCAGACAGAGTAGGACCAGGGGTAAAGACAGGCAGGTTGGATTACAGTCACACACTGACATTTGATGTCTAATGCTTGTTTTTTCTACAATTCTCTCCTTTTCCTCCCTGTCTCCCTCCATCTCTTTTGCCCTTTCTTCTTTTCTTCTAGAAATATTTATTAAGATTTTCCTTTGTGCTAGACTTGTACCAGTGAGATAAAAATTAACAGAGCCTAAACCTACAAGCTTTAGGCCTAGTGGTGGAGAGACAAACAATTGCTCTAATACTGAATGTGTAAATTGCCAAGCAAGATAAATGTTCTGGATGAAAGGGACAGCTCTCTAATAATAAGAGAGTTAAGCAGAAAACCGAACACTGATAATTTGAAGGTTTGACATCTTGCAGTCAGGAAGACTTGTATGTGGGCAGCACTGGAGTTAGAATATGAGGAATTGGGAGTTGACTATATGGAGGGAGGTCGGAGGAAGAAGTAGCTGATGCAAAGGCTGGGTGGTGGGAGGTCTATATGAACTCAGGAAGCAGCAGAAAGTAAAATGTTGCTAATCTGCAATGAGGTTGTATAAGGCATATGAAGAAGTGCTAATCAGAAGGGAAATGCAGATCAAACCATGAGCAGCTATCACTTTATGCCTGTTAGGGTGGCTGTTAGAAAAAAAAAAAGAGAGAAGCGTTGCTAAGTAAGTAGAAAAGCTAAAATATGTGTGCCCTGTTGCTGGGAATGTAAGATTGTACGGGCCTTTTGGGCAACAACACAGGGGATTCCTCACAAAATTAAAAATAGAACTACTGGTGACTCAACAATCCCACTTGTGGGCACATACCCAAAATAATTGAAATCAAGATCTCAAGTAGAAATCTGAACAACCATGGTCACTGAAGCACTATTCACAATAGCCAAGGTATAAAAGCAACCTAAATGTCCACTGACAGATGAAAGGATAAAGAAAATGCGGTATATAGGTACAATGGAATACTATTCAGCCTTTAAAATAAAAAAGAAAATCCTAGCATTTGCAATGACATGTATGATAGATGACTCTAGGGTACATCTTGCTAAGTGAAATAAGCCAGTCACAGAAGGGCAATTATTGCATGATTCCAATTACATTAGACAAGGCATTTTTTTTTGCACAAATTAAATTTGTGATTGATTTCCCAAAGTTGACATGCAATTTGATTTTGTTAGCAGATAATGCAATTTATTTTATAATATATTATTAATAATGAAGTTATTTTATCATTTTCACATTTAATAATTTTGGTTTAAATTCTGCTTATAAGTAATTTCTTTTATATTTATGTCCTGGATATCTTCTGCTTGCCCTTCCTATGCCCAAATGAGCTTTGTAGACTCTGTCAACAGTTGCACTTGACCTCTGGCTTTGACTTGGGTTGATTAATTAGGGGGTAAGAGAGGAAAATAAAGTGAGTATCATTATTCTTCCAGCCCTTCCCTGAGAGATCACCATAGCCCGCTGGTGTCCAACACAGCACATATCAGACAGCCCTTTGCACAGCTCTCTTTGTCTTTACTCACTTCTTTCAGCCTAGAGTTTGAAATACCCCATGTTTTACAGTATCTCTTGTATTTTCCCTACACTATGACCACACCATTGAAAATAGTCTTATTACTAAACTCTTATGGGGTATCCTAATTTAATTGTACCATTTTCTGTTGATATCCTGATTAATACAGGTTATATTATTATGTTTTATTATGTTCATGAAAATTATGAAGATTCCCTAAAAGTCTTCACAAGTTTTTATATATACATATATGTGTGTATACACACACACACACACACACAGACCTTCTAATTTACATGGAGATAGATAGGTAGGTAGGTAGGTAGGTAGGTAGATAGATAGATAGATAGACAGATAGAGTACTTCATACCCAAGATTCTAAATAAAGTCAAAGCATAGACTGGAAGAAAACCTTTGTAACTCCTTAGCTGATTCCAGATATCAGCAAAGCATTTGCAGAGGCCTCTAAGAGTAAGGGACATTGGGAGAATGAAGAAAAATTAGAATTCTTTCATGAACTTTAGTGTAGTCAAGTCCCTTCTCTTATGACCAACATAGTCAACCCATCTCCTATAGCACAGGTTTATTATCATTTAGTTCAATCTCCAGCTTCCTTGGAGATTGAAAAACACCTCTCAGATACTTTATTACATAAGCAGTCTGCTTAGCAATCTGCCTCAAGTTTTACTCTCTCCACTGTCATAGGATGCACCGCTGAAAGTATCTGTGGTTGTGTGCAACTCTGAAGTTGAGATGGGCACAGACTCCACATTCAGACAAACTTTGGTTCAAATCTCCTCTCAGCTAATTCCCAAATTTGTGATTATGAGTAAACTCGTTAACCTTTTTGAGCTTTGGTTCTTGATCTGTGCAACTGTACAACAGCATTAATATTATCTTTTCTTAAGCATTTGGTAATTAAATGAGATAATATAAAGTACATAGACCAATGCTTGTTTACAGAGGTTTTTTTTTTTTTTAAATCCATTTTGATTTCTGGTCTGGAACACAATCAAAATGAGAGAAGTTTGACACATACCGTACAAGAAGCAATTTGACACATATGTTCTTAAGCCACTTCACAGTTGCATGCTATTAGATTGAAATAGCCAGACATAGTTGCTACAATGGGCTTGCTCCACTGTTTATTAGTAGTCTTCTCTTTATCTTCTTCTTAATTTATATTTCAGTGGCATCTCATTCTTTTCATTCACCTTCCCATGTAGTGCCTCCTTGGGAAACCTAGCCCAAGGTGACACATATGTGATGCTCAATAAAATATGGTGAATTACATAGGTGAAGTGTTGACTTTGTTTCTCCCGTGTCTTACCTTTCCTACATGGTCCCAATGACATCTACTACTTATATCACAATGTTTCTAGGGGCACCTCAAATATTTTTTACATACTATAATTCCCCAATCAGTTTCATTTTAACTCAGAAAATAGGTAAATGATTCTTAACAGTATAAACATACATTTCAGATTCTACTAAAATGCAAAACAACAACACAAAAAGCAAAAAAAAAAAAAAGTCAACAGCTATTATGAACTATCATACAAAAAAATGAATTAACTTCAGGATGCCCCTTCCTCACTCATCTTCCTCAATAATACCACCAGTCTTAGTATTTCCATTTAAGGACCCTACAAACTATATGTCATTCACATTGGATAAAAAGCAATTCTAAGAGAAAATATTAGGAAATCTGTTAAGCATAGTGATAAGCAAATTAGAAATTTATGTCAAACTGTTTTAAATATTAAGGTAGCATAATCTGAGAATTCTAGTTCTAAATTCAGGGTATTTAAATGGCCTTCATAGTTCCTACAAAGGAGGACTTTTAAATTCAGTCTTTTAAAAGATCTTGAATGGCCAGATAAAAATCAGAAGGCAAACCAATTCCCACCATGTCTGATGTGAACTCCCATTTTGTGTGCTGGATGACTTAATGGAAGCCTGGGGCAGATCAACTTACTGTAGCACAAGGTGTCTCTGTCCTAGGGTTTGTGTACCTGCATTAGTAGCAAGTCTAGTCATATATTACACACCTACTTTGGCTGTAACTGGAGACAGCTGATGTACAATAGTGCTGAAAGAAGTGTACTTTTTCAGCCAGGGAACTTGTAACAGATCCTGCTTCGTCTACCATTGCCACACAAAGTATCCCCATTCCATCCTTCCGAAAAGTGCTCGAGCGATTGAAGGTGAAAAAGTAGAGCAGAATAGAATGTGTATGTCTGAGAGAGTCTGGCCACTCAACATTCCAAATATGATGTAACCTAAATCCCGAATGTTTTTATTTCTTTTTAAAAAATTTCTTCTTTTAAGTTGGCAACTTGAATGAAATTTATTTTTTAGAAGTATACTTATGAATTTTCACTAGTTTCTTTTCCTCAAGAACCTAGGATGTTTCAAAGACTCAATACATCAAATTTTAGAATTTAATAAAACTCATCTTGCTGATAAAAAGGGAAAGAGAGAACAAGCAAGAGAGAATGTTACCATTCTCTCTTTTACTGGTAAAATTCTAACAAAAGTAACCTGCACAAATTCACAGGATATGATAACCACAAAGATGAGTCCTTAAAATGCTTTTTCAGGGATTAATTTGATAAGATGTCTTGTAAGGGTTTGGATATTAAATATGGAAGAGAGCCATGGGACTTTCACCTCTTATGGGAGGCAGGGAGCTGGGAAAATGCTGCTGCCCTTCTTGGCCATCACCAGTCTGATTTCTTCTCCACCAAGGGTGCTGAAGATCAGGGAGGGGGAAGGAGGCAAACCAGATAGCTCTTGGCTTAAGTAGTATTTCTATATGATTTGTGGGCTTCAATTTTCCATGGCTCTCCTTCTCAAAGACATTAGACAGCTACTCTTTAATCTTTCCTGGGGCAGCTTTAATCTCTCCCCACTTAGGCATTTCTAAATTGGGGATAAGAGCAATACCATGAGGATTAGCTGAGCATATTTGTAGGTACTTAACAATCACTGTAAGGTTGTCTTTTTTTTTTTTTTCTCCTTTTGAAAAAATGTTACTTCGAAGTTGAATTTCATCTTTAATGGTTCTGCTGAAATTAACTTCCTCCTAATCATGAGCTGTTTATGAAGAGCAGAGGAACGACTCAGATGCTTTGGTACAGTGGCTTTGGAAAAGTATTTTGTTAAATGACTGCCTCTTATCCTGAAAGAATATGTCTCACAGCAAAGTTTGGAAAAAGAGGAAGAGAAAAAAAGGAGTGGGATATATTTTAATTGGTATAATAAGAAGTAGAGTATATCCATGAGAAGACAGATATCTAAAGATCCTGAGCTCATAGGCTCCTACAAAGGACTGACATTACACGTTCATGGTATGGCCTATCAGCCTACCACCCAGGTGGTTGCTATTTTTAGCTGATTCTTTTATGTAGGATGTTTGCAAGCCTGCGAGGATTTCAGATTTCACAGGGACACATTGGGTTCTCAGCCCTTCAAGTATTAACATTCTTTAGAGACTTCACTCCCAGAGATGAGCTTTCCTGAGACTGCTCTACTATGCTATCTACCTCGTAAAGGGACATCACCAATTGCCTTAGGGCACTCAGTTGCTCAAAACACTAGTTAACATTGGGAAAATAGAGCTGATCACTTCACAAAAACCATTCTTCATCGTCTTAAGAACAGATTCAGTTACCCACATAGTCCCTTAATTCGTGAGCTCTTGATTCAGTTACCAGTGGCCATAGCCCTAATCAAGTACATGATGGCTACATACAGTGACGTTTACCTGGCTGAGGGGTTATGAATTTAGCATTAAAGATAAAAAGAAAAAAAATAAAAATAAAAATAAAAATAAAAAGATCATGTTAGCACTGCTGTGTGATTATTCTTTATTATCAATAAAATTTCTAAGACATCAATTTCATTTTTTTTCCCAATCAGATTGTTGATAATTGTGGCTCTTACCAATCCCACACACTGCTCCAGCCCCCATCACCGCCCATTACTTAAAATAATTTATAATATAGTATACTGATGGCTGGGGGGACCACATGGGGTGGAGCTGCCAATGGTCTTGATTCTACCTCTGACTGTGAGCAAGGCACCCAGCTCCCCTGGTCCTAGTTCCTCCATCAAGGATTCCTTCTAGCTCTTACAATCTTGAATTCATAGGAATGAATTGTGGAACTGAGTCCCAGAAATGAATCATATTGTGGTGATTTTCTTACATTTTTACTGGAACTTGTCACAACCTGTTTTGTATTATGAGTGATATAACATTTCTGCTGCTTTCCTTCTTGTTCATAATTAATGACAGCTATCGGCCTTCACGTTCCTCCATAAATATAGCTGTTTATAATTTCTTCTCCATTTTTTTTCAGAAAAATATATAGACTTTCTGTATTTCTTAACATCTAGTGAATTGTGATATTGCCCAGAGTACTTTATGGATTAGAAAGTGATTTCACACAGCTTTTCCTTTAAAAATTGACATCGTCATATGAAGTAGATATTATTCTCATTTATAGACCAGGGAAGAAAGATCTATAAAGTAAACTGCTTGAAGTTTCAAGCTAGTAAAGTGAGGGAACTGAAATCTAAAATTCCTATTTTCCGACTCCTAACTCAAGGAATTAGAACTTTGAAGTCAGATGCCTTGGTTGAGGCTTTTGAACTAAGGACAAAAGGTATTTGGGAAAGCTGTTCAGTCTTCTGAGCTTCGGTTTTCCCCCATGGAAAATGGTGACAGTCATGGCTAGCTCTCAGTGAGGTTGTGGGGATTAAAGAAAATAACCTTTAGATTAGGGCGCTTCACAGAATCCAGCAGATACTGAGTATATACTTAACAAAGTCAAGCGTCCTTTCCTATATCCTTCCATATTCTTGGTTGGCTCTATTCTGGCCAACTGGGATCTTCATGGCTCAGGGAGTTAGTACAGGATGTCCTGCTTCCTTTTCTGAGTAACTTATTCTTACAGATCAATCATAATACTTTTTATGTTAGTCTTATAAAACACTTATGAAACTTCAGTTGAGATCTGATTGGCAATGAATACTTATTTCCATGGTGATGATTACTGTGGAATGTCATCTTAAAAACACCTTAACAACACATTACATTTATAAATAAAAAAGGCACAAAAAGAGACAAAAACCTCTCTACTACCTTTCTCCTTAGATATGGTATTAGGGTTCTAAAACTAGCTTCGTAAATTGAAAAAAAAAAAAAAGAAAGAAATTGTATTTAAAAAGCCAAGAAAGAAAAAAAAATGTTTCTTATTTTCTTAGATATTCTCCAAAATCCTTAAGGTAGTTGATTCTCAGGATGAGAATTTCAAACAGAAGCTCAATCAAGAAATTGCCATGTATTAATTCATTCCTTTGTAATGTGTATCATCCCACTAGAATGGAAGCAGCATGAAAGAAGAGACCTGGTCTGGGTTGTTCTTTATATCCTGAGCCTAGAGCAAAGCCATGAATCTAGAGGGTCTCAATAAATATTTGTGAAATGAAGGAATGAATGAAATGAATATGTGAATAGGCTTGAGCACTTTATGTGTTGAGGATAGGTACACATAGATACAGAAGATGCTCTCCTCCCCTCATTGGACTTGCTGTCCACCTCAAAGACATGGCTGACCAAGAAGAGAGGATTATGTACTACCAGTGAGTATAGGAGTGGTGTCGCTTAATGGCTAGGGAAGGTATGTATCTTAGGAGTTCAGGGAAGCAAAGGCTCACTGTCAAAATGGAAAAACCACTGCTCCTGCTACAGTAATCAGTCTGATAAGGCTTTTAAATGAATATACACGGCATTAAACCAATGGCTATATTCATGCTCAAAAGATGCCACCACTTGGGTTTATATGAATGCTGAAACAAACAAAAAAGAGAAAACAAAACCAGAAAACTTGCCATGATATAAAAACATGGTTCTACTTGCATTTGTGATATTCTAATGGTCTTATTATTAATTTTCTGGTACACTGTGTGATTTGCTAAGGCCCCTTTGGACTTTTACTAAAAGCAGTAATTCTGCTTTCTGAGAATTAACACACCTTCTAATGTCAGTTGTCCTTAAATATGTCCATGTACAAGCAGGTTTGACATTATATAAACACAGTGTCTTAAAGCTCTGGTCCCAGATATAGAGTAGGATGTGGTGGGTGGTCAGAATTCAGATTAATACAAGAAAGGAAGGCACTTTAAAAAATGGAACATTGTTTCTAATTTTAAAGATGAAGGTAGTCAATGGATAATTGGAAAACAGAAATACACACTTTTAAATTCATAACACCACTCAGATTACCATCATAATAATTTCTGTTATGTTCTTAAAATCATAGTCACATATTCAAAATCAGTATAAAATATGTATATTTGTTAATGTGTATTTGAAAAAATACATTTTGCTAATATATCATGAAAAATTTTAAATGTCAAACATTACCTATTTTACACATTTTTTTGGTGACAATTATCAGGCTCTGTACTGAATCTGTAAGTACAGGGTAGATAGTTGAGGGAAAAAAAGGAGATATGATTTCATCCTCATAGGGTTAAGATCTAATGAATAAAGCAGATCTTTAGATCCACTGATATTTTATTTACCAAATGTACAAGCAGGGTTACATAGTACTATAAAATAGCAAAAATCTGGGGACCTAATTCCTCCAAATATCACAAAGCACAGAAGTTTCCTCTGACAAAGCAGAATTTAAGATGGAAGTCAAGAATAAGAAAGCAAGAAAGGAGGAGTGGTGTATGGGAGGGAAGGATCCAGGCACACAGAAGAATGTACACAAAGATTTTGAGGGAGAACTGACAAGACTTGGCTGGAGGGCAGAGAGTAAGATGGAAAGTGGTGTGAAATGAGATTGGAAAGCCAGGCATGGATGTGTTACTCTGGAGCATACACCCTGTGTGTGATTTTGTGTGAGACAAATGGAAGATCACGGATAGCTTTAAGCACAAGAGTGGGTATGATCTGACTGACATTTTAAAAAATAATTATCCTGGCTGCAATGTCAAGAGGATATTGGTAACAGACTACATCATAGTTTCCAGGGAAGAAATCACAGTGTCTTAGACCAGGGTGGTAATGGTGGAGTTAGAAAAAGTGGATAAGTCCTGGAGATAGTGCCTTGGTGCCTGCAGGATTTGTTGTTGTACTGGGTGTGGGAGATGACCAGTAAGGGAGGGACAATTTTTAGGTTTTTGGCATGATCATTTCAGGGTGGTGGAAACATTTACTCATTTTTAGTTTGGTTGGAAAGAATTTCGTTTTGAACATGTTGAGTTTAAAATGTCTACATGACATTTGTTATAACCACATAGATTTATATTATATGCATCAATTTTTTAAAATGTGTCTGTTAATTTTAGAGCAGAATTTATTTCTATTTTATATTAGTTTAGTTTAAAAATCCAGTGACCGTCCTTATAGATTTACCTTTGTCCGTATCTCTGTTTCCTTAGGAAACATGGTAACCTAACTGGTACATTTAAAAGCTTTTCAATGTATCACAAGGATTTTTCTTTATTTTTAATAAAGAAACTTCTACAAACACTTTTGAGTACAATATGGGCTCTCCTTACAGACTCACCTATTGCTGGCTTTGGCATTAACTCTATCAGTGAAACCTCATCACCAATAAGTAATCTTCAAACAGCAGAGAAACTTTGGGAGAGCCCTATGTAAACCCCAAAGCAAAGGAAAGGTCTAATAGAAAAGGCTATACAGTTTCTCTCCTTTCTTTTATTGAATCTGTCATGCTATTGTAGAATCAGGTTATAATTATATATATATATATATATATATATATATATAACCTGAACATAACCTATACATACATATATGGGTCATTTTTTTCAGCTTTTTAAACTTATTTTAAAAACATTTTCCAGCACTCAGTACTTAACTAAAGGATCCTAATTAAGTAAGTAAAACATTTGTCAAAATTGCATTAGCTCTTCAGGCTCCACGCTCAGCATGGAGTCTGTTCAAGACTCTCTTCCTCTCCCTCTTCCCCTCCCTACCTCTCTTTCTCTCCATCTCTCTGTCTCAAATAATTAAATAAATCTTTTTAAAAATTCCATTATGTCTTAATTTTTTAAAAGACTGATTTTATTTATTTATTTATTTATTTATTTATTTATTTATTTGAGAGAGAGAGAGAGTGCATGAGCAGGAAGGGGAGGGGCAGACAGAGGAAGAAGCTGACTCCCTGCTGAGCAGAGAGCCCAACTTGGGGCTCTATTCCAGGACCCTGAGATAATGACCTGAGCCAAAGGCAGATGCTTAACCGACTGAGCCACCTCATTAGGCCTTAATTTTAAAATTACACATATTTAGCTAGAAAATAAAAATCTAATTACTTACAATTACCCTTATTGATTGAGTAAAATTTTGTGTCATTTCTATTATTTTTTCCTTAAATTGTTTTAATTCATTGAATAGCTGATCATTTCCTCTAAATGTGTCTTGATTAATTTTAATCTAGTTCTTTCCAAAGCCATTGTATGTACTGTTATTATACCCTGAACACTGAAGGGATATAGAATTCCTATAATTTTTATCACCAGATAATGCTGAAGTCTAATTCGTTTTACTTGATATGCTGTCTTTTCAGTTTAACATAAATTTTGTTTCTCCTTCCCTAGTTTCTGAAAGTATTCATATTTCTAGTTTATTCTTTTTTATTCTTTCCTTTCTCCTTTATCAAAAAGAGTTGATGGGGATTCCTGGGTGGCTCAGTGGTTTGGCGCCTGCCTTTGGCCAAGGGCGGGGTCCTGGAGTCCCGGGATCGAGTCCCACGTTAGGCTCCCGGCATTAAGCCTGCTTCTCCCACCTCCTGTGTCTCTGCCTCTCTCTCTCTCTCTGTGTGTCTATCATGAATAAATAAAAAAATAAGAGTTGAGCTCTTTTGACATATGAAGATATCCTTTGATTCATTTATTGAGGGCAAGAAGAAGTGATGAAATAATCCCTTCTTTTTTTTAATCCCATGACCAAAGAGAAAAAACTATGCAGATAAATTGAGAGCATTTTGGGAGAGCCAGGCATATAGAGTCTGAGAAAGTACATTTTATTGCAGTAGCTCATAGATTCCATTTAAAAGAATGTTCTTCTTTTCCACCTGTCTTCAAGGATCAGTCTGGAGTTCACAGGTGTGGCATGATAGGAAGTCATGGGCAGTAGAGTGAAGAAGGGGTGCATACCTTTGTGAAGACATTAAACCCCCTTTAAGAAAAAAAGACCAAAGCGCTGACCAAATTGAAACCTGCTGTCATTCAGGCCACTAGTTTGTTACTCCAAGGTTTATCATAATTATAGTGATTTTCTTTTAAATATAAACATTTACATGAAATCTTTTCCTGCCTATAAAAAGAAAGAAATCATGCTTTAAACAGTTGTTTAGAAGCTTTAGTTTACATAAGAGTTCTACAGGGAGTTTTTACAAATGTGGGTTCCTGGGCACCACCTTGCAAATTTTCTGATTCTACAAATCTGAAGAGAAGGCCTCTGAGGAGATGGCTCAGGCTTCCATGAGCACCTCCTGAATCACGGTGGCTCCATTTGATCCAACTCAATTCACATTCTCACCTCTAAGTCATTGTCCCACCAGCTTCCAAAGTCTCTTGTAATTGAGTTTAAAGTAGTGTCTAAACACCTCATCCTTTTTATTTTTTTAAATTAAGATATAGTTGACTCACAATGTTGTTAGTTTTAGGCGTACAACTTCATGATTCAACAATTCTGCATGTTATACTGTGCTCACCACCTTCATGGCTTACCATCTGTCACCAAACTGTGCTACTACAATACCACTGATCATATTCCCTATGTTCTTCCTTTCATCCTTGCGAATTACTGATTCCGTTACTGGGAGCCTGTGTCTCCCATTCCCCTTCAGCCATTTTCCCCATTCCCCCACTCTCTGGCAACCATCAGTTTGTCCTCTGTATTCATGATAATATTTTTGCTTGTTTGTTTGTTCCTTTGTTCCATTTTTTAGATTCCACATATAAGTAAAATCATATGGTATTTGTTTTTCTCTGTCTGACTTACTTCGCTTAGCGTAATACCCGTCAGGCCTAAAGATCATACAGTGTTTATATTTTTAATTTTTTCGGTAACTTCCATACTGTTTTCCACAGTAGCTGCACCAATTTACATTCCCTCCAACAATGCACGAGGGTCCCTTTTTCTTTATATCTTCACCAACATTTGCTATTTCTTGTCTTTTTGAGTTTAGCCATCCTGACAAGTATGAGGTGATGGCTCACTGTGGTTCTGATTTGCATTTCCTTGATGATGAGTGATGTTGAGCATCTTTTCATGTCCAACATCTCATCTTTATGTTCTATCAAAGCCATTTTTTAAATAGCAAAGAGATTTTTTAAAGTCTAACTTTTGGTGATAGGGAAGCTGGCATTTGAGTTCCATATTATGCTGTTTAAAGGAGGATGAACTTGGTTGGGTATGTTGCTTTATCTCTGAGCTTCATTTTTGCCATCTCTGAAATGGAGATAATAAGGAACTGAGATCACAGGATGATTGTGAAGAATAAATGAGACAACCTATGCAAAGTACTTAACACTGTACCTGCCACACACAGTACAGAATCCATGCTTGTTGCTGTTACTACCATTATTTTTCTATAAGAATCAATGCTTATGCTGAAAACTTACAAAACTAGTAAGTCTGCACTGATTTACTAGGATGTTTTACATATCCTCCGACTCATCCTCCAAACACGACAAAATAACAAAGTTGTCATTTTTATTATTTTATGCCAGCAGGGAGAAAGTGTATCTCTACTATAACACTAGGATATAGTTTTAAATTGGGAGATTGAAAATCTCTTGAGATCTTTCTGTTCGATAAAATATATTTTATCATTGTCCTACATCATTCTGAGTATACAACTCGTGAGATAGGTTCTGTTTCTTTAATTGTTATCACCTATTTCCAAACAATGAGAAAAAAATTGTTTCTACATTTTTCCTAAAATAGAAAGAGGTAGAGCTGTAATGGGCAAAGTAGCAATGATGTGTATAAGAAGTTCTGTGAATTTCTGCCTCTCCTTTTGTTATTTAAGGCATGAGTGCAACATATTTTTATAAAAGTCCAAGTACCTGAGAAATGTTAAGAAGCTGTAAATTCTCAGAGCCTTAATATGCTCACCCAATTGAAACAGACGATTTTGTTACTAGTGAAGTCAGAGACATACTGACTAAATGACTATATTAAATTGATAAAAGTACTCATTTTATGGCCTAATTATGTGAACATTTCTATGCAAAATTACATAAATTGTGATCACATTAAAGAGTGTATTATGATGCTATTTCATTCTTACACAAAATAAAGGAGGAAGTAGGAGGCGGGGGAGTAAGGGGGGAGGTGAGGGAAAGTGGGAAGCAGAAAAAAGATAATCTATCAACAAATGTTTGTTCAACAACTACTATACTCAGCACTATTTCAGGAGCTAAGGAGAAAAAATTTATCTTGGTAGAGGTCATAGTCTGATTACAAGAAAAATATGTATACAATAAAGAAAAGAAAGAAAGAAAAGAGAGAAGAGACAGAGAGAAGAAATTAACGATATGGGAATAAATGGTCTGGCCTCTAAGTTTGCAGGCATTTAGGGTAAGCAAGTAAAAGTGAGTGAAAAAAAACTTCCCATGTGAGCTTGCCCCAGTGTACCTGTTAGGGAGGGGATGAAGAGGACTTTGTCAGAGGAAGTGCAGAGAAGACAGTAGATAAAGGAGGAAAGGGGGATTGATCCCCTAGAATCTGGAGGAACCATGTAGAGACCTGAATGGGTTTCGAGAAGAGAGATAAGTCATCTTTTAATAACCCACACATATTTTTTTTTCCCCACACATAATTTTAACAGCGTCGGCTGCCACTGCCAGCAAGTAGGAAGGTTGAGATTCTCTGCTTCTCTCAGTTCTACAAGGTAGGAGGGATGATGATGTGTATTTTGGCCAGTGACTGCTGTTGCCATGAAAAGAAAAATCCCTGCACATTAAGTATAGAGGTGGCTAAAATGGACCTATAAACTTCTAAAAAAACAACACCATTAAGGATCGAAGCCAACCGCATGGCCTTTTCTCTCTACCCAGAGCCATTTATTTTATTAGAAAATGTGAAGAGCACAGAGAGTCACCTGAAAGTAATGTCACTGAACTGCAGAACTACATTCATTGGTAAGCATCTGAGACCAGCATCTGTGTAAACTACGTGGACCAGATGGGGCCATCCATGCTCAGTCCTATTGGCCAGTCATGATCCCCATCTATGACTTATTCTCTCAAGGGAACACACCTTTTTTTTTTACCAGCTCATAAAAAGTTTCTTGAGACTTTTGTCATCCATTTTAAATGCAGATATTTAAAGATCACAAATTGATCCTTAAATTAACTATCCTTTTATGAGGTTTTAAACTCTCTAGTCAACAACGCCTTGGCACTCATAAGAAAAATAGAATTCTTTTTAAGCCTTTTGCTTCTAAATGCTTGTCCTCAAAATGTCTTCTTCTCCTAATTAAGTGTTTTTTAAATCATTACAACATGAAGAAAACATGTAGATCCCATGCACTCAATCCTATGATGAGTATTTTTAGCTTCTCAGAAATACAAAGTTGGTTAAGCATCACTGTGACTATTAATGCCCAGTTTCCTTAAGGAAGGTCTGAATCACTAACATCAGCAGCATCTTCAAAGGCAGTACAGTGGTCATAGTTAATTATATTTTCATGTCTTGCTGAAAACACTATCCACCCAATGATCCTATGTCTACTTTAAAGTTACAACACTTCAACAGTATTTTGTAGAATTATTATAACTGTGGTATTTAGCAGTAGCCACTAAAGCAGGAGGGCAGTGATTGAATATTTTCTGTGGCTCTATAGAGCTGCAATAACAACAGGCCACAAATTGGGTGACTTAAACAACAGAAATTTATTATCTCACATTTCTGGAAGCTCAAGGTGTCAGTGGGGTTAGTGGTGATTGGTTCCTTCTGACAGCTGTGCAGGAGAAACTGTCCCATGCCTCTCCTCAGGCTTCCAGTGGTTTGCTGGCCATCTCTGGCCATTTGTTGGCTTGTAGATACATCTGCAAACAGTCTCTGCCTGCATCTTCGTGTTGTGTTTTCCATACGTGTGTATGTCTGTGTCCAAATTTCCCCTTTTTATAAGGACACCAGTCACATTGGATCAGGTGCCCACCCTACCCTAGTACAACTTCTTCTTTACTTGCCAATGACCTATTTCCAAATAAGGTCACATTCTGGAGTACTGGGGGGTGGGAACTTCAAAATATGACTTTTGGAGGACACAATTTATCTCGTAGAGGTATTATGGTGAAAGTAGGTCACCTGAAATCTGGAAGCTCAAGGTGTCAGTGGGGTTAGTGGTGATTGGTTCCTTCTGACAGCTGTGCAGGAGAAACTGTCCCATGCCTCTCCTCAGGCTTCCAGTGGTTTGCTGGCCATCTCTGGCCATTTGTTGGCTTGTAGATACATCTGCAAACAGTCTCTGCCTGCATCTTCGTGTTGTGTTTTCCATACGTGTGTATGTCTGTGTCCAAATTTCCCCTTTTTATAAGGACACCAGTCACATTGGATCAGGTGCCCACCCTACCCTAGTACAACTTCTTCTTTACTTGCCAATGACCTATTTCCAAATAAGGTCACATTCTGGAGTACTGGGGGGTGGGAACTTCAAAATATGACTTTTGGAGGACACAATTTATCTCGTAGAGGTATTATGGTGAAAGTAGGTCACCTGAAATTAGAATCTTTCTTGAAAAGATTGTAAAGCTTAGGGGTCAATGTTGACCTCTGTGGCTCTCAACTCTCTCTATATCTAGCTTGCTATACTGCATGCTTTCCAGAGATTCTAGTTTTGTTCTAAATCAAAAGTTTCGGGATCCCTGGGTGGCGCAGCGGTTTGGCGCCTGCCTTTGGCCCAGGGCGCGATCCTGGAGACCCGGGATCGAATCCCACATCGGGCTCCCGGTGCATGGAGCCTGCTTCTCCCTCTGCCTGTGTCTCTGCCTCTCTCTCTCTCTGTGACTATCATAAATAAATAAAAATTAAAAAAAAAAGTTTCATCTTCAAAGGATTTTTACCCTCAGGAAAAAATAAAATCTTTAGGGAAGACACATACTCAAACTTTTCTCAGTAGATTTCAATAGAAGCCCCACCTCTAGCTAGCAATTTTGCTGACTGATTTGTCTCTTAACCCTTGTGTCTTTTCCCTCCTGCCGTCTTTGGATAATATAGCAGCTCAAGAACTATTTGAGTGAGAGTCCAAAGGGCAAAAGGACTCTCCTTCTTTCCTTCACTTATTCATTCCACAAATGGTTTTGAGAACCACTCTTGATGGTGCTGTAGGCTCTTCAGATAAAAGTATGAATAAGGCACCCTCCCTGACATCCAAGGGCTGTACACTAGTGGTAAAGGCAAATAAAGACACGCTTCTTGAAAAAAAGGGATCCAACTTGTTCTAAATTTAGAACATTTTGTTCCAAAATTTAGAACATTTTTACCCTTCTATAAAGCATTGCAAGTTTCACATAATGAAAAAAAATTAGGAGAGAAAATAAGGCAGTTGTTAATATTGAAGTCTGGCTAGGTACTCTAAAGCAGATCCTGGAACACCTGAGTGGCTCAGTGGTTGAGCGTCTGCCTTCAGCTTGGTGTGATCCTGGAGTCCTGGGACTGAGTCCCACATCGGGGTCCCTGCATGGAGCCTGCTTCTCTCTCTGCCTATGTCTCTGCCTCTCTCTCTCTCTCTGTCTCTCATGAATAAATAAAAATTAAAAGAAAAGTAGATCTCCTTTCCTGGAAATTGTTCCATGGTCCTCTACATGCATCCCTAGACTCCTGTTAAGTATAAGGTTCTTGATCAGGACTCTTGTAGATAGTTTGTTACAGAGTCAAGCACTTTTGCATTATTTGCATTTTAGAGGTTTTGGTAGCACCTTCTATGTATCAAATATATTGCATATTTCTATCTCAAGTCAAATAGTTAAAGATATCAAAATAAACCAACAACCAAAGGCTATTGTCCTATCTTTAGTTCTTGAGAAAACACAAAGAAAAACAGTTTATACCCACAAACCAATGGGCAAAATGCCAATTGCCCCATGGGCTGTGAAATGAAACTCAAGCCAAATTCAATAATTGAGAAGCTTCTCTGATTTTAGAGGCACAAGAGGTTTAATCCAACGTATCTACTATTTCATGTGCCTCTGGCCCACCATATAGACCTGAGTCTTGACTAAATACAAAATTTCTCATTTATTATTTCATCCTTTAACATATGCTTGTTAAAAATTAGACACAAGGTAATAACAAACACATAAATGGAGTTCATTATGTAATAGGATCATTATCAATATTAAGATATTTAATAATCAGAACAAACATCAAAAAAGGACAGCATTTTTGCCACTGAGTAGCCATGGTCAGTACCCAAGAATGAGTCCTTGAGACAGTCTGACTTTAACTCAGGTATTTATAGGTTTAATTATCACCCATTTGAAACTATCCAGTTAACAATTAAGTTGAAATATAACAGGAAGTTAATGCAAAGCATTATGGGATAACATGGAAAAGAGACATAAGTTATCTCTGAGAGTTAAGTGGGAGGGTCGTGCACAGGTCAGTTTTCAATGAGGGGACACCTGCTATTCAAATGGTCCCAGACTCAGATGCACCTAAACAGTAAGTATGAAGCTTTCACAGGAAGAGTAGCAAGGACTGCAGTTTATCTTGGCTCTGGTTGGCTCCACGCTCACCCATCCTCCATGCCTTCAGCAGACATTTATGGAGGACCTATTGAGAATGGCCACTTGACTAGGCATCAAGATTATGAAGACTTTATGAAGAGGTTAGCATAAGAAATGGGAAATGTTATACAATTACTGTTCAGTGATACAGAGGCACCAAATGTATACCTTGCAAGTACGGGAACTCAGAAAGTGGAGGTTTAGTGGAAGTTAGAGGTAGGCTTTCAGGATTGCATTAAATGTTCACAAGTGTAACATATTAATAAGTTAATTTTCAATTAAATCTCCTCAAATCTGACCCATATTCTAAGCCTTTTTTTTTCCAAGCTGACTCCACCACTGTTGATAGCATGATAACCATAAACCCATATTTCTGTGATAGTCCTAATTCTGAATTAGTCCTAATTTTCATCAGGCCACATGTCCCAGTGTTGGGGCCAGGAAAGATGGTCTTCATGGATAATAGAGATGTAATTTACAGATTTTCCTTGTTCTCCAGGGTCCAGAATATGCAAGGGCCTTCTTTTCCTTCCCTGCTCCCTATTTTCTGCTCTTGCTAACAGCACAGTACAGTAATCAATTTTACTAAAGGCGGGAAGACCTCAGGAATGTCTACTTAGAGTGCTTTAAAAAGCAAATTCAACTTCTTAGAAACCGACAGAACTATATTCTAAAAAATTCTAGCATGATTATTTTTATCCCACATTTAATTGAAATTCTGCAATTGTCTTCTTGAATGATGAATTATTATTTGCTAACATGGCATTTCATCGATTTTAATGATGACACAGTTTATACTGTCTGCTTGTTAATTTAATCTAATTTTCAGGAGAATTCACTAGTCTTATAATAGTGGGAGAGTGAATGCTCTATGAGAATTAAATGCAAGTACTTCTAACACCTCTAAGAAATGTGTTTCCTGTCCACTGTAGTGTCTTCTCATGAAGCATATCACCATATTCCATGATTTACTGGCTGTCTAGTCATGGATGAGTTAATATTTCTCAATTTCTCATTACTCAGTCATATAATAGGGCTGGTACAGTTTATTAATTTATTGTATTATTAATACAATTTAGATATTGTAAGGATTAACTGAAATGACTGCTTCACTTATGCCTGAATCCAAACCTTTCGCTCCTTAGCGACACTATAATGCCTTAATCCCAAGGCCAATTGTCCCTTGGTGATTACCTTCAGAAGTTGGAACCCCATATGTCCTGAGCAGAAAAACAAACACATTAAATCTTTTATTGAAAGTACCTCTAGGTCTGTCCTCCTGCCCCAAAGTGGTTAGTGGTACATTGAGTAAAACTCTACATCTTTGATTAAATCCTACAGGCTCCTGATTCAAGAGCTCATCAAGTGATACCTAATTAAAACCATGAAACATAAACCACAACTATACTTTAGTAGGAAAAGGAAGGGAGGGTCACCTGGGTGGCTCAGTTGGTTAAACATGGGACTCTTGATTGCTGCTCAGGTCATGATCTCGGGGTCGTGAGGTTAAGCCCCACGTGGGCGTCCACACTCCATGGGGAGTCTGCTTGAATTTCACTCCCTCTGCCTCTACCCTGGCTCATGCTCTCTCTCTCAAATAAATACATCTTTTGAAAAAGAAAAAAAAAGAAAGAAAAGAAAAGGAAAAAGAAAAAGAAAAAGAAAAAGAAAAAGAAAAGAAAAGAAAAGAAAAGAAAAGAAAAGAAAAGAAAAGAAAAGAAAGAAAAGAAAAAAGAAAGGGAAGGGGCAATGGGGAGAAAAGAGGTGAAGAATGCAATACAGTCAGTGTAGGAGAGGGGTGCTGCCTTAGGTGGCATTGGAATTCAGTCTCAGAGGTGTGTTCCGTAAAATTGTCCCTTTCTGTACAATGTCAGTGGAGAATTCTTCACTTCGTCTTTCTTAGAATATCTCTTTTCTCTGTCCCTTCAAATGCCATCTTACTTCTCTAAACAGCATGTTCATTATATACTCCTATTCAGATACTTTCAATGACTGCTCACTTCCTAGATTCTAGAGCAGTAAACATTTTATATTCAGATATGTTTTTTTATGAGTTATTTATTTATTTTGGAGAGAGACCGAGAGCAGGGTGGAGGGACAGAGGGACAGAGAAAATCCCGAAGTAGATTCCTGGCTGAGCAGGGAGTTCCATGTGAGGCTGGATCCCAGGACCCCGGGCCAAAATCAAAAGCCTTCCACTTAACCAACTAAGCCACCCAGGTGTCTCTATTCAGATATTCTTTTGATAAACTGAGGGAACCTAGGCTATTTTCACACAGAAAATACTACACACACACACACACACACACACACACTCACTTTTATTCTAGTCAGTGCTTAAAAGCCTGTCCATGAGCTCCATTTCAAGCCATTTGTTCGAGATGAGCCTAATCTTCATGTCCTGAAGTCAAAGCTCTCTATAATCCTACCGCTCATTTCCAATGACTTGACCATTTTTGAAACCTACTGTAAGTGGCCACTCTGATAATTATCTCTTATCATTTTAGACAACTTATTCTAGTCCTTCCACTCCAGGACTTTTTTATTTCCCTGATAATTCCAGGGCATTGGCACTACTAAGTTTTATGATCCATAGGCTCTGCTCTGCCTTGTGCTGCTTTTCCTCTCCAGCCACATGGATTCCATCACACATTCCATTTGTACCTCACCCCTGGATCCTTCCATCATCCCGTTGCCTCTCATTCTCCCTCTGTCTACATGTCCAGCAATATACTCGTCTAGTCACACCCAATCTCCAACGACTTTGTGCCTGCTTCAAAGCATGAATGCAGCTAACAAGAAGCACGCAAACATGCTGACGGGTCTCACTTTAAATACATGACCACACATTTCAAAGAGTTATTAAATATTGCCTGGCAATTCTTCTGGATGCCTGTATAGACATTCTTGTTCACTCCCCTAAAGGACTGCTTGACACCTTGTTATTTTCTTTCCAAGCCTTCAACCTTTGTTCTCCAGCCACATGCTTTGAGCTGATGCTCTTGCTTCATACTTTGTTGAGAAAATAGAAATATTCTGATGAGAATGATCTCATTTTCTATACCAAATATACCACTTAACCTAAATTTCTCTCCTCTCTCATTTTTATGGAACCGCCCCTTCCTCTCTCTCTGTGTAAAACCATCCCATTGTGTACAAGAGGCTTTGTATCTTATACTACTTGGTAGATACTCATGCAATTATTTTAATGTCTCTCAAGGCCATCAATTTCTTTCTCTTCACTGGAATAATTCCATCGACATTCAAAGATGCTGAAATGCTTCCCATGTTAACAAGAGGGTAGTGCTCTCCTTAGCCCACATCACCTTTCAACTGCTCCTGCATCTATTCATTCCCCTTTCCAGCAGAAATGCTTACACTTCTGCCTCAACTTTCTTTTTTATTTTATTTTTATTTTTATTTTTTTAAATAAATTTATTTTTTATTGGTGTTCAATTTGCCAACATATTAAAATAACACCCAGTGCTCATCCCATCAAGTGCCCCCCTCAGTGCCTGTCACCCAGTTACCCCCACCCACCTCCCACCTCCCTTTCTATCACCCTAGTTCGTTTCCCAGAGTTAGGAGTCTCTTACGTTCTGTCTCCCTTTCTGATATTTCCCACTCATTTGTCCTCCTTTCCCCTTTATTCCCTTCCACTTTTTTTTTATATTCTCCAAATGAATGAGACCATATAATGTTTGTCCTTCTCCAATTGACTTATTCACTCAGCATAATACCCTCCAGTTCCATCCACGTCGAAGCAAGTGGTGGGTATTTGTCGTTTCTAATCTGCCTCAACTTTCTTACTTCTCATTCCTCCATAACTTGCTCCAGAGTACCCTTCATCCCAACCCTACTCGTGAAACCATTCTTGTCATAGTCACCAGCTCTCTTCAACTTGTCAACCCCAAAGGTGAATTCAAAGGCCTCTACCTAATTGACCTTAGCAACATTTGACCCAGATGCCATTCCTCTTGAAGCATTCCTTTCCTTATCTTCCAGCACACCACCCAAATATATATCTTCAGCTGCAGCCTCTCACTTCATTTCTAGACTTCTCTAGTCAATAGCCCAGTTACTGCTTAGATGACTATTGGGAGCTCAGACTTTATAAGGCCTAGTTAGAATTATGGATTTAGTAAATTCCTTCCATACAAGCTTGTTCCTCTTCTATTTATTCTTTATTCCTTATACACTTACCCCCACCCTATAGGTACTTCTACCAAATTATATCAGAATCTGATTATATCTCATCACCTCCATGGCCATAACCTCTAACTCCCCCTTTGCAAGCCCATCAGCTCTCATTGGACTATGTATCCATTGCCTCACTGGTCTCCCTGCTTCTGTGTCTGACCTTCTGCAGTTCAAGAGAAAACTTATAAAATAGAAATTAACTTACATTATTCTTATGCTTAAAATCCTCTAATGTCTTCTCAGCACATGAAGAATAAAATCCAAATTTGTTACCATGATCTTTCTTGACTATTATACCCTGACTCAACCTACCTCTCTGACATTATTTCCACCCCTGTCCAGCCATGCTGGTCACACCAACTTACTCCTGCCTCAGCATCTTTATCCTTGGGAAGTATGCTCCTGACACTTTCTCTCTCTCCTAGTTTTTCTTTTTTTTAATGGCTTCTTTTTTTTTTTTTTTTTTTTTACCATTCAGGGCCCTGTTCTTTTTCCTCTTCAAAGAACTCTTCTATATTACCCTACCTAAAAGTACTGAGCCTATTTATTCTCTACCTCAGTGGTTCCCAACCAGGGGCAATTTTGTTTCCCTGGCAAAATTCTAACAATGGCTAGAAAATTTTTGGTTGTCACTACTGGGAGAGATGCTATTGACATCTTATATGGGTAGAAACCAGGGATGCTGCTAAACAACCTACAATGCACAGGACAGTCCCCCACAACAGAGAATTATCTGGCCCCAAATGTTAATAATGCTGATGCTTAAAAAACATACTATTGCTCTACTTTATTGTCATCATAGCACTTGCTAGTATAATAATAATAGCTAACATTTACTTATTTCAGATTTACTATGTGCCAGATATTGCTCTGTAAATATAGTAGAAACTCTAAAGTTTTTATGTGTATTTTCTCATTAATCCCCACACCATCACAATGAGGTAAGTACCATTGTTACCTTCACTATACAGGTAAGGCACTGAGGCATGGAAAGCTTAAACATTTTCCTTGAGATCAAGCTGGGGAGGTGGGATTTGAATCCAGGCTACCTGGCTCCAAAGTCTGCCCTTTTAACCATTATGTTATAACCCTGTGAGATTGTATTTTTTACATGTCTATTATCTGTCTTCTCCCACCAGCATGTTATGTCCATGATGACAGGTTCTTTGTCTTATTTATCCCCAGATCCTCTCTGTTTAGACAAATAGTGGGCCCTCAAAAATATTGAAGAAGAGTCCTGTATACCTTTCCAGCATTATTTCTCATGATTTTATCAAACAAAGCCTACTTCCCAGGTAATGACACTTCTCTACCCTTGAGACATCTGCTTTCTTTCTCTCTGACTCAGCCCACACTCTCCCAGGTCTGATTCGTCCTCCTTTTTCCTTTCCTCACACTTTCACAAATTGTACCCATTTCTCTAGCCTCACCTCAGATCTTAACACACTTCAGGTTCTTGGGCTCATCTAGTTGTTCTGGTGGAAAGAATGGTAGAGATCATAAACTTCAAATTACTTGTTCTACATAGAAGAAAAATTCAAAGAAATTAAGCCAGATACTGACAAAACATCCACTTTCTTCCCTTTGGATTGGCATATAACTTTGAAATGCTGGTAGGAGGCAATTTGTGTACACCTCTGAGACAGTAGGTCCCCACAGCTTAACAAAACACCTTTTCTCTTTCTAGGTAGAGTACTGCCTGTGTTAAAGTGACTACATCTCCCCAGTTTCATTTTCTTTACTCCTAACCCTCAGGACAATGTGTTCTCATGTTCTTATCTGGAATAATTTCCACCTGTACCCCTGCTTTTATTCCAAGAACAATCAGAATTCTGGTTCTTGTCCTTAGGGAGTTTATAATAAATAGGAAAGAGACAATGTGTGTCTTCATCTTAGACCTTCTTTCACAATTTGTAGTAGTTCATATTCTGAGGGAATTGCTGGAAGAAGAGGTCATGGCTCCCCAGAATGTTCTAATTATTTCTGGGAGTATAACAGAAGAAATGTGGTTAACACCTAGATGATGAACAGACAGTGGTATATTTAATAATTAGGACAAGAGAAAAGAAATTCCACAGTTAACCAGTATAACACCACCTATACTTTCTATGATATAGACAGTTTAATTCAATAATAATGTTTAGGAGGCTTTTGACATTTCTTCTGATGGAATGGAATTGGATTAATGGTGTTTCTAGTAAAAATAATTCCTTTCATAAATCACTACTTGAACACATTCAGGAACCATATATCGAAGAGAACTCTTTGGATTGTTTAAGGCCATTTCAGTGTGGACAAACTTAGTAGTTACTTGGGAAACAAGATATTCCACATAGTGATAGATTACCACCCTTCAGATTACCTAATGACTGTAAAGAGCAAAACCTTTCTTTGTAATGGGACAATCTGTCAGCACCTTAGTCAAAAAATCAAATGTAGCATTGTTGAAGCTTGTCATCATGGAAGCAAACATGCGTCTCCAGATATGACAGCACATAAAACATCATTTAAGACAAAATCTTGCCAAAAACAGTATCTATGAAAGCTGTAAAGACTAGTTTTCAATTTATAGGAGACAAAGGGAATGCGAAACAAGGAATGAGAAACATCATCACAATGAAACAATCACACAAATTCTGATTACAGGACATTTTATAAGGCAACAGGCTTGTTCTCAAAAAGTCAATGTCACAGGGGAAAATAGTTGAGAGGAATATAATAGATTAATAAGGACTATATGCAGGGCATGGGCTCTATAGGTTGAATGACCATTTCTTGATTTTGGCTCTGGTCATGATCTCAGAGTCCTAGGATCAAGCTCTGCATCCATCCGGCTCCATGCTCAGCAGGAAGTCTGCTTGAGATTCTCTCTCCATCTCCCTCTGCCCCTCCCCTCACTTGTGCTCTCTCTCTCTCAAATAAATAAATAAATTAGAAAAAAAGAAATTTGGAAATAAAGAATAGAAACTATATGGACAAGCTTCAAATACAACCTGAGTGAAGAGCAAAAGAGTAAAATAATTTAAAAGAGAAAATTAAATATATCTGAAAATGAAATAGACATTAGATAATATAGGAGACTATGAATTCCTAGTCATGTTGTAGAATTAAGATTATGTAGAATAATGTCCTATTCTTGGGATATCTAATATCCAGGAGTGAAATCATGATGTCTACAACTCAATTTCAAATGCTTCTTCAAAATGCAGATGTATGGGGATGTAGCAATATGGCAAAAAATTAAATCTAGGTAATGGATATTTGATGTACCTTTCTTTTAGCTTTTCTGTTTGTTTGAAATGTTGATGTCAGTTTGAATTTTAAATGTGAAAATGCTGAAACAAAGCTAATGATGATGTTCTATGGGTTGCCTGGGTGGCTCAGGTGGTTGAAAAATCAACTCTTGGTTTCAGCTTAAGTCATCATCTCAGGGTCCTAGGTCTGGCTCTGTGCTCAGCAGGGAGTCAGTCTGCTTCTCTCCCTCTGCACCCCCACTTTCACTCTCTCTCTAAAATAAATAATCTTTAAAAAAGCTAATGATGGTGTTCTAGAAAATCACCCACCAAAGCTATGTTCCATGTACATTTGTTATTCTATACTCTTTATTACAAACCATTTTATGAAAATTCTCTATCCTGTAATATTAATCAAATAACTATCTACTCTCCTTTTCCAAACCTGATGTAAATTCTAACAGGTGACTAGCATGAAATGTGTTTGAGGGACCCAAATGGGGATATTAGGTACAAAATTTTAAGCCCATTGTGTAGATACTGGCTTGGGAGTATCAAGATTTGGGTTCTAACAGTTATATTTCTGTGAATAGGTATATTGTTTGCCAAGCCATTTGAATGCCTACATAGACTGAGTCTCAATTTCATTTCATTTCAAGAGATCTTGACTGCATGATCTTCCACTTCTAACAAATGAGTCCTGGCTATGAATGTGTATAATATAGTAAAATACAACAAGGTCATAGCATAAATAAATACAATGAAATACAATATAGACATAGCATGTTTAAATTTTGGATCTGCAATGCATAGTGCAGAAATCACAGAGCCCTTTTGATGAATTTACATTTTTCACACTATAGAAAAACTGAAATCTGGCACAAAGTTATAAATATTTAACAAGCAAATGCTGGCATACAAAAGAGTCCTGCAACACAAGTGTGTGAAGCTGCATTGAAGGCAATAATTAGACAGATCAAGTGACTTTACGTCCTGGAAAATGAAGACAAGTAGAGGGAAGTGTGATTCTGTGAATTTCATGAAAGTTGTCGGTAGGCCAATAAATGTTATGGTAAATCCAGCAATCATGAAACAATGTCTTTTCCCCTGAATCCTATGGCACAGGTAAGTGTAAGATTAGTACCACCATCAACAGTGGTGCCAAATATCTGTTACAAATCACCTTGTTATTGAATTCCTCAAATGCACCCACCAACAATCCATGGGGCAAAGGGCCCTGATTTCAAGGCTTTCAAAGATACTTCAACTGTAAGATCATTAATCCTCTGGGGATCTTTGGAGCTTTTGAATCATATTGAACAAAGTGGTCACATATGCTGGTGCTTTCCACATTTTACTCAAAAGTTGATTTGGAAAGGAGTCCTGAACATTAGATAGAGTATTGATCTTCAGCAATTAAGGTAAATACCACAACAGCGCCAGGGTTGCTTGGAAGCTTAATCTACCGATTTGATTCCTTCCAACTAGTGACTATTGCAGTGAGAGGTTGACAATTTTGAGAAGTCTCTGAACCCATCAGTTTTCTTCTAACAGAATAACATTAGATGAATGAGGAAGCCAAACCAAGTGTATAGCCAAGATAATCAACACCTAAAAGGTAAACCATATTAAGTAGCAAATTTTTAAACTATGTCTTCAAAATTTTGACTCAGGGTCGGTCAGAGGAAACTAATTTAATGGGCAATGTTTTTTTTAAAGATTTTATTTACTTATTCATGAGAGACATAGAGAGAGGGGAGAGACACAGGCAAAGAGAGAACGATCCCAGGACCCTGGGATCATGACCTGAGCCGAAGGCAGACGCTCAACCACTGAGCCACCCAGGGGCCCCTAATGGGCAATGTTTTACAACAAGAATGAAAAATGACGACAATGCAAATCCCAAGCTATTTCCTGATTATTGCACAATTTTGGCAAGTCTTTAAAAGTATATTTAGGTATACTTAAGTATATTTAAAAATATATTACATTGAAAGATCCTCTTAAATAAGTGTTTCAGTTATGATATTTTTATAGAAAATGTTTTTTCTTTTCCACTTTTCATTTTAGAGGATTCTTGCTTTTCTCATTGTTCATTCATTCAACAAACCCTTATTGAGAACAGACAGACATAAATGAAACATGACCCCCATGTCAGAAATATTAATTGGGTTCTGAGATTAGAGGAAAGACATCTAATCCCTGTTAGGTAAGTATGTGAGCAATGGAAAGAATGAGCAGAGGATTGCAATAACAGGTGACACAGCAAGATGGACGTGTTGGGAGTAGGAGTAGGCAAGCCTCAGGATGGAGGCCTGGAGGACACTGTTCCAGGGAGAAGTAGTGGGATCCAGAAAGGGGTGGTAAAATAATGAGATATGTTTGGTAACCTATGAGTAGTTCAAAATGTATGGAATGGACAAAAGTGTGCAGAGGTAATTAGGAGATTAGAAAATCATCTCTCACAGATTGAGAGATGATTAAGAAAGACTTTGTAACCTATGAGGGAAGTTGGACTTCATCCTGAGAACAAAGAGTTATCTCAAAATGTTGAAGGGAGCACCTGGGTGGCTCAGTCAGTTAAGGGTCTGCTTTCGGCTCAGGTCATGATCTCAGGGTCCTGGGATGGAGCCCCATGTTGGGCTCTCTGCCCAGAGGGGAGTCTGCTTCTACCTCTCCCTCTGCCCCTTTCCCTTGCTTATGTGCACACTCTCTCTTTCAAATAAATCAAAAAAAAAAAAAGTTGAGGGAAGTTATTAACATGAGTAGATTTCACTTTAGAAAGAAAATGCTGACTTTTAGGCAGAGGTTGAAGGGGGTGGGCCTAGAGATCTGCTACAGGGTGTTGCCATGATGTAAACAACCAAAAAAAAAAAAAATTAAGTGTGAGTTAAGGCAGTGGCTGAGAATGGAGAAAGAAGAGAAGGGTTGAAAAGAGCAATAAACTCACAAATAGGTTTGTTAGTTTGACTATGTGAAGGAATCCAAAAGCGGATGGGGCATAAAACCTGTGATGAGAGATATACATACAAATTGCAGAAAAATCAATGCATGACATTCTTCGAGCAGTTATGTTTCAAAATATTTTCCCCTGGTAGATAGTGTTCCAATCAAAATGTCAGCAAAGAGAATACAAACCAAACCAAACAAAATGAAAAGCAAAACAAACTTCCATTGCTTCATCTGCCTTATTCCCCTTTCCCAGAATAATGAATTCATTCTTTCAAAAATATATCAACGGGAGAAATTTAACATATAATGTACATCTGCACCTGATTTTGTCAACAGGACGTATTTTACAGCATGTATCTTTAAAATGTGAAATTTATAGTGCCGGATAAGGTAATAAAAACTTCTTCAAAAAAAAAAAAAAAAAAAACTTCTTCAAAACATCAGTTAGTTTTTTCTTTATCAAACAGAAAAAACATGTGTAAAACAATTCCATGAAATATAGAACTCTGGCCTATTGGATTGCTCTGATTCCAGAAATCATCTTCAATCAATGACTGTCTGTGTTGGGCAATAAAAGACACTTCTTTAGGGACAGTAACCCAACATGTGGGTCCCTGGGCTGAAATTCACTGCTGTCACTCCTTCAATTTCTACCCCATTTTCCAACAGTCACACAGGCATGCTAAAGATGGGATCAAAGGAGCAAGGACTTTTGCCTCCGAAATTCATGGTCCTGGCATTCATAACTTTCCCCTTTTAGTTTTCTTGAATTCCCTCGCCATCCTCTCATTACTCCCTCATCTAGAGGAATACAATCCCTGTATGGGGTTAGTCTTCAGTGTTCCCAGGAAGGGGACTCTTAGGGGATACACTCTGTAGGGAGAGAAATCCCACAGTCCTCAATGAGTCCCACATGGAAGGGAAGACTGTCTCCTCCAGCATCTCAGTTCCCTTTGCTTTCAGTTTTTTTATTTTCCTTTAGTTCCAAACTTTGGGGACAATGCCATGTTCTTTCTTCCAACGTAATTCACCTTTCTGCTTGCCTGAGCCATCTCCCACAGTAGGAGCCTGACAAGCAGAGTAATAAAGAGTCTGAACACTAGAGTTTGGTAAAACTGGGTTCAAATCCAAGCTTTCTAATTTCCAGCTCAATAGCTTTGGATAAGCCCGCTCCCACTCTGTTGTCTCGTCTATAAAATGGGAATGGCAAAGTCCCTCTTCTCATAGGTTTCTAAAAGTAAGTTTAAATAAGTCATTTCATGCAATATACTTATCATACGGCATAGCACTAAGGAAGTGCACATGACTATTAATTCCAGAAGTGGCTTTATTTCTATTTAGACCTCTGGCTAGTTTCTTTGAAACTGAAATCCAGACTTAATGCAGTCCTAACCTCTTTTTTTCAGGAATTCTCTGATTTAGCTTCTCTGTTCTTATTTTTAATGTTTCTCATCAGACCAACTGTACTTAACTGATACCTACCTCTTCAATTGTCATCATCCATTATGATTTAAGTTTGTTTTGCTTTGTTTTTCATTTATTTGTTTATATAGTATCTTCTCTAAAATTCCTGGGTTTCATTAAAATTTTCTCCCTAAAATATTGGCCCATTTCAGGGAAGAGTTTCACATCTCCTCTTAGACATTAATTCTCCCTCTCTTCTTCTATCCATCTATCTTGCTCTTTATTCATTTATCCACTCATTTGAGCTATGCTAATCATGTTTTTCTATGCTCAAGTAGTTCAAAATGTAGTGGGGAAGACAAACCAAATATTGTGATGAGTTGCAATGAATTTCAGTATTAAATTAGATCACATGTAAAGTGCTTACTTAAAAGTGCACTTGGCAGATAGAAAGGATCATCAAAATTAGATATCTTATATGGCATAAAGAATATCAATGAGCAGAAGCATATGATTCTTGATATATGGGCTTAAGGATGAACAGAAGATTTCTGGGAATGGGAGAAGGCAGAAAGTCTGCATTCCATGTCAAGGAAACAATACCATGTGTAAAGGCAAACATAGTGAAATACAGACTAACACAGCATCGAGTTTGAGAACTCCAAGTACTGCTGGAGAATAAGGTTGAAGAAGGAGGCAGTGGATTGGTAGGGGCAGGAGGTAAGGCTGCTAAGGTAGGCACGTATCAGATAGCAAAAGTCTCCTCTATGCTATGCCAAGTATTGCATTTGAATTTGATTCTGGAACAGAAAGAATTGCTTCCAAATTATTACATGCCTATTCTGCAACAGATGGATGGCATCATAGACACTTGATGTTTATTGTCCTATTTAAACTTCAAGTGAAATGCGAGGTAAATAGACATTGGTCTTATTTCGTTGATATGAAAATCAAAGTTGCAACTATAAAAACGATACAGCCAGGATCTGAACAAACATCCACCTGATTGCAAAGTTCATATCCTATTACACCGCATTTTGGAAGGGATTGGACTATGTGAGGAGTAGCACTCTGTCATGTCATAAGCAAAGGAATACGGTGAACAAATTTGTTTTTTAACATCATAACTTTGCAGCAGTGTGGAGGATATATTGAAGAAAAAGTCCATGAGAAGCAGAAAAGCCCATTCAAATCTAACATAGTGATCTGGTGAGAGGTGTCGGAGTCTAAGCAAAGATAATGGGAGATCTAAAGAAACTGGTGGATCTGAGAGCTATTTGAAAACTATAACTGGGACCCTTGGCATTCTCAAACTGTTCACTGACATTGTGTCCCATAAACTCAAGTTAAGGAAGTCCATCATCTTACCATAACAATTGATGGGCAAGAAGAAAAGAGGAAGAGAAGGACAAAGAGATCTGGCTTCAACTGGTAATGAGTGCTAACAAAAATATTTGGAGAAAAATTTTTCAAAGTAACATCAAGCTATAGCTCAAAACTCAACCCTTCTGGGGATCCCTGGGTGGCTCAGAGGTTTAGCGCCTGCCTTTGGCCCAGGGCACGATCCTGGAGTCCCGGCATGGAGTCCCGCATCGGGCTCCCGGCATGGAGCCTGCTTCTCCCTCTGCCTGTGTCTCTGCCTCTCTTTCTCTCTCTGTGTCTATCATGAATAATAATAATGAAAAAATCTTAAAAAAAAGCAACAACAACTCAACCCATCTTTGATAATGAATTAGAGAAGTAATCCCCAGGCTAGCGAATGAAATGAAATCAGAGGCAGGTAAAGTATAAATTCTTAGAAGGACTCTAATCAAGGGAGAAAGTTATAGTTTGCCACAGATAGTAAAAGAAGAGATCGGGGTGGGTTATGGAAGCTGTATATTAATGCACAGACTGAGAGTTTTATGTTACCTTACAGAAAGTCTTCATTCAACTCAAATATTTACCCAGTGTGCCTGTGTGCCCAATAAAGTGACCCAGCAGTGATAAATGCCCTTTCTGGCATCCCAGTAATGATTTTTAAATGCATATTTGGAGCTTTAAGACCATGCTGAGGGGCAACTGGATGGTTCAGTAAGGTAAGCAGCTGCTGTAGGCTCAGGTCATGATCTTGGGATCCCAAGATCCAGCCCCACATTGGGTTCCCTGCTCAGTGGGGAGTCTGTTTTTCCCCCTTGACCCTCTGACTCTCCCCTGCCCATGCTCTCTCTCTGTCTCTCTCAAATAAATAAATAAAACCTTTTTTTTAAAAAAAAAGAAACAACATGCTAGGAACACTTTAAAATTTTTAATACACATTTTGACTTATTGAGAGTCTGTTTTTTATTAGCATTGCTTGTTTTCCTTTAAAAACAGACTGAGTGTGCTTTAGAGAAATGGGTCAGAACTTGTACAGTGACATGCACTATGGTGGTTATTCTTATGGTGTTGTGGGGAGGGAGCTCAAATGTCTTGTAAACAAAACATGAATGGTCTAGCATCTCCAGGTGATTCAAGAGGAAGCTGAATGTTCTCGTGTCTGCTGGGAGGAACAATGCTAATGGTAGTGTTCAAACAGGGATGGGAAGGACAGTATCTTAGACTAATTCACACGCAGATCATAAACCCAGACACTACCTTCAAATGACCTTTTAATGACATCATATGAAAACAAAACAAGATAGCTTATAGGTAGCATTCCGGCGGTACAACTACATTGTTTTCCATGGCCTTAGATTTTTTTTCAATAACACAGTCTTGGTTGTGAGTAGGCAAGTATCGTCGTCACTTCACCACCTCGGGCATATTAAGGGAGACATGCACTTGGCTTCCTTTCTCAGTCCATGGCACAGATTTCAGAAAGGCCTGAGAAAGGCTTACAAAATTGTGAGGGATGAAAGAGGACTGCCCCTACAATGTCTGAGGAGTGGCTTTGTATGTTCTCTGATGATTAGAGTGCAGGTGCTTGCCCTGGCTCACTCTAGAGGTCCTTCAACCGACTGCTCAGTTCTTCCCTGTTCATGATGCTGCTATGTAGACCCTGCGCTTTGTCCCTCTTAGGAGCAACTCCCACCTCCCAGGAGGGGCAGATCCTTCTGGCATCCCTTTGTAGCTCTTCTTGCCACCAACCACCCCCCTACCCCACCCCAGCCTCGCCCGCCAACATTGCACATTCTGGACTTGGCTTCTACACTAATGAGAATGAACTATTACTTTATCAGCATGGACATATCAGATTTGCTTGGGCATGAACACAGTTCCCTGGAATCAGCAGTACCCCAAGGGCGCCAGGATGCATCGACCAGAGGCTGCTGAGAGATGTGGAACAAAAATAAATTTTTCCTAATTTACAGTTTTTGCTGTGAGGTCAGATTGAGGCTATTAATTTGGCTACTTTATCCTTCATGTGACCTGAGCAGTTTGGTAGTACAATGTACATTCATCGACGAACAACTTGGGAAATGAGCTGTGTTAATAACTTGAACACATATTTGTGTGATATTTTCTGTGACAGGCCTTTTGCTAGGCACTAGTAAAATTTGAAGTCAGACTAACCTTTTCCTGGAAGAAAGCTCAAACATATAAGAAAACTATATGAAAACTATATAGCCCCAAAACCATAAGAAGGTGGAACATAAAAAGTAGTAGAAGAGAAAAGTGAAAACAGCTTTTCATTGGGTTACTTTTTCCAGAGGTGGTTGCTTGCTTTTCAGTGACATTAAAGGTATAATTCAAGACACTGGCAGGTGGGTGGGGATGGCCTTTGGGAACATTAGGACGGTACATTAACCATGCTGTCAGGCAGTGTCCTAAATACTGGGTCTCAAGTAGCATGTGGCCTCCTCTAGATTGAATCACTCATGAACAGGTGGGAACATCACCACGAATGGGAGTAATTTCAAGTTTGAGAAAATCATGGAGGGGCAGTTGTCTCGAATGGGCAGAGGTTGGACGACTACACAGCTTAGAGGCTGTGTCGATGCTCTTCTATAGATCTAACCTGAGCTTAGTTTTCAACAGTCATCCTTCATGTGATTACCTCACATGTACCCTCGTGGAAGTTTTTGTGCCATAAAAATGAAAAATTTGCTCCATCCCTTAGAGTTCATGTCCTTTCTCCCTGGTGTATTCCCTTTCAAGTCAGTAAATAAGTTCTTCCTAAGAACAACATGAAGTCACTACTTGAACAAACATCCTCATGGGCGACCAGGAAAAACATTTGTATGCATCATCTTTCCTACCAAGATTGCTGCCTGGGCTTCCCACTTTAGTTTGGACCCACAGGCTAATTTTATGTTCCTAGTTGACCTGGTCTCTCTGCAGGCATTTATTAAGTGATCTTGGAATGATAGGATATGTCTCCCAGTCTCTAGAGTCTCCAATTAGCTCTTCCTCTCTCAAAAGCATCTCTTTTGCTGGAACCAGTTCCAACCCCCACCCCCAAACCTCCTTTTAAAATCTCTCTTCTACTCAGCATTCCTTTATCAATGTCTACTTTCTGGGCTGGCCAGAAGACCAAGGTGTAATGATACCTTGAAGTAGCCTTACCAAGGTTATTTGCATTCAAATGAAATTCAGAGTGTTACACAGAAGGCAGTGCTATCCAGAGGCAGAAGTGTAGACATTAGTGAAGAGATGGCAGAGAACAGAGGGCGTGGGGGACAGCGATGAACCAACTCAGCCTTTCTCCTGCCTCCAACCATGATCAATCCCCTATTCTAAGTGGACGGAGTAATCCTGTCTACACCCAGCCAGCCCCAGTGAGGTCAGAACCAACTTTGATATCATATATTTTTTAATTACATCCTTCTCATACTTACGCTACTTACGATTATGGAGACTATTTGCAGTTATGGGGACTCCTAACTCACAAGACAGCCGGGGGAGGACTCATCTACCCGTGTTATGCAGACAGTAGGTACTAGTCCTGGGCTTTAAGCCAGGATTGCCTCGCACTAAAGCCCAGTCTCAGCTCATTATCTTACCCCTGCACTGCCTCAGGAGGAAAGGCCCCTTCTTTTGCTTTCATTCATTCCTTTTAACCAGTATCTTGCTATCCCAAAATGCTTTATTGACTTTAACCTTATTTTCTAAGATTAAATTTTGCCTGTTCTTTTTATTCTTCCTTTAGTAGAAATAAATTTTACATCATCTCAGGTGTAAGAATACAAGATACTATCTTTCCACATCCTCTTGCAGAATAAGAATTCCTATATTCCCATTACCATTCATCAAAGTTGCAAATGAACTTCCTACATCCAGCCAGTTAATTGGTTAACTTTACTGTCTCCAAAACAATGTCTTTTAAACATAGCTAGAAGGCACTAATTACACATATATAAGAAACATCTTATTTTTATTTTGTAGTTGATTTTTAAATTTTAAAGCTAAGATTTTTTTATATTACTTTAATGACATATTACATATAACTAAGTAGTGACTGCTCAAGTTTAAATAGCGATTTTCAAATATTAGCTGTATGTATTCCTTTTATTTGCTTATATATTTTATGACTAAAATCATGCACCTTATATTTAGAGAAATTGAAAATCACAAAGTGTGTCATGATATAAATTGATGTATTTAGCTCCACAGACTGTAATTAATAAATAACCTGGCAATTTAGAAACTATAATCAATGCTTTAAAATATCCCCTCTTAAAAAAAAAAAACTGCACAAAGAATCTACATTACTTGGAGACCTTTCAGAGACATAATATGAAAAAGTTAGACTTGACAATCGCTGTGAAGATTAAAATTTTCATGGGCCATGCTTTTGAGGGAGAACTGGAAAATGAAGCAGAGCACTCCTTGCAATCATTTCTGCTCCCTGGGACAACAGTTTATTTGACTTCATTCAGGCCAGCATTGATAGCTCACTGATGTGTGATTTCAAATGTCCCATGGAGGATAATGAACCACTTACCAGCGAAACCTTTCCATATGACAAGCAATTTAATGTCTTAGACATAAATTAAATCTTGCCTAATATACAGAATAAATAATAATGTTAGTCTAAATATATGGTACATGACGGGAGGCCCTGTTTTATCCATTCCTTCTAACAGATAATTGATCCAGAGGAGAGACAAAAGAAGGGACTCACTCTAAAAAATAAATGCTCCACAAAGCAATCTCATGCCTCACCTAATGCAATATGTTTCTCATGAGTCTTTTGTTACTCTGTAACATATTAAATTATCCTTTCAATTACCTTGGCAACTAAAACAAGAGCTCCTAATATGCTGATGACTTCTGGATGATTACACCAGCTGTCAGTAATAAATGATAATTAAGGTCTTTTAATTATTAAGCATGAGGCGAATATGCAAAGTGTTAATTTTTTTTTTTTTATAAAACTTGTGTCTAAAGCATACAGGAATCTTTGTACTGACAAAATTCTCTTTCTTTACCTTAGATCTGCATTTGTGGCCCTTTTCCTGAGTCCGGTAGATGGCTAAATAAATTGCAGTAACCTTCAAGACATGTAGCACCCCCCTTTGCCCCCCCCCACCCCGCCCCCCAGTTCTTTCCCTGGGTCTCTTTAGTTATCTATGTAGCAGAATGTGATGATTTGAAGCTGCATTTTTAGCCGGCTTACCTTCAGAACAATAGCAACAATAACAAAGAGTCTGTGCACAGTCAGCTTAAGCAATGTAAAGTGTTCCTTTATTCTGCTTATTACTGGCTCCCCCAGAGGTTAACCATCTTAAAAGGCTGGCATTTAGACTGAGAACAGGAACAAAGCATTACTAGAAAGCAGAGAGATCGTTCTCCAGCACCAGCATCTCTGGTGTCCTTAATTCTTAAAACATATAGCAACTCAACGAAAAAGAACCGATACCTTTGAATGAGAACATTCCAGCACAGGAGTATTGTTGTCTTGTCAGCCGCTGTGCAGAATGAGTTTCTTGGGCATGTATCCCACTCTTCTTAGCTACGGGGTCTGCTTGGTGGCTGCTGCCAACATGGGGAGCATTTACGACATGTATGTGGTGTTCGTCTGCAATAAAAGGAGACTAACCAGCTCAGCTTGGTGCTGCTTGCCTGGAGGCATCAGATCTTTAGACCCTCGCCATCTGATTGGCTGCTTCCTTGTCTCACTGTACTCCTCTGCCTTAACCTTCGGCTGTGTTCAATATATTTTCCCTAGGGAAATAGAGAATTGGCAGTTAGGGAATTAGTAGCAGGTTAAATTGAACTGGTTTTAGAAAGCAGTTGGTGTGATTTTCTATGAACATGTCTAATGCTTATTTTTCCAAAGTCCTACATAATCTACCCAGGAGAAACCTAGGAAAATGGATATAATTTAACAGTAGTAGTTCTACGTTTCCTCTCTGAAAATTCCTTGAGTTTAGCGCACACATAACGGAGTGCTGGAGTGTTCAGGTGGCTTCTTGCAGCACAGCATGCCTGTATAATCAACATTAAATCAAAACAGATGGGGATGACAGGCTATATTAAGAGGGTTATTAAAAATGCTGGAAGATGCGGTTCAATAAGGCAACTGAAGCCATCTCAAGAAAGCGTTATAAATCACTTACACAAAATGCTCTTACAATATTTATGGTTGCTTTTATATGGCTATGGTAATGAAAACATAAAGATCAATGACAGACAAATGATAAAGCCTTTGTTGACATCCCTAGAAGAAAAGTAACAGAAAGAAATATCAAACCTTTTGTTCTGTGAAGGCAGGCAAACTAAGAATTTAAAAAAAAAAAGATAACTTTACCATCTCCTATCCACATATTAGATTGAATTTTATACTTTGCTTAAGGACCTAGTACAGGATATTAAAAAATACCCACTGGTATGTTTTTAAAATGAGAGGCTTCAAATGAAAGATGAATTGACTACGCATATTTAAGGTTTTCTCCCTCATAAAAACTAAAATGACAAATGTACAAGGACAAAAACCAACCAACCAACCAAACAACAACAAACAAACAAACAAAAAGCAGGGAAAAATCGCAACCACATTTAGAAAACTAAAAGCAGATAGGTAGGTAGTAAGTGAACAGGAAAAGCTGAATCCTAAACTATCAACAGGGCAAGTCAAGAAGTGACACAGAACAAGTAAAATAGAAACAGGCAAATAACAGACAAACTAATGTGGAGAAAAGTAAATTTGGAGGAAACAATGAGTGTACTCATTTAAACAATGAGTTTAAATGCTATCATTAATTAAGAGATGAACAGACAGTTCTCATTTTGCGTGGTTCTGATACCCCTGAATATCAGTTACATCATTTAGTTTATAACAGTCTCCAGGTGATGCAGCTCAAATTTCAGTTACCAGATGTATTAACTGAGGATAATTGCATAGAACACAAGCTTTTCTGTTAGCTCTTCTGCCCACACTCACTAATAATAGATACACATTATGATCAGTGACCAATCATATCACTTCTTTCAAAGTCAGTGATTGATCATTGCACGTCTGTTAGTTCATGCACAGACAGCAAAGTATGTAGTTATATTGCCTCCTTGTCTCCTATTGATAAACTCATGCAGCATTTTCCAGAATAGATAATGAAGAGGGAATTGGCCAACAAACATGTAAGACAGCAATAAAATGAAAGATGGTAAGACAGGAAGTGAAATTGGATATAAGAAAATAGTGATAGCAAAGCAAGTTGGTAGGGTCTGCGGGAACCATACTGAGAAAGTCTAATGAATATAAAAAGTAAGGTAAAGTTGCTTCCATATCTTTTGCTGTAAATTGCACTGGGAGCAGAAAGATGCTTATGCTTGAAGACTGTAATTAAGAAAAAAATTAGTTTGGCTAGCATTCAGGTAATGTTGATGTTAGTTGCTATGTTTTTTTTTTTTAAAGTTATTATAAGGAAATGGAAGAATAACTTTTATTGCCAGTAAATGCTAGTTTGATTGTTTCAAAAGTTGGCACGAATTGATTATGTTATGCTATCTTGTGAAGTTGACAGAGCAGAAAAGGATGCTGCCATAAAATTTGCATCTAGATACCAAGGGCTGCTTAAGGCAACTGGATATGATAATTAGCAAATATTTTATATGAATATAAGTGTTTGTTAGAAAAAGGATGAAAATGTCTGAAAGGAAGTGAGACCAGCAAAAAATCACTTTAAAGGCCCATTGGAGAGATTTCATGACACTAAAGGCACAAAAAATAAATAAATGGAAGCTGGTCCAAACTTAGGAGTATGACAGTTCTCCAGGACATGGAGATCTTCATTTAGTATTGTAAGTTATACCATGAAAAGGTAGCAAACATTGATTCCAGGAAGAAAACATTTAAATTTTCAATATTTTTGATACTTTAAATTGCAGTTTCCTAAGGAAGTACTAGTTTTGCTGTTTTTTTATTTTCCTATATATTTAAAACTTACAGTAAGAGTTTTAGTGTTTTGAAAAAGTTGTTAAAGTTCACAAATCAATTGTGGTTCCCTTCACTGATTAATAAGATTGCTTTGCATGGTTTTTGCTTGCCTGATCATTTTTATAATCCTGTTTTACCATGCAAAGTAAAAACTGCCCATATTGCATCCAAGAAACAAGAACAGGTAGCTATAATAAAGAAATACATGGAACATAAAAAGCTCTTGGAAGGGAATCCCTGGGTGGCTCAGCGGTTTGGCGCCTTTGACCCAGGGCACGATCCTGGAGTCCCAGGATCATGTCCCATGTTGGAATCCTGACATGGAACCTGCTTCTCCCTCTGCTTGTGTCTCTGCCTCTCTCTCTCTCTCTATCATGAATAAATAAATAAATAAATCTTTAAAAAAAAAGCTCTTGGAAAACTTGATAGAAAGATTGGAAGATAATGCTGAGTGAGTGAAAATTGAGTAAAAAGGTGAAAAGAAAAGGTAAAGTTATGTTAAAAGGTAAGGAAATTAATGTATAGTCTAGGAATTCAACATCTAAATAACAGGAAATCTAGCAGGATGGAATAAAGAAAATACCAGGAAGAAAACCATCAAAAAAAATAACTCAAGAAAAATTCCCATGAGTTTCCAGATTTGGAATATGCCATGAAGACACATGATTGGCTCATGATTGTAGATTTTCAGAAAACAAGAGACAAAAAAGATTCCATAAACTTTTAGAAAGAAAAGCATAAATTTCATGAAAGAGATCAAGACCTAGAATGCTATTATTCTTCTCAATTGCAACACTAGAAGCTGAAAAACAATGGGAAATTATCCTTAAAATTCAGAGGAAAAATAATCTCCAACCCTAAATCCCACATCTAGCCAAATTATCTCTAAGAGTACATGTAGAATAAGATATATATTTTTAAGGTATATTTTTGGATATGAAAGGTCTTTAAGGTATCCATATCAAGAATCTTTTCTCAGAAGTTTATTGAAGAATGTACTCCACCAAAATAAGAGAAAAAAAAAAAAAGCAAAACCCACTGAGATCCAGCACAATAAAAAGGTAAAGGAACCACCCATTCCCTAGAATGCTGTTGGAGTTAGATTTCAAAATAAATACTATGCAGCCAAACTAGGGAGCAACCTGTCCCAACTTGGGGAATTTGGGAAGATAAATTGATGAAATATGTATTTAATGTTTTGAGAGAAGATGTATCCAATTGGGGAGTGCCTTGGCTTGTATTCATTCTAAGTACATGAACAATTGAGTAGACAAAATGGAGAATTTTATTTTCTAGGAAAATGAACTATAGTATACTTCATGGTTCAGATTTGAGTATTGTTTACACAGCTATAGTAATAAAAACACTGAGTATTGATATAAGCAAAAGTATGATATTTGATGCCAACTGCAATTGCAGGGCTGTGGCAGGTGCAGGGCGTATGGGTGAAAGAGCAGTTAGTCCTGTCTTCCAAATGGAAAAAAGTCAGTATATAATGCCTTAAATGGAAACATCAAGTGGTAGAAATCTAATCATGTTATTTAGAAATTTTAAAAAATTAAGTATGAAATTTAACTTAGAATTTTTAATGTGACTGTCTCTGATGAACAAGAAATGGCAAAGATTCCATTTTTGTAATTACTTAACCTGATTCTATATACATGCATAAATTTAATGGAAATAAAAACTATAGCAGAATATTGACAAGAGGTAAATTTGTAACTATTTACTCACTGATAGTTTAGTGGGAAAAATGCAAAATTTATAACAAGGTTCAAAGAAGGAATGGTGTTTAAAAAAGGAACTATTAATACCAGAGACACCCATATTCAATGGAATATATATATATATTTCAATAAAAAAATTTCTTATTAAAAAACTTGGAGGCCAACATTGAAAGCATGGTTTGAACACAACATTTTTAGAAGAACAAAGTGAATATAACCAAGTATATTAAAATGGTTTCAGTTACCAGCATTGAAACAAAATTAGTGCAAAAAAGGCCAAATACAATTGCACAGATAGTGGCTCTTGGATCTTGAAAGTGAACTTGATTTGTGACCTTTCCCATTATCCAAGTGAAAAATGAGAGCTTGGGCTTTTGTCTGTGGTTTAATATGATACATTTGACTCTTCCATCTGAGACAACATCATACTAGCATCATAGCAGAAGTGCCCTGAAATTTCAGCAATTCTGATAAAAGTGAAATTGCAAGTCACAGCATCAAGGAAACTAATAGAACACAATAGAATACACAATAGGACATTACTATACACAATAGAATATTATTCAGCCCATTAAAAAGAATGAAATCTTGCCATTAGCCAGGTGTGGATGAAACTAGAGAGTATTATGTTAAGAGAAATAAGTCAGGCAAAGAAAGACAAATACCATATGATTTTCTTGGTATGTGGAATTTAAGAAACACTACAGATGAACACATGGGAAGGGGGACGAAAAGAGAGAGAAGGAAACAAACCATAAGAGACTCTTAACTATAGAGAACAAACTGAGCATTGATGGAGGGAGGTGGGTAGGGATGAGCTAGATGGGTGATGGGTATTGAGGACACTTGTGTTGAGAACTGGAGCATTATATGCAAGCAATGAATCACCAAATTCAACTCCTGAAAACAATATTACGCTGTATGTTAACCAACTAGAATTTAAATACAATTTTGAAAAAAAATAAACAACCAAAATATATGGGCAGATAGGTATTCAATCTCAGCAAGAAAAAAATTAATTCAAATTGAAATAATAAATGTTTGGCTACTTATTGAACTGTAGCAAGCAAACAAACTAGAGGGTCCAGGGTGGGGAGGGAAACTTTCTTTTCCTATATATTTTCTGTTCTGCTAAAAAATTAATCAAAATTTTCAATAAAAGTAATTTTTAAATGATGAAATCTCTAAGAGAAAAAAGTATACTTTTGCCATGTAAGTACTTGTACTTCTGTAGTAATTTACTAATTTGGTCTTAATATTGAATTTGTGTTCTAGTTTAAAAAAAACTCAGGCTTTGATAGTAACAAAAATCAGAGTAATATACCAGGCGAAATAGGCATGTATAGTGTTACCTGTATAATGTCAGAAACACAATGTATTTCAAACACATGTAAATCGTCCATCAGATTTCCTTGCATAGAGTGTACTACAGTGTAAGGACCTCACTGAGAACCCTGCACAGCAGGGCTTGTTGGTTGTTAGTCTGAGGAGATGGAGCATGGCAGATGCTGGTGAGCTATCAACCTCTCACACTAAACTTATGTAATATTTTCTAGGAACAGAACTTTCATAGAGAGGTGAAGAAGTTAGGCTTCTCGTCATTGTTATAGAAAGAATAGAAGCAGGTTGTACTGAGAGAGAATCTTGGAGGCAGAGAAAAGAGATTACAGGGATTTAGAGAAATCACTGATGGTGGAATGCTTTTTGATGGTCACCGGTGGTGGCACTGTGTTTGGGGTCAAGGGCTTTTCAGTTGACTCCTGCCTGGATCATGTATAGAAGACATGGAGGTGATAGAATTTGGCATCCCAGAATCTCAAATTCTAATGCTTGTTTCATGGTTTACCAGCTGAGTAACCTTGGTAAGTGATATAAATATTCAGAATCTCAACTGTCTTCAATTTGCCTACCGCACTACCCACATTATAATAATCAAATATCAGTAGATCCTTAAAATCTTTTAGCACTAAACAAGTCTAAGATAATTTTATAGCAGAGCTCTTTACAAAATAAAAAAACTATATCTTTCCCTCATTTCTCAAGCTGTAGCTCTCTCATGCATTTCTTTTTTAATCTCACAGGAGTGTGATAATTCCTCTACAATATCTGTTTTGTAAGATACTTTGCTTAATATTGAGTATTATGGAAGCTATTAAAGTCCCCAGTCTGTAAGCATTTTATTACTGAGTTCCAGCTTAATTCTCAGGATCATCCCTGACTTTGATGGCAAAATATTTCATTCTACTTGGAATCCTCCATTGACTATGTTTGTTGGCATTCTTTTTCAGCCTTATGAATTTCAGTCACCTTTGAGAAAAAAAAAAAACACATCTTAAAATCAATGGTATAACATGCATGCAGTGCTGTTTAAAACTCTGACGTGATGAGGGGCACCTGGTGGCTCAGTAGGTTAAGTGTCAGACTCTTGATTTCAGCCCAGGTTATGATCTCTTCTCAAAGTCATCAGATCGAGCTCTGAGTTTGGCTCCATGCCTGTCATGGAGCCTGCTTAAGATTTTCTCTCTCCCTGACCCACTACGTGAGCACGCTCTCTCTAAAAAAAAATAAAGAACTCTGACTTGATGAAAAAGTGAAATAAAATAAAACAACATTCAAGAGGAATTATAGAAATATGTTCAGCATATTTTTCTCCTAAATACTTATAATTCTTTAAAAATAAATCTTATTTACGAATATGAATGAACCTGTAAAATAAAATGTCCTATTGTCTTTGCTATAGAAGTATTTTATGAAATTACAAGACAGATGTAATTTTACTTCTTAATGACTTTTTAAACAAATGACAGCAAAGGTAATCAAAAAATTTAAAGTACCTATTTGATGCCTATTGAGGAATTCGGAGAAGGTCAAGGGTACTTGTCCTAATTACAGAGATCAACAAAGATTTGATAGCCATAATAAACACCTTTTTGAATCAGCATTTTTGGCTAGCAAATAAAATAAACATTCCTTTAGCATGTATTTTTATCTTGAGGATATAAAGTATAGGACTGACTTATTATAAAAGAGTTTTTCACAACAGATATTTTTATTCAATCATTTACCCATCATTTACTTTTTCATCAAAGATTGAATACCTCCTTCCTGTTGGTACAAGAATTGGTGTGGAACTGTGGATTTCAAAGTATAAGAAGGGAAACTAGGGTGAAGAAACATCGAAGGAAGAGAATGACCCATCCTAGAGTATAATCCATTCCCCACTTTATACGATACACCCAGAGATACTCCCTACATACCCACAGATACCCTTTAAAATTTTCTCTTCCAAGTCTATAGAAGAGGATTCTTGTATTTTCTAGCTTCACTTTCAGTTTTCCATAAGTGATTACAGACTTTTCCTTAAATCGTTGCTTTTAGAAAGTAATTGAATAATAGAGTCACTTCTTATGCTGTGAATCAGCTAAGAAAATGGCAGTCTGCCTATTTAGCTAATTGAATTTGTGCCTTTTTAACAGACTTTCCTATAAAGTAAGGGAATCTCTCAAGCTTTGAAATATAAATGTTAACTGTCAGTTCCAGTTCTGAAAACAGGGATACAAAATACACTTTTGATAATTAACCAGTGGTATAAAAAGGCAGCCTCTTTCCTTCCTCAGCACTGTTTACAGTAGTTTAGTTCTTTTGAGTCTGTCACTGCTTTTGTCTGGACACTTCAAAGCCATATTCAGCTGCAGATCCCAAACACAATGCCACGAGCTGGTGTCTGCTTACTGGAGCTGAAACGCTTTGTTTCAGAACTGCCTTAACAGCTAACCTTATTGGTCTAGATTTACCACCTCGACCTACTTCATTCATTTATTTTCATGTAAACGGAGACGTCTGATTCACGGGAAAGGCATCCATTAGACCAGTGTTGAGATAAAATTAATTATTATTCTGATAAATCATTTCACTCATGTTAGCTCTGCTGGGCAATAAGCAGAGGAAATAAAATACTTATATCTCTTTATGTAATTTTAGGGAGCATAGAGGTTTCTGCTTTAAAACATATCTTAAGGTGCCACTTGAATCCCTGATAAAAATAAATCACCCCTCAACGAAGCTTCTGTAGTCTCTATCTCCTTCAGACACACTTAAATCACAGTTACTTGATGTTGATGCTTGGCCCCAAAGAAAGCAAAGGCAGATGGGGGAACAAAGACAGAAATGGAACTGAACGTATTTTATTCAAAGCATCTTCCTTATTTTTTCTGCTTTGGCTCACGGTAAGGGGGTACAGAGAAGTTTAAGAAAGGCAAAGTCGAGTATTGAGAACCAGGAGAAGAATAAGGAAAATTCAGTGGCATGTATACTCTGGAAGAAAGCTGGTGAAGACCAAAACCCAACAATAGTGTTATTGCAGATCAGCAGTACCTTATTACCCACCAGCATCCCTCTTATGACTTTCCCTAGATGAACTCCAGATTTGAAGATGTAAAATACCAAATGAATGGCATGTGTTAGATAAAAATCCCTCTCCTTCTTTTCCAAAATGATTTTTATTGAGATATAATCAACATACATTATGTTAGTTTCAGACATGCAACATAATGATTTGATATTTATACATATTGCAAAATGATGATCACCTTCAGACTATTAGCATCCATCACCAAACACAGTAACAACACTTGTTTTGTTTTGATGAGAATTTTTATGACTCTTTTTCTTATCTTTCATAGATCAAATACGAATATAATTTTAAAGTATAAATCAGCATGAGATAATTGGGGGTCACTTGGCTAGTTGATACATTTCCAGTCAAAAGCTTAAAGCTTTAAAATTTTGTATAAGCTTTTGCTACTTCATCACAGGAAAATGACCATATTCATTATATTTTTTAACATCTTGAACATTCATGTAGATCCCATTCTTAGTTTCTCAGATTGGAATTCCACAGTGAAAGTCAATTCCCGATAGACACAATGAAGCTATTAAGTTGAGAACTAAAGGCCAACAAAGGCACTGATATTAAGATTGTTGAAAGTAAAACATTAATTTGATGACAATTTATCTATTGTAACTCATCCTAATCTTTTAACCGTTCTTCTGATTATATGACCAAAACCAGTAAAATATAGAACTATTTCTTTTTTAGAACTATTTCTTAATTACTTACGAAGTTTTTGCAAAAGAAGAGAGAAAGAAATGATATTAGGGAGAGAGAGGATGAGTAAAAGAATAGATAAAACTGTTGTCCTCTGAATTGGTGGTTTTTAAACTTCACTGGATCCCTACAAATTCTTCTGGGGAACCAGACACCTGGAGAGGACAGAAGATGTGGACAGCGGGCCTTGACAAACTCAAGCTTTTTGCCAAACCATTCAATCAGATTTGCTATGGTTGTTCCTGTTTCATAAACTGGGGTTCCTGGTGTGATTTCATTTGAAGAAAGGAGTCCGCTGCTAAAAACAAGGTGGAAAACCACAACTCTAAAGTTATAGCAGCTTTGGCATCTAAGTGACAAAATACCTATTCTCCAAGAGTATCAATGTGACATCAAGCCTTATCTTTCCTTCCCTCTAAATATGCTCTGCTAGTTACTGCATTTATCTTTAAAATCAATTCATTTATACACTGAACCACTCCAAAAAATATTTTGAGGCAGCTGACTCATTTCTCCTTTGTGACCTCAGCTGATCTGAATTCACCTTCTCCACTAAATCATAGGCACAATAACAATAGATACCTTCTGTGCTGAATAGGACAATGGAATGCAACCTCTGGAAACCCAGTGAATAATTTCAGATTCATAAATCAGACTTGAGACTTAAAGGCTTAGACTTTAAATCATTGTACACAGTTTGACGGTATAACCTCATTTTTATTAAAAATATGTCAACATATGCACAGGAAATACCAGAAATAAAAAACTGCCTATGAACATTGGTTGTGTCTTGAGGATGGAATAATAAGACTTCTTGCCCTATTATTATTTTTTAATTTTATTTATTTATTTGACAGAGAGAGCACAAGCAGGGGGAGAGGCAGAGGGGGGAGGGAGAAGAAGGCACCGGAATGAGCAGAAAGGCCAACTTGGGGGTCAATTCCAAGACCTTGGAATCACAGCTTGAGTGGAAAGCAGACGCTTAACTAAGCCACCCAGGCGACCCAAGACTTCTACTTTTATACAGTGGTGTCTCTCTGAAGGAATTTGAGTATATTATTTTTTAAAACCTTAAGAGTTTCAATGACATTAGGTGGATATTCACATTAGGTGGACAGTGAGCAGTGAAAAGCTGCTTAAAGAGGATTTTTGTTTTCCTAACCTTTTGCATTTTCCAGGTCTATTTTTTTTTCCTTTTTATTCCCCATGCTGTACCTTTCATCCCCATGACTGATTCATTTCATAACTGGAAGCCTGTACCTCCCACTCCTCTTCACCCATTTTGCTCATCCTCTACCCTTCTCCCCTCCAGCAGCCACCAGTTTGTTCTCTGCATTTTGGGATCTATTTCTGCTTTTTGGGGTTTTTGTTTTGTTTTGTTTTTCAGATTCAATGCATAAATGAAATCATGTGGTATTTGTCTTTCTCTGACTTTTTTCACCTAGCATGATACTCTCTAGGTCCATCGATGTTGCAAATGCCAAGAATTCTTTTTCTATGGCTAAGTAATATTCCTTTGTATTATATACCACATCTTCTTTATCCATTCCGCTGTCAATGGACAGGGCTTGCTTCCATTTCTTGGCTATTGTAAATTATGCTGCACATATATTTTTGAATTAGAGTTTTCATTTTCTTTGGGTCAATATCCAGTAGTGGAATTACTGGATCAGATAGTATTTCTTTCTTTTTTTTTAAATTTCAGTAGAGTCAACTTATAGTGCTATATTAGTTTCAGTTGCAAAATATAATGATTCAACAATTCTATACAGTGCTCATCCTGGTAACTATACTCTTAATCTTCTTCCCCTTACCCACCTCCCCTCTGAAAACCATCAGTTTGTTGTCTATAGTTAAGTCTGTTTTGGGGGTTGTCTCGTTTTCCTTTACTCGTTTCTTAAATTCCACAGAGGAGTGAAATCATATGGCATTTGTTCTTCTCTGTATAACTTACTTCACTTAGTATTATACTTTCCTGATCCATCCATGTTATTGCAAATATTTCATTCCTTTTTACGGCTGAGTGATATTCCATTATATATCTCTATATTTCTATTATATGTACATAATTGTATAATAGATATGTGTCTTTTATATAGAGAGATAGAGATACTTGTATATATAAATATATATATCTTTTTGAATTAGGGTTTTCACATTCTTTGGGTAAATACCTGGTAGTGGAATCTGGAATTATTGGATCATATGGTAGCTCTATTTTTAATTTTTTAAGGAACATTCATACTGTTTTCCCTAGTGGCTGCACCAATTTACAATCCCACCAGCTGTGCACAAGGGTTTCTTTTTCTCTACACCCTCACAGACGCTTATTTTTTTTTTAAGATTTATTTATTTATTTATTCATGGGAGACACAGAGAGAGAGTGAATGAGAGGCAGAGACACAGGCAGAGGGAGAAGCAGGCTCCATGAAGGAGCCTGACGTGGGACTCGATCCGGGGTCTCCAGGATGATGCCCTGGCACTAAACTGCTGCGCTACCGAGGCTGCCCTGACGCTTGTTATTTCTTATGTTTGTGATAGTAGCCATTCTGACAGGTGTGAAGTGATATCTCATTGTGGTTTTGATTTGCATTTCCCTGGTGATTAGTGATATTGCACATCTTTTCATGTCTGTTGGCCATCTGTATGTCTCCTTTGGAAAAATGTCTATCCAGATCCTCTGCCCATTTTAATCAGATTATTTGGGGTTTTGGGGTTGAGTTTTTTTTTTTTTTAAGATTTTATTTATTTATTCATGATAGAGAGAGAGAGAGGCAGAGACACAGGCAGAGGGAGAAGCAGGCTCCATGCCAGCAGCCTGATGTGGGACTCGATCCTGAGATGCCAGGATCATGCCCTGGGCCAAAGGCAGGAGTTGAACCACTGAGCCACCCAGGGATCCCCTGGGGTTGAGTTTTTAAAGTTATTTACATATTTTAGGTATTAACCCCTTATCAGATGTATAATTAGCAAATATCTTCTTCCATTCAGTAGGTTGCCTTTTTGTTTTGATGGTTTCCTTTGCTGTGCTTTTTATTTTGATGCAGCCCCAATAGTTTATTTTTCTTTTGGTTACCATGCTTGAGGAGACAAACTAGGAAAATGTTGCTAAGGCCAATGTCAGATGTCTCTCTCTCTCTCTGTGTGTCTCATGAATAAATGAACAAAATCTTTAAAAAAAAAAAGCTCAGATCTCAAGTGTACAATATGACGAGTTTTGACAAATATATATAGCTATGTAAACAATCACCAAAATCAAGATATTGAACATTTCTATCACCCATAAAGCACTTTTATTCCTCTTTTCAGTAAACTCTCCTTACCCCAAGGCAGTAATTGTTCTGATTTATGTCACTAAGAATTAGTTTTACCAATTCTTAAACTCATACAGTTGGAATCATACAGCATATACTCTTGTGTCTGGTTTCTTTTATTCAACATGTTTTGGAGAGTCATCCATAATGTTGCATTTATCAGTAATTCATACCTTCTTTATTATTGAGTAGGATTCCATTGTAAGAAATATCAAAACTAATTATTATTTATTATGCCCTGTCGATGGGCATTTGTGTTGATTTCTGTTTATAAATAAAGCTGATGAGAACATTGTTGATTAAATTTTTCCATGACATCTTTCATTTCTCTTGGATAAATATCTAGAAGTGGAATTATTAGGTCAGAGGATGGGTATATATTAGAAATTAATTTAATTTAATTTATTTATTTTTAAATATTTTATTTATTTATTCATTAGAGACACAGAGAGAGAGGAAGAGACACAGGCAGAGGGAGAAGCAGGCTCGATCCAGGTACTCCAGGATTGTGCCCTGGGCAGAAGGCAGGTGATCAACTGCTGAGCCACCCAGGCATCCCAGAAATTAATTTTAAAATGCCAGTTTTCTATAAGTTTTCAAAATTGGTTGTACTATTTTATTTCTCATCAGTGATGCATGAATTTCACTGATCTGTATTCCACCATAAATTGTTTTTCAGTCTAATTAATTTACTTTTGGCCATTTAGCCAAGGTATATATAATTATTAGAGTTTTAATTTGTATTTTCCCAGTGACTAATGATGTTAAATTCCATTTCATGTGCTTATTGGCCAGTCATGTATCTTCTACTATGAAGAATGTTCAAGTCTTTTGATCGGTTTTTTAAAATTATGCTTTCTTTTATTATATAGTTGTAGGTATTTGAATATAAATCCCCTATCACGTTTATATCATGAAATTTTTTTCTCCCAGTATATACCTTGGATTTTTATTTTTTAACAATGTATTTTGATGACTGAAGTTTTACATTTTTATGAAACCCAATATAGAGTTTTTTCATCTTTTATAATTGGTAATTTTATGTGTCTATTACAAACATGAAATTTTCTTCTAGATGATTTATAGTTTTTGATTCATTTATAATCAGGAATATTATTAATTTCAACTTATTTTTTGTGAATACTGTGAAATAGTGGTTAATATTTTAGCCCATTTTTCCAGTTGTTCCAGCAACATTTATTCAAAAGACTTTCATATTCTTATTGAATTGCATTAGGGCTGATGTTAGAATTGACTGTAATCTGGATTCTTCTTTCTTGTCCTTAGAAGGTTTATTTATAGTTATGGTAAAACCATGCTGTCATAATATTTTAAAAAATAAAATACTGTTACTCCTTCAATGTTTTCTTTTTAAAAATTGCCTTGGCTATATCAAGTCCTTTAAATTTCTATAACAACTGTAGAATCGGTGTGTCAAATTTTAGAAAAATCTACTGGATTTTTTAAAAAGATTTTATTCATTTATTCATGAAAGACACAGAGAGAGGGGTAGAGAAACAGGCAGAGGGAGAAGCAGGTTCCATGCAGGGAGTCCAATGTGGGACTGGATCCCGGGATTCCAGGTTTAGGCAAGTGCTAAACCGCTGAACCACCCAGGGATCCCCTCTGCTGAGGTTTTTTTATTGTGATTTCTCTAAATCTGTAAAGTTGGGATAATGAATGTTTTAATAATATTGAGTCTTCCAAACCATAAACATAGGATATCTCTCTACTTAGAACTTCTTTGATTTCTCTCAGCAATATTTTGGTCTTTAGGGTACAGGTCTTGCACATCTTTCACTAAATTTATTCCCACATAACAGATGTTTTATAATTTTTCATAAATGGTATTGTATTTTCCAGTTGTTTATTGCTAGTGTATAGATTGACTTCCTTATACTCTGACCTTGCTTGTTCTTATTACTTGTTAGTGGTTTATGGAACTTCTTATTTCTAGTGGTTTATGGAAGCCCCTGGATTTTCTATGTATCCAATCATGGATAGTCTTCAAACAGTTTCATTCTTTTCTCTTATTTGTCAATCCTTATGCCTTTATTTCCTTCCTTCCTTAATTTTAAAAAATTCTTTTCTTTTTTTCCTGTTACACTGTTTAGGATCTTGCATTGCTGAGGTGTGAATTCCATTAATTCATTTCTAAGTATTAAATCAACTTTGCATTCCTGTCATAATGCTGTTTAGCGATAATGTAGTATCAGTTTTATATATTATTGAATTTCATTTTCTAACATATTATTGAAGATTTTTGCATCTATGCTCATGAGAAATAATGGTCTGTAATTTTTTTCTTGTAATGTCCTTCACATTTTGATGTCATTATCATGTTGGCTGACCTCATAAAACTATTTTGTGCATCCTCTTATTTCTAAAAGAATTTATTGAACTTTGATATTTTTCTTTCTTAAATGTTTGATGGAATTTACTAGTGAAACCATCTGGGCTTGAAATTTTCTTCTGATGATGTTTTTAATTTTTTTTTAGCAAATACAGGTATGTTCAAAGTTTCTAGTTTTGTTGTATCAATTTTTTAAAATTACATTTTAATTTTCATCTAATTGAATGTCTTGATACAAAGATGTTCTAATAGCTCTTGTTTTCATTTAATATCTGAAGAATTTATAGTGATATCTCTCCTTTCATTCCTTATATTGGCATCTCAATTAGTCTTGCTAAGGGTATATTCCTTCTATTAATCCTTTTAAATAACAAACGTTTGACTTCGTTAAGTTTCTCTTTTATTTTCTTATTTTATATAGCTGATTTCTGATTTTGTATGATAATATTTTATTCCCTTTCTTTTGCCTAATTTTCCTTCCTTATCTAGCTTGTGCTATTTTGGTAGTTTTGATTACTGATTGCCCTTCCTCAAATGTATGCTTTGAAACTATTTATCTCTCAGCACTGCATTAGCTGTATACCACAAATTTTGATACGCTGTATCTCATTATCATCAGTTCAAAATATTTTCTGATTTTTCTTGGCAGTTTTTTCTTTGGTCCATGGGTTAGTCAGGAGCATGCATTTTAATTTTCAAATATTTAAAGGTTTTTCTAACTATTATTTTACAGTGGATTTCAATTTAATTCTTATAAGGTCTAAAAGCATCTATATGATTTTAGTTTTTTTAAGGCTTAAGGAAAATTATTTTATGATCGCATAGTTCAATCTTGGTGAATGTTCCTCATGCATTTATTAATAATATGTATTTGTAGTTGAATGTGAAAGTCTATAAATATCAATTTGGTCAAGTGGTTAATAATAGAAATAGAACTGCTTAATCTGGGGGCACCAGGGTGGCTCAATCAGTTATACCTCTGACTCTTGATCTCAACTCAGGTCTTGATCTCAGGATCCTGGGTTCAGGCCCTGCATTAGGGGACCTTTAAAAAATGCTTGATTCACTTATATATTACTGATTTTTTTGGTCTACTTTTTCTACCAATTTTTGATCGATGGATATTAAAATTTCCCATATTTGATTTCTTTCTATCAATTTTTGCTTACTGTAATTTGAAGGTTTACTCTTAGTTGCAAATATATCTAGAATTTTTATGTGATGAATTGACTGTTTCATAATTATGAAATGTCCTTCTGTATCTTCTTTAATATCCCCATCATGAAGTCTCCTTTTCTGATAATGTAGTCACACTAGGCTTCTTGTGATTAGTGTTTGCAGGATGTTTTTAACCACTTTTTAAAATTCTCAAGCTATCTGTCTCTTTATAGCTAAAATATCTTCCATTCAATTGGGTTTTGCTCTTTTAGCTGATGTCTCCAACATTATTAGAGTGTTCAGTATTTTTTATTTAATGTAATTATTGATATGGTGAGATTTCATCTCCATTTTAACATTTGTTTTCTACTTCTCCCCTCTTCTTTGTTCCTTTGTGCCATATTTTTTGCCTTCTTTTGGATTAATCGAATAATTGTTAGTATAACATGTTATTGCCTCAACTGGCTTTTGAACTATTTTTGTTTTCTTTTTCTTGTTTGTGCTCTAGGGATTGCAATATGCATCCCAACTTTATTACAGTCTACATAAAATTAATATTGTGCTATTTCATGTGCAATACAAGAACCTTATAACAGTATGATTCCATTTACCATCTATAGCCCTTTCTGGTTGTTTTATCACACATTTAACTTCTGATAATAAATTCTGTGGCACATTATTATTCTTTTGCTTTAAGCAGTCACTTGACTTTTAGAAATTAAGAAACAGTATTTTCCATTTGCCCACATATTTACCATTTCTGGTTTCTTCATCTTTTTGCAGGTTCAAGTTTTCACCAAAACCATTTCCTTCAGCCTGAAATGCATCCCTTAGTATGTTTTATGGTGCAAAACTGCTGATAATGAGTTCTGTTGTGGTCTTTTTTTCTGAAAATATCTTTTCTTTCACATTCATTTTTGAAGGAAAATTCACTGGACATAGAATTCTAGGTTGACACATTTTCTTTTGATACTTCAAAGATGTTATTTCATTGTTTTCTGGCTTCCATTTCTTTACTGAGGAGAATTCAGCCACAATTCTTATTATTGTTTCTCTGATTATACTATGCCTCTGATTATACTATCTGGCTACTTTTAAGATTTCTCTCTTTGTCTTTGAATTTAACTATCTAACTTTGATGTGCCTGGGTGAGATCTTCATTTTTATCCTGCATGAGATTTACTGAGCTTCTTTAATATTGGGTTTGTGTATTTGAAAAGTGTCTCTTATGTGAGACTGTTTTGTCACTAGATTTCTGGGAACTCTGTTCTCCTTTTTTCCCCCTCTCTATACTTCCTTGATTTTCAGTGAGTTCTATTGAACTATCTTCAGGTTCACTGACCCTTTCATCTGTGTGTCCATTCTGCTCTTGAGCCCTTCTAATAAATTTTCTCATTTCAAATATTTTTAATACAAGAGTTTTTATTTGGTTCTATTTTAGAATTTCAGTTTTCTGCTAAAATTCCTCATTAGTTCATCTATTTTGTCCATATTTCCCCAAAAATCTTTAACATAATTCTAATAGCTGTTTTAAAGTCCTTGCTTGTTAATTCCAACATTGGGTAATTGAGACCTTATTTATATTGCCTACTTTTTCTTTTCATTATGAATCAATTTTCCTATATTTATGCAAACTTCATAAGTTTATGTTGGATTTTAAACATCATGAATAATATAGTATAGACACTTGAAAATTTATTTTTTTCCCATAAAAAGTATTCAGTTTCACTCTGGCAGACAGTTAAAACCCAGTGGATATCCTTGACAGATTGAGACTTGATTTTAGGTTTTATTAAGATAGGTCTGTTTCATATTTGTCCTTAAATTTAGGGCATAGTCTGTAGTCTGAGACATAATGATTCTTCCTTCTAAAGCAAGACTCTTTTGGGGTTTCACTGGTAAGTCTGAGACGTTTACAAATTTCCTTTTGTCTTGGCTGGACTTGAACCATGAACTTTGCCTTACCAGAAGTGGGAAGGTTTGAAAATCTCTGATTGACTCCTGTGTTTCATAGGAACCAGGAACCTGGGAACTACATTTCCCAGAATCATGTCAGTAATGTTCTGGCTTAGATTTGGAAAGGCAATAAGGGAGCAGAAGGCATTTGTTTTTCCCCGGCTGCAGAGATAATTGAGGTTTGGTGGTAGCCTTAGGTCACCCCTTTATGAAGGCAGTATGACTAGTGGTGCTGGATTCCTGTCATTCCTGACCAGGCTGGCAGGAGCAACTTCCTAAGTCTCTGAATAACAGTAAACCTGAGAGTTAGCAAGAGCCTTCTTGGACTTGTACTTACAATGGCTTTGACAATGCCAAATGCACATTAAGTTATTTTCCATTTGAAAGAGCTAGAGTGTTTTCTGTTTTCTTGAACAAACTGACCAATGCAGGTGCTATTGGTATTCTTTGTTTGCAGGAACATCCTGTGCTTTGCACCACACTTACCATTCCTAAACACTTGGCAGTTAATATCAGTAGAAACTCCCAGTCATTCTGATAAACAAAGGAAGTCTACATTTTTAGAAACCTCCTGGAGAAGTAGAACTGTTTCTAATTGGGACCCTCTGTAGGGTCCTCTAGTATTCTCAGTTCCCAAATTAGTGCCTTACTCTTATTAAGTGCTTAATATTCATTCAGTAAAATAATAAATAACAATGCAATAAAAGTTACTTTTGAAAAGTATATCAATAGTTGAAGCTTGTCCAAGTCACATCTCACGTTTGGAAAGCCCAGCCTGGTTATCTATATTTTGTTCCACCTTGGAAGACAATCTCTTCCCTTTTAGCCTTCTAAAGATTCTGCTAGGGTTATAACTTTCTGAGCCATGAGTAAAAGGCTTGTGAACTCTCTATTCTCTCACAGATGACCTGGGAACTGCCTGGAACAATTACCTGGCCTAAGGATACACAGCTTACTTTTACCAGTGTCCCAAGTTCTTTCTTGGGACTCAATAATTGACAGGGTCAAGTGATGTTGTGAGGAGCAGGGACCCCTGATGTTGACCCAGCCATAAAACAGTTTTGCATAAGTATGCTTTGCTGTGCTATGATTTGTACCTTGTCTATAAATGTGTCACCTTGTCTATTATGGGACAGCAAAACATGTTTCTCAGCTAACAAGCATTTATTTATTTCCTTTATATAAAGTTAATCCTGGTTTTCAGCTCCCATTCCATTGTGTTGGTGAGGAATGGGAGTTTCAATCCTACTGGCAATCCTTTGCAGAATTGCTTCTGATTCTAGGATATTTTCATGATTTTAAGGAAATAGAGATCAAGGTTACCGTGATCACCACTGACCTCTCTGAGTCCCTTGGATTTCTGTTTCCAAATCTTCAATAGGACAGGTGATCTTTGCTGAAGCTGGGGATCCTTAAACCTAGAGTCTTGTCTTTCAAAAGCATCATCTTTTTAGAGGTCTGGTCTCTGCCTTCCTGTGGGACGCTCTCATCGAGTAGTCTTCAAGTTTCCCACTTACGGGATGCACCATTTCTATCTCCTTGTTAAGTCCAGGAAAAGAGCTCCTTCCCAATGACAGTTATTTGTTTATTTGGTTGTTTTTTTTAACAGATAAAAAAACATTCATTGCAAAACAATGAACAAAAAATACAGAACTCTATAAATTTAAAATAGGGTTTACAAACTCAAAAGCTTTGGCAGAGCCATATGGGTCTTATAAGTTAGAAAAATAGTGGAAATGTAGTGAGTGGAGTAATAATGGAGTTGTTTATATGAATAATTCTAAATATAGCTAAAATATTAATTTAAATGAGCAGAAATGAAGTTAGACACCAAAAAGACACCCAGAGCTCAAAGCAGAAATTCATGGCTGTGATGCTAACTATTGAACACCTACAAATTCCATGATCTATATCATTAAAAGCAGTGAATCTTTCAAGAAGTTTTCATTTTAGCAGTCTTTTAACTTTTCTGTATGAATCTATGTCCATAAATAGGCTTTGAGAAAAGTAATATACTAATTATACTTTTTGCTTATAACAACTATTTATTGTTCTAATATACAGTTTTATTTTAAAGCCCTATAAGGTAAGAAACCAGGATTGTGTTATTCATCATTTTATCCCCAATTACTAATACATTGTTTGGCACCTGGTAGGAACTCAGTAAACAATTATGGAATAAATACACTAAAGAGTTGTTTCTCTAAATTTAGGCCATTACAACATTCTTCCCTTATTCCCTGCCCCTCCCTTCTAATCAATATTCTTGAAGTTTAGATAAAATAATCTATGATTCTTAATCTTCCACTTTTTTTGTAGATAATATAGAATTTGTTTAGTCTTAAAGGACTGGAAAATGAAACATTTTTTTTCTCTAGGAAGAAGGAAAATAAATTAAGAAACTGGAAAGAGTTGGAATTAAGAACTCCAGAATATATTTCAATAAGATATATTACATTACTCACACTCCCAATAAACACAGAGGTCTCAAAGTCAGGTTCCTTACAGGGCTAGGCAGGTGATGTGTGCAAAAGTTTGAAAAGGGCAGATAGTTGACAATAGAGGGTACTTTGGTCTATGATAAATACAAGAATAATATATTGAAATCAACTTCCCAAAGTATTATGGATTAGATATTCTGGAAAATAGCTCTAAGAAACAGAAAATACCAGAAAAAATATAATAAATATTTACACAATTAGTTGAACATTTAACTGAAGGATTTGCCTCTACTTCTAAGTGGTTCAACACAGGCTAATGCAGTAAAGCCCTGGAATTATTTGCTGACACTAGGAAATTAGTGTTTTGAGTTTAATACAGGAGGGATAAGAGGCAAGGCTGTAGGTCATGGTAGGGCATTGGAACTGAAATTTTTTTCACAAATCTAAGGTCTTTAAGATATTAGGTTTTTCTTTATAAAAAAGTGGATTGGAAGAAAAATCTACTTGTCAAAGGAAAGACATTTCTGTTTAAAAGCTTCAGAGCTCAGTGGGAAGCAACAAGTAAACACATAAACAAAACTAATGTTATTTTAGGCATGCCTTCATAAGAATTTTTGGTTCCCCATGATCCTTGAAACCCTAAGATGAAACAATTAAGAATAATGGCTCAGGATTGATAACCTCCTGAGGCACATATCAGAAGCAAGTTCTTTCTGGCATAACAGCCCTCAACAAAGGCCTCCTAAAGATCTCTAGGTTTAGGTTAGTCAATTAGGTTGGAAATGGCCCTCTTTCTCTTAAAGTTTCTTCAAGATCCCTAGTCTATCGAATGAAATCCCTGGGCTAAAATAATATCTTTTAGGTCACTTCCAATTAGGGCCCTCTCTCTGTTCCAAGTGGCTTGTGCCACAGATCTAAGATCATTACAGATAATAACACAGTAATCTCAAGTCATTGGAAAACACTAAGTGAATTTTCCTATGTCCCTTGGGGTTTTTATATGTTAATAGAATAGAAATAGGAAATAAAAAATTCAGTGATTTCCAAACTGAATCATCAGCCCTATCCATATTATTGGACATCATCCTATTAAGAAGATGAGCAAAAGCAAAACCAAAGAATTAGCAATCAAATCATTATTACATTTTGCTTGAACCATTTTCTATCAGTAGTCTGTTTCTCAACCCTACAGAAAATGGAAACAAACACGTTTTGTTTTGAATTGAGCAGAATGGAGCTCACACACAACCCTTGCCAAGCTGTTGCCATTCTTGTTAAAGCAATGGAAATCCTCAGTGGTAGAGTTTCTTTTGCTTCAGTTTTATAAGAGTTTTACAGGCAGACAATATTTTCAAATGGATAGAAATTTAGTTAGCAAAGACTACTTTGAGTCCTATGTAGTGTGAAAATCCATATCTAATTGTCTGCAGCATTTCTGGCACTGTTACTAGGCAAACTGTGAGTGAGTCATTAAAGCCCCAAAATGACTTAAATTAAAAGGTGAAGCTAGGCTGAAAATAAATGAAAGGAACCATAGACATTTTTTTAAGTGAAAAACACACGAGATTCAAATCATTTTTAGAAATTCAAATTTAAAGGGGACGAATCTATACAGAGATAGCAATTGTTGCCACCTATACTAGAAAACACTTGAGCATAATTCTTCACTAATTGCTTTCAACTGGACAGGTCAATCACTCCCTTGATTCATTTAAAAAAATGCCACAAACTTTACAAATCATTCCTGTGGGTACGCTAAGGCATGTTGCTTTGCCACTTACGTCATTCTCTGAGTTCTCATTAGGTGGTAGAATGAGGTCAGGTCTAAAGCTTATTAGGGCCTTGGGAAGGGGAGTGAATGTTTAGGGCACCAAGAGAAAGAACCATTTATTTCCAAACTAATACAATACAAGACTCAAAGAAGGTGGGTTAGGCTGAATTGAGCTGAGTTGAATTGAATTGAAATCAATCTGAATAAATCAATTGGAGGTCATGCTGTTGGTTTTTAAACTAATTTTTTTTTTTTTTTCTGAAAGAATCCTTGAAACCATCCTTTAGGGATGCCTAAGTGACTCAGTGGTTAAGCATCTGCTTTCTGCTCAGGGCATGATCTCGGAGTCCCAGGATGAGTCCCTGCAGGGAGCCTGCTTCTCCTGCTTATGTCTCTGCCTCTCTGTGTGTCGCTCATGAATAAAGAAATAAAATCTTTAAAAAAAAAAAAACTTTAATAAGAACTAAGAAACATCTATCTGTAATTTCTTTTTGGGAGCAGTTAACTTTTATAAGATTTGATTTAAGAATGGTTTCCTCAATATTGCTATTTGGCAATATTAATTATTTGCAAATCCCTTAGTTTATGGTGGAACCACAAATAAAATACTATTTCTTGCTGCTTTTCTTGTTAGCATCTGATTCCACAACTAGACTCTTAAGATCTAGGAGGGCGGACAACATGCCTATTTTGTTCACCCCTCCAACCCTGGACAGGATTAGCTTAGTGCCTGGCATATAAAGCTGCTTCATAACTATTTAACAATGGATTAATTAGTGAATTAAAATAACTAGGAAAATAGGATAGTCATAACTATGTAATTATCATGGCACCTGAAGGAAAAACTTAGACAAAGGAAAATGTTAATTTTTACATTTATGCTTGAAGTTGCAGTAGATGTCACTTCTCTCAATACTAGCCCCTAGTTTTTGGTTTGTAAAAGCAGTTGGTTTCTTTGAAGTGCATGATTTATTATTGACATTGGTATTTAGAACAGGAACAAACTGATTTGAGAATCTGCCAAGGTCAGGGCATCAAATATGTGTACTGGAACAAATGGAATAGAACTGGGTCTATTTAGCCTTGACAGTGGACAAGGTTTTTAGCTTTTAAGGTAGATCTTATTTACCCATTTTACAGTTGAAGAAACTGAAGCCCAGGGCAGTTAAGGAGCTTATCCAAGGTGAATGGCAGGGCTGATGTGTGGAACTTCTGTGACACATAGTGGCCAGCAAATGTTCTGCTCTGTGGACACTCATGCCATTACTGACTGTTGAGATTGGATATTACCCTGGACCTCAATAGGCTACAAACGAAAACAGGACTCTGAAAATCCCTATTCTCTGAAATCTTCTCTTTTGCCTTTCACAACGTTTTGAGTTAGGAAACCTGAATGCAGTCAGGATCTCCTTTATATTGGCCATATCGTAGTCTATATGACATTTATCTCCTCGGACCTTCTGTTTCTTTATAACATAAAAACAAGGATAAATGTACCTACTTCATTGGATCATTACAAAGATTAAACAGAACCTCTCAAGAAAGGTGACACAATGCCTGGCACCCAGGAAATATCATTGAAATCTGAATCTGGAGGCACCTGGGTGGCTCAGCAATTGAGCGTCTGCCTTCGGCTCAGGTCATGATCCTGGAGACCTGGGATCGAGTCCTGCATTGGGCTCCCCGCAGGGAGCCTGCTTCTCCCTCTGCCTATGTCTTTGCCTCTTTCTCTGTGTCTCCATGAGTAAATAAATAAAACCTTTAAAAAAATCTTCAGGAAGGACACACACAAAAAAAAGAAAAAATCTGAATCAGTTGTGAATTCCATATATTCTCTTGTTATCCAAGGTTTGATCCATATTTCCCAAACACCACCCTGAAATTCACTGTCTAGCCCTTTCTTCAACATCAAAACTCTTGGGGTCTACGAAGTCAGTTTTCCCTTGTTCACTGTCTCCTCACAGCGCCCTAGTGCCCACTGGGATTGAGCCTCAGTTGCCCAGAGTGAGTGGTAACTGCTAGCCAGCATACCAATAGCATATTGGCTTCTGAGCCATGGATGCTACTTGTCTGGTTCTGGTGAAGGAGAGCCCATATGAAACAGGGCATATCTTCATAAATCACCTCCTCTCTTCCAGCAATTTCAAGCTTCTCTCTCCACAGTGGCCTTCAACTTTCTGTGTCCCAGGGTGGTACGACCGCTGGGAAAGAAGTCTGTCAGAAACCTCTGGGTGTGCCATAGTAGAGCCCCGTGTGGTGCCTCACTTCACAGTTTCTGAACATTTACCTAACTGCTGTCCCTTCCCATATAAATGGGTATCTGCTCTCTGAGTCATGTGTTCCTTGCTTTTTCTCTTGTGATTCCTCTCTTTTTCAATCTTTCATTCCCTTCTTCCTGTGGGGCCCCAGCCCCTGCCTGGGGATCCCTAACTTGCTGCCATTAGAACTCAGACAACAGCTCAGAGGTTGCTCGAGGGAGTAATGAAATTTTGTGCCACAGCAGGCCTCCCCAGTTAAAAGTCATCACAGACAATTCCGACTCTAGGCATGCCATGGAAAGAAGCACCAAATAACTGTCTGGGAAACAAATCCGGAAGGCATCAAGGACCCGGCTGGACACAAGGTGGCATCAAGGTCTAGGCACAATGGAAATCCAGATGAGTGATTCTCCCATATTCCCTGATGGCAATGAGGATTTCAAAGATGAGGCATCTGGTTTCTTGAGTCGTTAGTTCATTCAGCATCATTTATGAAACATTCATGATCTTAAAAGGTAAAATAAGATCCAATGTTAACCAGTACCAATTATAAAAAGTGATGTAATCTTCAGATTAGCAGGCTGCCAAAACAAAGAAAACTGCCTCCCTCTGCTTTTCCTTTGCAAAGAAATAATAAACGTTGTGTAATAAGATTTTAGGTAACCAGGTGGATTTTACCAAGATGAACCAAAGAACATTCCTTCTGAAGTATATTTTCTTAAGTTATGAATGCCTTTTTCTTTACAAAATTTAATATACGTTGGGATATGAAAATAACATATTCGACCCAGGATTCATTACAGTCACGGAATCTTAGAGTTCCAATACACTTGCCTAAAATATTGCTTTACTAAAAATTCAGTTGTAACTTGAAGTATATGGAAATTTCCCAGAACCTAAGCATGTGAATTTAAATTGGCACTGGGCCTATGGTGCCTTTATTTATTTATATAAAAACTCAAGTTATGAAAATATTGGCAAAATGATTTTAACATCTAATAGGAAAGGCAAAATAAACATCTCTGTCAGGTTGGGTTTTTTTTTGTTTTGTTTTGTTTTTGTTTTTGTTTTTTCTAAAGCCCTTACATTCCTGAGAGATCTTGGTTACGTTTGAAAAGTAGTTACAAAATTAAGCAGCTATAAATAGGAAGATAAACAGCTTTAGAGTCAGGAAGTCCTGGGTTCCATTTCCAATTCCACTTACAATGTGTGTGGTTTTACAGGTACTGATAAAAACAGAAGACTACAAACTTGTGAAGGAACCCTGGACCCAGGGACACAGGACTCAGCATGAGGCCTGAGTGATAGGGCAGCGGGGACTGACTGGTGGCCCTGGCAAGCAAGGCTGGAAGTCTAGCACGTGTTCATGGCACATTGCTTTATCGGACAGACAGACAAACCAAATTTATGAATAGCTCTAATTGGTTATGGTCAAGACTTAGCTAAGGTAACAAAGAACCGCTGCCCCCATGGTGATGTAAAAACCTTTATCTGTCTTATATAACAACACTTAGGTGAACAGTGAAGTCTAGCAAGAAACAAGGTGACTTCCATCTTGTCTAGGGCACCCTCTGCAAAATGCAAATTCAGTGATGTTCCTTAAAATCTATTCATGGAGATTTTATGCCCTGACAGTTAAATGTGTGCTTGGCTAGTTCATCCTGCCACAGCTGATCTGCTTCTCCCAGGGTAGCTCTTGCTCATCACCTTCCTTGGCCCCAGCTGTGCCATTTGGGGGATGGTCCTCTTGGTTCATTGTTTGCATGCTGATATCTGAAGTGAACATGGGGCATGTGCTTGCCAGGGTCCAAATAGTCACTGGCATTTGTAAGCCAGGTATGTGATTCCAAAAATTTAGAAGGTTTGTTAATATATATATATTTTTTTCTGAATACAAACTTTATTTAGATTTATCAATTCTTCCATGAATGTCCTTTTTCTATTCCAAGATGTCATCTAGAATCTCACTCTGTGTTTAGTTTTTGTGTCTTCTGAGGCTCCTCCAATTTATGAATATTTTTAAATTCCCTATTGCATATTCTTGGAATGCAGCATTTTTTTGAAGCTTATTTATCTAAGTAATCTCTATACCCAATATGGGCTTGAACTCATAACTCTAAGATCAAGAGTCGCGTGTTCCACCGACTAAGCCAGCCACGTGCCTCATATGAGGCTTCTGATTAGTTGTATTTCTTCTAGTCGGTCCCAGATTTCAGTCACCATTCACAAACCCTCTTTAAAAAAAAATTATTTATTCACGAGAGACACACAGAGAGAGGCAGAGACACAGGCAGAGGGAGAAGCAGGCTCCCTGAGGGGAACCTGATGTGGGACTCGATCCAGGACCCTGAGATCATGACCTGAGCCAAAAGCAGATACTCAACCACTGAGGCAACCAGGTGCCCCCACAAAAGCCTTTTCTGCACTTAGTTCTTAGGCCAGCTTTATTTCTTGGCTTCTGAGATCCATTCTTCTCTTCCTTCTTTTAAAGGCACCTATTTTGAAGACATCTGAAACAGTGAGCTTATGTGTGAAGGTAATATTCTTAACCTCGTCTGTTTTCTCGCATTGGCTTAATGGTAATTCTTTGAGAAACAATAGTTATGAGTCTACTGCTATTTGAAGTATAGAAGCAGGAGGAGGTATTTCCAATCCCATCTGTTCTATCTCATCTCTGCTTTTAAACTTGCCAATTCTCACCTATATTTCTTTCTTTCTTGCAATACCTTGCTAAATCCTGTAAGGACTAACAAAAACAAATTAGCATTCTGATACTAGAGCTATAGTTTTGGAATGTACACATGGTCTGCCTTGCAAGTTATCACAGGGGACAATTTTATCAAATATTTTACAAGAGCACAGCCAGGGCCTCTAGTCTTCTAACCTGATATACACCCCCCACCACCTCCCACCATATACGGCTGCTAGTCACACATATTTCAGGTTATGTTAGCGAACAAGTTCTGGGTACTGACCCCTATACTGGTCATAGAGGAGGTCAGCTGCTGATATAAAGAGGTAGCTTGGTACACTGAATTAAAATAGAGCTACCACATAATTTATTTGGGTAATGAAAGAGAGTCCTATTTATAACTATGGCAAGACAACAGGCATAAGATGAGAATCTCCTAAGCAAATTGAGACATTTTCACTCAAAGTTTAAATATTTAAAGTTTAAAAATGTGTCTCCCTCTCTTGTGACAGTACCCAAGTGAGTGGTCTGTGCTGGCAGTGTAGCTTCTCTCCCTGCGGGCCTTCAGGGGACCAGATTCTTTCATCTTCTTTCCCTCCTTCCTATAGAGAGTTTTCCTCCTTTGTTCAATGATACCTGGGTGTTTTAGGTTGAGAAAAAGGGAAGAAGTATGGAAGCATGCTTATCCAATGATTTAAGGCTAAAGGTCTCTTCATCGTCTTGTTTCGATGAGAACTTAGTCACATGCTTACACCTATATAGCAAGGGAGATTTGGGAGTGTGGTATCTGCACAGACAGTTATGAGCACAGCAACAATTCTGGTGCTATGAAAAAATGGAAGAGAAATTTTGGCGGATTTCCAGCAGCCTCCACCAAAACAGTAATCTTTCTTGTAAAGAATTATTAGCTCATTTGCAATTTAAGGGTAAAATTTCCAGTGTCTGTAGGCTTTCATAAGTTCTCTGAGGTAGTATCTACTTGTGTTTATTAACTCCAATTCATTTACTAAATATCCTGGTTTGGAGGTATCTTGGAGCTGAAGCCTTAACCAAACTTATTGACATATGTGGTCTCTTGTCATTATTTTTCATGCTCATGCTTAGTTTTGTAATACTTTGATAGCATATTATCTCCTTTTAATATAAATTGACCCCCCTTTTTGTGGGCATTGATAATACTCTCAATAATTAAATACCAGAATCTTGTCTATTACATTAGTTAAGAGATTCCTGGCTTTGTCTACCAAAGGAAAATCCTTTTTAAAATGCATCCTTCTGGGGATCCCTGGGTGGCTCAGCGGTTTGGCACCTGCCTTTGGCCCAGGCCACGATCCTGGACTCCCGGGATCGAGTCCCGTGTTAGGCTCCTGGCATGGAGTCTGCTTCTCCCTCTGCCTGTATTTCTGCCTCTCTCTCTCTCTCTCTCTCTCTCTCTCTGTTTATCGTGAATAAATAAATAAAATCTTAAAAAAAATAAAATGCATCCTTCCCTTCACCCTAATATCTTAAACCTATTTTATATTTTCCCTTATAGTGCATAAGAGTTGAGGAACCATTGTGGGAGAGGATACCTTCCAAGTGTCCTTTGCTGTCTTTTTATTGCTTTCAAAAAATTCCTGAAACTTATCTAGCAATAATAATCATTAGAGTTTTGATTCCATTTAGTGGAGACCGTGAACATTTCTTTTTGTGGAGAACTCTGATCCCTCCAAATGCCCAATGGGGCCAATGTCTGATCAGATTCTTCCCTTTCCCGGGAATGAGAGTTTTCCACCACTTTTCATTACTCACATAATTAACTTTGGGGCTTAGGGATTTACTAATTGGAGCCTTGACAATCACCTACTGTTAGAGAGACTTGTTTTGGCAAAACCACTTAAAGGCAGTTTTCATGGGAGAAGGATGACTTAACTTTCACCATATTCTGAGAGTGCTGGGTCTGAGTCCTTAGTACTTCTTCAATCTTCAACATCCCTTATTTCATGTCTACTATTAAGAAGAGTAGTGAAATCTTCCTGCATGTAGAACAGTAAGTGTAATCAAGTCCTGCAAGATAATTTCTTTTTCTCCAGTCTTTTAGCTTTTCAGGGCACATTTACCAGCCTTAAAGTCAGTTACCAATTCCAGCAAGCCAGCGTGGCACTCAGACTAGGTCATTGCTGCAGCTGCCTGAAAGAGTCGTTGTACTTTATGAAAGTTAGGAGCTTTAGAAATAGAAGACAGTGGGGGGTGGGGAGGTGGGTGTCTGACTCACTGTCTTGCTAGAGATAAAATCACTTTGCATAAAAACTGCTTAAAGGCAAAAATGCCCATTTATTAATGTATTGGGCAAACGTAAATTTGTGAAATTACTAAGTGTGAAATGAACAATTAAGGAATGAAGGTTGAAAGGTTCCTTTTTGCACATAAGTTATAATTATGGTAAAGGTGACATCAGAGGATACTCTTCTGATCCTGCTGTTTTATTTCCATGAAATATCAGAAGTATGATGGTGTCTTTTTTTTTTCTTTTTGGATTTCCCTAACACGGTATATAAAAATAAAGCCTTTCATGGGAATTAAAATGAAAGAGTCCTTTCAGAGTTCCAAAAATATTACCCAAACTCTGCCAAGATTAATATGGTCAAAGTTTCCATGAAAAGCATAATTTCATGGGAGTTATGCCTGTTCAGATGTGTGCAAAAAATACCAACTTCGTATTCCTTTTTGATATGCACAGCAGTGAAAATTCAATTTGGTTTATCATACTGTGCATATGGCCATGTGTGGTATTAATGCAGTTTTTGTCATTAGAAGATTGAAGCGGGTTTTTTTCCCCTAATTTCACATTAATGATAACAATAATCTACATTTTATAAGTCTTTATCATTTATATGTTTATGTAATACTTCAACATGACTGAGTCCAATTTGGCAGGTACAATTATGATTTCTTTTCCAATTTTTAGCAATGAAGAAAGGCAAGCACAGAGAACTTCAGTGATTTAAGCAAAACCATATAGCAAGCAAATTAAACAAAAATTCAGGTTCCCAGTTCCAAATGCAATTATTTTCTAACTACCAAATACCTCTACAGTAGGCCACAATTGTAGTAAAACTGAATAATATGAAGCAATGGGTTGCATTTCATGGAGTTGGAGTCAGAGACCTCCACTTTATTCTAACGGTATACCTTAATTTTTAGAACCTGCCCTGGCCAGTTCAAATGGCAAAGAAAACAAAGCTCTTGGAAAACAAGGTCAAATCTAGACTTGGAGTCTCTGGGTCTGCCCAAGAGAGCTTAAAGGGGAGAGGAAGATGACTGGAGCATTTATGGTAACTATGCTGCCTTTGAGAGATAGCATCATTGTAACCAATACCATGGTCTCATTAGCGCAAATTCTAATCTGGCTTTGTGTGAGATTTTCCATTTAGTCCTTGGTTATTGTCCTTCACTGGAGAGATCTGGGTGACCTCATTCCTCTGAAACATGGGCTTAAGCCAGAAATTGAATTCTGCAAAATGGAAATGGCTTAGAAAAAAGGAAATATGGAGACTTCAGTATAAGTCAGAGAGGTTGTGGACTAAACAAAAAAAAAAAAAAAAGAATGTCTTGGGATTAAATCTGGCATCCCATTTCAGGATCAATTAACAGGTGGTGCAGTTCCAAATGGATGGGTTAGGAAAAGAATTCACCAAATAGAGGAGTATTAGATCTGGTGAGCTCTAAGCCCAATTAACTTAACTCTAGTGACAACTGAATTTCCTGTAAGGTGGTCTTTTGGTGTGGCAGGACATACGTAAGACTTGCATCATATTCTACTTGAATATATTTGCAACAAATTTCCACAACATCTGTAGGTAAAGGAAGCTTCAAAAATATCACTAGTATGTTGACTTAATTAAAAGGCAAGAGCAAATTATATCCTAGAGTATCCTACAATTATAACGTCTCAATTGTAATAGGCTTTACCATGTGACGTCTTCTACAGGGCTGGTTCAGAATTGTCACATTTAAAGGGTCAATTTATTTGAATACTTCACCATTGTTAAACACAGACATACACGCATAGAAAAAAAAGTAACACATGAGTCTAAAGTATATATGTATATATACATATATGGAGAAGTCACATATCTGAGGTAAGTTTATACAGTAACATACATCAGCATACAGAAACTGAGCTTACTCCTTGCAAAGAACAATGAAAAACAGTGCTCCATGTTCCTTGCTGGGACCTGGTGTAGCAAAAGGAAATAGGTTGGCAATCCAGCTAGATCTTGGTTCATATCTCAGGTGTATAAATTTCGATTTTTTAAAGATTTTTTCTGAGAGAGAGAGAGAGAAAGAGGCAGAGACACAGGCAGAGGGAGGAGCAGGCTCCTCGAGGGGAGCCGAATATGGGACTCAATCACGGGACCACAGGATCATGCCCTGAGCCAAAGGCAGATGCTCAACCACTGAGCCACCCAGGGATCCCAAGTGTATAAATTTCTAAATGTAAATTTCTTGATCTTCTTGATCCTCAATTTCCTCATCCATGTAATGGGGTTGATAATAAAATGAGATGAGAAGTTCTTGGCATTTAGTAGGTTATGTTGCCTTTTCTACTCTTGTTATATTTGTTGCATATGGTGGATTAAGCTTTGGCATCCAATACCCATTTTGCTAGCAGGGTAAAACTTTATAAGTCCAACACCATTCATTGGTGTCCTGTAATATTTTTAACAACCATGGTTTTGCCATTTGAAGAAATTTATGGGATGTAAATTTACATTTCTACTGCATGTCACTTTCTACTACTTGTTCACAGATTGACTTCTCAAACTATGAAATTTTCCAATGCTTTGCAAATGACTTAGAAAAAAATACTATTCATAAACATTTTTGCTTGTACTCTAAGTCTCCAACACTTTCAACTAGCTCATTCTGCATTCAGCAAACCAAGCCCTTATTCATTTGCTAAAGATGGATGGGAAGAATGAATGAATGCTACATTATAACTCAGCAGAGTACTCTTATCTGGTAATAATGGGACTGTAACTATTGCTGATTTTAGGATTTTAGAAGCCACATTTGCTGAGCCGACAGCATAATTGCTTAGAGACTGAAAAACAAGGATTCAGATAAACGGGTCACTCATAAACACAAGATTTCATGCTCTGAATTTTTCCCCAGTTGTGGTAATATTGGGGGAGTTTCCAGGTTTCAGAGTCTTGGTCACTCACATTCCATTTTATCAGAATAACCAACTCCACAGAAACTTTAAGGTTGAATTGCATTTAGCATTTTACCAACCCAATCAAGCACTGAAGGGATGTTCTAATGGATAAGGTTCCTTGTGATGGCTTGTGTTCAAGATTTACAAAGCTGTTTCATTTGCACTGATGTATAAACCCTAGGAGCCATTTCTCAACCACTTTTCTTCATGCCCATAAAAATCTTAAATATGTTTTCCCTTCTTCTCTAGGTCAGTCACACATTCAAACTTCCAATTAAATATGTTGACTTTTTAGCTTCATTACTTACAATGTTATAATATTGACTTTGGCCTATAAAATCTGCCTTTATGTATCATTGTAGAAAACAAAGTAGTATACGGTGATTTATAAGACATTTTGAGTTTTCTGTTAAGTTTAGAGTAGCATATTAGTATGATTAATTGTGGGTGAAGTGAGTCTAAATCCAAATAGCCTAGAAAAGAATGACTTCTCAGTGGTTGGAAAAAAATTCAAGTTGGGTTGAAAAAATGTTTGTTTTGCTGCCCACTGTTCAATCACCTTCCTTTGATAACAGTGTCTCAATTTTCTTTTGGAAATCCTTGACATTCCTCTTTACTCTCATTCTCCATGGTTTGGAGGTTCCTTGTATGATCTCCAGGCTTTGAATATGGGGGTTAATCCTGGTCTGGGCCATTGGCATATCCCACACTTCTGGCTACAATGATTGCATTAAGGGTGGTCACATGACATAAGCTGTTCTAAAGAGAGTTGACCTCAGGACTTTTTTTGAACTTTTGGGGAAAAAGAAGCTCTTTTTCTTGTGGGGATGCTGAACTGCTAGACTGTACATCTGGGGATGAAAAAGACATCTTGCCATCATGTCAACAGAACCTTCCCTTGAATGAAGCCCACATCTTAAAAACCAGAGCTAAGATATAAAGACAGGCTGCTTGCAACACTGTTTAATCTGGGTTGGCCTAAAGAAATATTTACTCTTGGAATTTATAAATATGTGAGACAATGTTTTCCTTTTATATTTGGTTGGTTTGTATACCAATTTCTAATTGGATTTCTGCAACCAAAATCATCTAGGTCATATTTATTCTTTGCACTCCATGAAACACCCCTATCTCCTGGATTTGATTAGGTTCTTTGGTAGCAATCACATACCTAGCACCACCCTTTCTCAGTACTTTACATATTCACAATTAATTTGTAAATATTCATTTAGTGCTTTTCTCCTCTGCTAGACAGTATACTCCATGAAGTCAGGGAATTCTGGTTTGCTTACCACTGCCTCTCCAGCATCTAGCCCCCATTCTTGGAACACAAAAACATACTCAGTTATAAATTCCCTGTAAAATTCACAACCTGGGGTGCCCTCAGTGGTTGAGTGATCCACTCTTAATTTTAGCTCAGATCATGATCTGAGGATCAAGCCCACATTGAGCAGCATGTCTGGCTCCATGCTCAGTAGAGAGTCGGCTTGAGATTCTCTCTCTCTCTCTCTCTCCTTCTCCCTCTGCCCCTCCACCTAGACTCATACACATGAGCATTTTCTCTCTCTCAAATTAATAAATAAAACTTAAAAAAATTACCCAACCTAAGGGTGGAGTGAGTTTGAGTGCAGCAGGATGTCCACCATTCAGCTCTGTCCCTGACCCGGTTCTGCAGGCTTGATTCTTGGAGAGGAAGACTTTAAAGGAAAAACAAACAAGGGAACAGCTATTTCCGGTTGTACCATGCAACAGAACAAAACACGGAACAATGAGAAGGACATTCTCCCCACTTCTCCACAGATGACCGTTTATTGGGCTTTTGCACAAGGAAGCCATCAGAGCACTGCAGTGGTGTCTGGGTGAGAAAATGGCCACAGCTCTTCAAATGTTGTAGAATTAGCAAATTGTGCCTGGTGGAAGTCTCCCGAGTACTCTACAAAACAAATGCCTCCCGAGTTGATGGTTAACCAGAAATGCCTTCTCTCCTAAGTAAACTGTGACAAGGCATGATGGTCCCAAAGTGTGGTGAGAAAAGACACTTCACTGTTAAATACTTCCTGAAAGTTTCTCTCCCATTGCAGGAGATGTTGATGGTGTGTTTCTTCCTAAATTGCACTATCGGAGACCTTGGTCTTCCAATTTTTGTTTTGCTGTTTATAAATGCGGGTTATAAATGCAGAAAGGATTCAGAGTTAAATGTGTACCTCCTTTGCAACGTTTTTAGAATTAAATTCTGTAAGAAGCTTTAAAATTTTATAACTTAAAACATCAAGTTCATAATTTAACACATTTGGGATTAATCACTCCAGATATGTGGGTCTGGTGTTGAGCTTGTTTCTAAGCCCTCTGGGAAAAACGTGCCACACACTCACATATTTTATCATGAGATTTTCTTTATTAAGGAAAAAAACCAAAGCACTTAGAAAATTAGAAAAAATGATTTCAAACAACAATGAAAACAGATTGCTTTGTTTCTTATTAACTGACAACCCTTCCTTTCCCATTCTTACCACAAGAATTTGGTATCAATCGCATGCCCTGCTAAAAGTCATTAAAAAACGTTTTTTCAGAGTTCATGAAGATGGCTCACTAGCTCTTCAGGTCTTAAGGCCCACTAATATTTTCACCATCTATGAGTTCATATGGATTCCACACAGATTTGCCAACACTTTCATTGCTATTTCTTTCTAAAGTTACATGTGAATATTCCATGTGTCAACCAACTGGGAAAACACGAGAACTTAATGTTCTTCAACTTTTTTTTTTTTTTTTTTTTTTTTTTTTAAGAATTCAGGGACTAGAACTTGCTAGTTTGGATGGCTGTGGGTTAGATCAATTCCAAGGTTTAAAAAAATACTTTTATTTTCTCCTCTCTCTCTCTCTCTTTCTCTCTCTCTCTCTCTCTCTCACACACACACACACACACACGCACGCACACCCCTTTAGCTCCATTTTTTTTCTGTGTGTAAAGATAAAAGAAATAGATCAAATGATGTTTAGAACTATGAGACTAATTCTGAGTCTATGATTTTATGAAGTGTACCACTGATCACTGATAATGACCAGATGTACAATTCCACCCTATTGGAAATAATAGAATGTAGCACAGTAAAACTTAATGGGGATCAGACTACTGAATTTACTAAATACCCAGAATTTTTGCTCTTCACTTATTGATTAAAAGAATCATGATTGTGAATGATGAGGGATTTCTTTAAAGAATTTTTAAACCCACTATTTCCCAGTTATTCGATAGCATATTGATCAGCATGTAAAAATCCTTTCTTCCCTCATTCTATATTTAAACTGTTGCAGAATAATAGCCTGTTAAAATCTGATGAAAGGTCACTTAGTTCTGCACCCTTATTTAGAGGTAAAATAATAGAGGCCAGAATAAAATGATATAGAAAAGGTAACTGTCAGCTAGATGGGGTCAAATGAAGAAAACAAAGGAAGATCTTCAAGACAGTCATTTCTTCCATATTATGTGATCTGACCACAGTTAATTTTCATTAATCCTTTTTTAAAAAGATTTTATTTATTCATGAGAGACACAGAGAGACACAGAGGCACAGGCAGAGGGAGAAGCTGGCTCCCTGCAGTGAGCTGGATGCTGGGGGCTCAATACCAGGACCCCAGGATCAGGACCTGAGTGGAGGGCAGGCACTCAACCACAGAGCCACCTAGGTGCCCAATTTTCATCAATCCTAATGAAAACTATCATATTATCCAAATATAAATTAATCATATTCTACATATTATTCTTTTGAGGAAAGAAGTCTACTTAGGTATTTTAAAACTTTTTAAAAGAGATTTATTTATTTTAAAGAGAGAGAGAGGGAGAGACAGAATGCACATGCACAGGGAGGCAGGGCAAAGGCAGAAGGAGAGAAAGAGAATTCTCAGCAGACTCTCCACTGAGCTCTAAAGCCAATGCAAGGCTCAAACCTAAGACTTCAAGATCATTACCAGAGCCAAAATCAAGAGTCGGCTGCTCAATCGACTGAGCCACCCAGGCACCCCTAAACCATTTATTAACAAGGGAGTAATTAAAACAGATTTTCTGGCAATCCTCTGCTAAGTAAAAAAATCAATTAACCTGAACATTTGCCTCTGAACTATTCCTATTATTTAAAGTTTGATTCATCACAGGAAAGACAACAGGTATTAACCTACTACGTCTAATTCATGGATGTTTCCGATAAAAAAGCAGCTGGAAACTGATTGTTTTGTTTTGTTTCTGTGTTTTCCCTCTTGCCATCTCTCCAGCTCACCTATATGCAATACCACAACAGCAGTGCTAAATGGCCATCATCATTCTTCCTCTTCAGACTCACCCTAGCTACTATGTTGGGCTTGCGGAGCCGCACAGAGATCAGTGTGGGGAACTGTTTGACTCACCCTCTTAGCGCCATCTCTTCCTTTCTGTACTTTCAGAGAGATCACACAGTATTTCTATTTTTCTCAACTATTAATTGGTAACAGCTGTGTTAACTCCACACTAGTCAGTCCTTTCTCAGCAGATATTCATTCAATAGAGTTTTTGGATGCTCTACTGTGTGCTGAGCACTTACTTCTCTATTCTGGTGTCATAGCAGTGAATCAAATAGAGAGATATTCCTGCCCCTAGGCACTTGCCTTCCAGGGACAGGGGACAGAGAAACACAAGACTAAAAATCTACAAAAAAAACACTTTGGAAGAAAAGAAATATAATCACAGTACATGACTTATTTCTGCAATAAGCCAAAGCTACAGTCATGATAATATAAACAATGTTTATAGAGTTAATAAATAATAGATACATATTATGAAGGTGGAGGTGGGATGCTAAGGGCATAGTGTGGCATTAGACAGGTAATCCACATCTAGCACCTAAATCCTCATCTCCTATAAAAGTAAGGTGATATATATTGTCTAAAATTGATTAATCAGAGGCACCTGGGTGGCTCAGTCAGTTGAGCGTCTGCCTTTGGCTCAGGTCATGATCCCGGGGTCCTGGGATCAAGTCCCAAGTCAGGCTCCCTGCTCAGTGGGGAGTCTCTGCTTCTCCCTCTCCCCTGCTAGTTCTCTCTATATATCTCTTTCGTTCAAATAAATAAATACCATCTTTTAAAAAATAAAATAAAATTGATTAATCAAAACTAATAGCATAGACATATCATCTAAAAAAGTAAAAAGTGTTTGCCCCTGGGGAGTAGATTGATGGTCATTAAGAGTAAGCTAGGGATTGGTATTTTTGCATTATAAGCCTTTAGGACTATTCTCCTTCCAAAACAAAACAAAACAAAACAAAAAAACACCACTTTTTTCGTCTATTGCTTTAATAAGTTTTAAAGACAAAATGTAAAAAAAAAATCAATAGAATGAAAAACAGATCTTAATGAAATTGACTTATGACCTAGAGAGAGATGAAATATTTTGCTACTGAGTAGCAAAATCAGAATTAGCACAGTCTACATGAATTCAGAGTCTATGTGCTTCAGTTTGCGCTATGCTGTAGTATGTAATTGGGTGGATAAAATAAGATAGCATCATTAGCATTTATAAGCTTGTCCTATAGAAGGCGACTAATAAATGACAGACATTGTGATTATACTTCAATACCATAAATTTGATAATCGTGTGGTCTTAATCTCTTTAAATCTCATTTTTCCGTAAATTAAGAGCTACCTTAAAGAATTCTTGTGTGTATCAGGGAGATGTCTGAAGATTGCCAAACACTAGAACTCCAGAGAGGAAGTCAAATAAAGGTTTGTGTCAGTTTTGCTTCCCCAAACCTATCCTTCAGCTATTAACCCCTCAGTCAGGGTGAGCCCCACAGAGGGGAAAGTGGGCTACTGGAAAGGCATAGTCTGTGACCCTCCTCTGAGTCCCACATCTCTGTTATGATCTATTGCTCTTCTTTTCCTCTTTTCTGCTTTTTTAAAAGATTTTATTTATTTATTCATGAGAGACTTTGAGAGGAGGCAGAGACATAGGCAGAGGGAGAAGCAGACTCCCTGCGGGGAACCCTATATGGGATTCGATCCCAGGCTCCTAGAATTATGCCCTGAGCTGAAGGCAGATGCTTAACCACTGAGCCACCCAGGTGTCCCTCCTCTTTTCTAAATTACAGAACTTCCTTCCTTTCAAACCTGTTTTGTTGTTAGTAGTTTATTTGCATCCCAGAACCAGAGATAGAGAAGCCCTTAAAAACCACAGATGAGAAAAAAAAAAAAAAAAACCCACAGATGAGGAGCACCTGGGTGGCTCAGTGGTTGAGCATCTGCCTTCAGCTCAGGGCATAAACCTAGGAGCCTGGGATCGAGTCCCACATCGGGCTTCCAATAGGGAGCCTGCTTCTCCCTCTGCCTGTGTCTCTGCCTCTCTATGTCTCTCATGAATAAATAAATAAAATCTTTTTTAAAAAGACCCACACATTACCTTTATTCTCTACTGTTTTGAAATACAGGTTCTGTAACTACTTTGGTACAGCAAGACCAACAGGCCAGGAAATAATTGCCATTGAAAAGGTAGTTTCCCAGTCACAGTTTCCGAGGGGAGAGGACACACCACAGTGCAGGGTGCACATAGGGAAACAGGGTCAGTCAGGAGGCAGAGGGAGCAAGGGAAGATGTGGGCAAGAGCCTTTATTGTAGCCTTCATGGGAGGGAGCCCCCTAGGCAGGGTCAACAGGACCAAGGGTGGCTAGTTTGAATAATATCAGCAGGCTTCCCTGTGTGGGGTTGTTCCAAAGTTTCTGGAAGTCTGGGGTAATTAGGGCAGGAAATAATGGCCTTGAGTTTGAGGACCCAATAAAGAAGGTGGCTGGGGGTGGGGTGGGGTCTGAAATGATTTTCTTTTTGAAAAAAGAGGTTTCTGATAGGCTGAAGGCAAGTCATTTACTATCTGTGGGAACTGGCTAGCCCTGGGAGGGGATGTCCCTCTAGGGTCAAGAAGCCTCCAGGTGTCCAGATACTTGGGGGCTCAGTGGTTGAGCATCTGCCTTTGGCTCAGGGCATGGTCCCCGAATCCCAGGACTGAGTCCTTCATTGGAATCTCCGCAGGGAGCCTGCTTTTCCCTCTGCTATGTCTCTCTCTGTCTCTCATGAATAAATAAATAACATCCTGAAAAAAAAAAGAAGCCTCCAGTTGTAAAACATCAAAATGCAGAAAATACAAAAGGTGTAAATTTCCCTTTATTGGATGAATAAGTTCTGGGCACCCCATGTACAACATGGTGACTAGGGTAAACAATATTATACACTTGCAAGTTGCTGAGAGAGTAAATCTTAAATGTTCTCACCACCACCACCACAACAAAATAATAATTATGTGAAGAATGTGTTAATCAACCTTATTGTGGTAATCATTTTGCAATATATACACATATCTAATCATCACATTGCACACTGTAAATTCACATAATGTAAATGTGTACATCAATTATAACTCAGTAAAGCTGGGGCACCTGGGAGGCTCAGTCAGTGAAGCATCTGCCTTCAGCTCAGGTCATGATCCCAGGGTCCTGGGATCGAGCCCTGCATTGGGCTCCCTGCTCAGCAGAGAGCCTGCTTCTCCCTCTCACTCTGCTGCTCCCCTTGCTTGTGCGCACGCTCTCTCTCTCTCTCTCTGTCAGATAAAATCTTCTAAAATAATAAAAAAATAATAAAACTTAAAAATGGAAAAAAGACTTAGGTGAGTACACCTACATTCAACAGTATCAAATAACACTTGGAGCAATGGAAAATTCATTTCTAGTCTCCCTAAGTGGAAGAAAATGGGAAATATTAGGAATGGTTAATATTGCAAAGTGTTATCCACTAAATACTCTCCATATTCTGTAACACAGAGCCTTGCCAATCACATTATCAATGGAAAGAGTACAGCTGTGCAAATTGTTCTGAAATCCTGAACTGAACATCCTAGAAGCTTAACCAGTTCCAGGGACTTCATGATTTTAGTCCCGAAGTCTTCATATCAAAGCATGCTTTGCTTATTTTGCTACCAAAGGAAACCACATTGAAACAGTGTCTGGAAATTTTAACAGCCGGTAAGCTTCCTCAGGCTCTTGTGGCACCATCTGTAAGTGACCCTTGAACTTTCATTTTCCTAAACTGATGAAAACAGACCTGTGTTAACATAAACAAACAAGTATTTCCTAACTGCCCACTCTGGGAAAATGCTGTGGTAAATCCTTGATTTATCAATTTATCGAACACATATATATGGAGTGTTGATTATGTGCCAGACACTTTTGCAGGCATTGAGGCTCCGGGGGTGAACAAAATATACAAAAGCACCTTTGTGGAGTTTCTTTTCCTCTTGGGGGGCTGGCAATTACCAAAGCAAAAATTGATGGCATATCCTTGGTGATAGGTGCCCTGGAGTAAAATGAAGCAGAGAAGGGAGAGGAGGTTTGAGATTTTGAGTAAGGGGTGAGAAGCGGTTGGTCTCTGGAGGTGATATTTCAACAAAGATTTGAAGGAGGTGTTTGACAGAGGTGTGGTGATGAGGGGCGAGAGGGAATGAGCTGGAATTAGAAGAGGTGGCCGTCGGGACTGGGGATGCTGGGCATGAAGATTATGGAGACAGTATGTGACAGTGATGAAAAGAAAAAAGGAAAAATATAGGATCAATACCCTGACCTCTCAAACGTTACAGTCTCACTGGGGAGATAAGGTTTATTAAGATGAAATCCTTGGACTTAGGGAATTAAAGATAGATTGTGTTGTATGGTTCACAAAAGCAAGTCAATTTGGTGTTAAATACTAAAGACAGGGATCCCTGGGTGGCGCAGCGGTTTAGTGCCTGCCTTTGGCCCAGGGCGTGATCCTGGAGACCCGGGATCAAATCCCACGTCGGGCTCCCGGTGCATGAAGCCTGCTTCTGCCTCTCTCTCTCTCTTTCTCTCTCTCTCTCTCTGTGTGTGTGTGTGTGTGTGACTATCATAAATAAATAAAAAGTTAAAAAAAAAACTAAAGACAGCTATTTTAGGGCTTGCCAGAAAAACATTAACTGGGTGACAGGCCTGGTAACCCCTACAACTAGAGCAAATTCCCACACTCATCATCACAGCTCTCACTCGGCCTCTGCTATGTGCAGTTCACTCTGCTGAGTGTCAGGAATAGGCCGAGCCACGAATGTGAGCTTCCTGAGGGTGAAGCTCTGTTCATCCGTCCCCTTTTAAGCCACAGGAGAATTAAGCAGTACCTGAGATGACCACCAGGGAGGAGGTTTGTGGCTGAAGGAGGATGACTCAGGGGTTGTCACAGATAAATAAGGCGAATAGGAGAAGGGAGGAGGGGAGGTTAGTTGTGATTTGTTGGCTCCTCAGCCTGGATCTATGGAGGAGTGTTTGGAAGGCATGGGAGAGGATGACCCTGGCTTATTGAAGACCCCAGGGAGGGTCAGCAGATGGGGATCCCCCTTGGCACTGTCCTCTTCTGTAATGTGGACAGCAGCCATGCAAGGAGGTCTTGCTGTCACGGGCCTTTGAGGATAATGCACGCGAACAGGGTGGGTGTGTAAGACAGAACACAGGAGGGTGTTGGTGAGACGGCCCAAGGATTCCCAGCAATCTGATCAGAGCAGGAGCTGCTTGGAGAGTGTGTTTCTTCTGGAAGAAGCAAGGACCCCCCCCCAAAAAAAAACAGATCAGCGTGAACGGGGTGTTGGCGGAATTCACAGTCTGGTTAGCTCTACAGAAACCAGCGTCATGTGTAAATGTATTTTAGTACATAGCACAGCACTGTCTAAGACATCTGTAGTACATCTTCATTGCGTGGAAATGAACGATCAGTCAACTCTCTGGAGATTGACTTAAAACACAAGGTAGCAGAAGGCAAGCGCTGGAGGGATCCAGATATTTAGTTCAGAAGAGGGAGAAACTTTGAAACCCAAAATATGAGGGAAGTGGTCACCTATGAGATGAGGTGTGTGGCTTCACCTTGCCACCGAGATTTTATAGGACCAGTAGCTATTATCTTTCCGTCAGCGTTGTAAAGAGCCCAAGTCATATTGGGTATGAAGCCATACAAAGTTAGGGGATCATTATTTTGCACAGTAAAAACTTTTACAGGCTATTTCTATATTCCCCTAGAAACACTTGAGTGTCATGTACCAGAAACATCTTTCCAGCTGCACATACTCATGGAAGCATTTTCAACATCAGTGAAAGTACATAATACTTTAGGTTATGCAATATATATTTTTATGTAGTATTTTATATAGTTGTTTTCTATCTAATAGTTAATCATAGGGGCAGAGGTTTCTTTTTTTTTTTTTTCCTCTCCTCCTCCTGGCCCCTTTATAATTTTTGATTCCTAATGCCATGATCAAGCAATTCATTCACTGTTTTCCTTTCTCTAGGAAATGAATCAGGCTGAAAATATATGAAACTGTGATAACTATTGCTCATTGATAGCTTAACACTTAGGAAGAGCCCCCTGGGTTCTACAGCTTTAGCTAGAGCCCCAAGTCAGAGTGGTTAATCGAAGAGAAGACGGTCTCCTTGCCTCCATCCAAACCATGCTATCGAGTATAGAGGCCCATATCAATGCTTAGAGCTGGAAAACAGAGACATTATCTAGAACTGGAAATTCAAAGTCACACCCCTGATATTTTTGGCTTAGGTACACCCTGTGACGATGTGGAATACATTGATTTCAAGGTTCCAATCTTTTCTGTCGGAATAGATGCTGGACCATCCATGCAGAGAACAATACTACCCTCTCGTGGTTAGAAGTCAGAAATGGAAGTCAAGATGCTTGATTTTTACTTTTTTTTTTTTTTTTTTTTGCCTGAAACTGTCAGTAATTTCCAGAGCAATCTACTGCTATCAAAGCAAAAGGAACAACGGATACAATTTAGTGGATAATATCCAGGCCTAAATAATCCTGGTTTTGTCTGACTTTGTCTGAGTAATGATGGCTGCATGGTCTGATCCAGCCTTTGGGGCAGTGAGTCATTCATCCATGCTATTCATAATTCAGCTTCTCTAGTGGCAAATTCATGATGTTTCTATCTCCATTAAATATGTATCTAGTTTTCCATCACTTAAATGAGGAAATAATGTCTCCTTGTCCACCTCATAGGCTTATAGTGGGGGTCAAGTAACCGTATATGAAAACAATTTAGAAGTATAGAGCTCTGAACAAATGTTTTCATTGAGGAAAATGCGTGTCCATCTGTTATCATTTAAAAACTTCCTTGGGAAAAAAAAATAATAAAACACTTCCTTGGGGCGCCTGAGTGGCTCATTTGATAAAGCGTCTGACTCTTGGTATCAGCTTAGGTCTTGATCTCAGGGTTGTGAGTTCAAGCTCCACCTTGGGCTCTACACTGGGCATGGAGCATACTTAAAAAAAAAAAATAAAGTACTGCCTCAATTCAATTTGGTGTTTTAGAATTTTCACCTAGAAATACAACATAATGTTATATTACATATCATTTATATATTTGTGTATATACATTTATATATGCCAATATAAATAAATATATATAATAAAAATATATATGCTAATAGAAAACTAATTTTTTTTTAATTTTTTTTTTATTTATTTATGATAGGCACACAGTGAGAGAGAGAGAGGCAGAGACACAGGCAGAGGGAGAAGCAGGCTCCATGCACCGGGAGCCCGACGTGGGATTCGATCCCCGGTCTCCAGGATCGCGCCCTGGGCCAAAGGCAGGCGCCAAACCGCTGCGCCACCCAGGGATCCCAGAAAACTAACTTATATTCTGTGCAGTCAGCTCTCTTTTAGCCCCACTGATGAACATTTTACCTTGAAGAAAATGCCTTTTTTGGTGACTTTAAACTTTGGGAGATATATGTCCTTATCCTTTTATGATTCACTCACAGGGACTTTCTTTAAGGATTTTGTAACCCACATTCCCAGAGCACCCACACAATATAGTGCCCTTGCACAGCTCTTATTATAAGCATGCATGTATGTGCTCTGGAAGGAAATGGACGGTGGAGAGAGTAACTCTAAGTCGAAAAAAAAAATTCTCAGGGAAATCTCAGACTCAAACCAAACAATAGGAAACATTCTCATAGATGATGCTGGAAAGGTGGAATGTGAGGGCACATTTCCAATAAGGCAAACCATGACTTAGAATCTTTTTTTTTTTTTTTTTTTTTTTTGTCCTCTTGTAATGACCCTCGGGATATCTAAGATCATGTCTGGCAAATGTTGACAACTATTTTAAATACAGACTTATTTGAAAGTTCAAAATAACAACATAAGCAGTCAAAGGGATGCCGAGACAACTAAGAATGGGTTAGCTGTTTAATCCACAATGTGGAATTAATTTTCCCAGTGCAGGGCTCAGCCACCACCCCTCCCTGAAATACCAAGAAATGAGGACATTGATGTGTGAGCATGTACAGTGCCAAACTTTGGGATTTTCTGCAACATCAGACTTTTGTCCTCTTCTGTAGTCTGATACTCTCTCTTCATCACTCAGTAGTGAAAGAAAAGGGAAACTTTGCAACCACTGAAACATTCTTCTCTACCTCTTAGAAAATAATTTGTGCCTTTTGTATACATTTTTAAGTCTATTTCAAGTTCCCTTTAGTGTATTGCTGTCAAGCTTAACATTTTGAAGCAAACCCTCTAGCATCACACGCACACAGACCCACCTGTACATTGCCTATACCTTTTTTGCTCTATATCGTCCTACTTTGGAAGTTACAGCCTGCATATTTTGGGGTATATATTGTGAATATCTTTCAGAAATTGATATTCAAGTGGTACTGGAGACTCAACAATAGGGCTGAGTCCAAGGGCATCCAGGGAGGCTGTGACACACTTGCTAAGCAGCCTAAGCTCCTGTCCTGCTTCCTGACCCTGTTTTGTCTATGTCACCACCTTCTGATCTTGGATTTGTCTACAGACTCATCACCACACTCACATGCCTGGGAGCTGACATCCTTTGCTCTTCTAATACTCTGTCTAAACCCAGCCTGCCACCAACTCAGCTTTCATGTCGAGAATTAAATATTGGCCTACACCCCATGCTCCTGTGGGCATCTGACTCTAGCAAGTCCCTATCTGGCTCCACGTTTCCTGTGTTGGCGCTAACATTTTGTGCCATCCTTGCTGGGCTAACGGCCCCAAATCGGAGAGCTTTGTTGACTACATGGCCTCACTTTTCTTTTTAGAACCATGCTGACATCAGCCCCCACTGGTCCAAATACACCAACTGCCAGACATCCACCCACTCAGGGTACAACATATCTAGAGGTAAATAAAAATATAAAGAGGGCAAGTGTAGAAGAGAGTATCTTAGACATTGGTATCAAATTTCTGTGTTTTTCTGGAAGAAAATCCTGGTTTTAGTCAAATAAAATCCACTAGAGTTTCTGTTATTCATCCTGTTGCCCTGGAAACCGCTGACCTTGCAGAAATGCTGAGTTCACCTGGAGGGCATAGGCACAGGGCTGACCATGGTTGAGAGTGGGTTGACCCATCAGACCTCAGAAAGAGAATTCTGATCCTAACATTGCCAGGAAATGGAGTTTTTTTTTTTTTAAGTTTTGTTTTTTGTTTTGCTTTACTTATTTTACTTTAGTGAGAAACAGAGAGCATGCAGGAGTGCACGGGAGCAGGGGGAGGGGCAGAGGGAGAGGGAGAGAACCTCAAGCAGACTCCAAGCTGAGCACAGAACCCAACACAGGGCTCAATCCCACAACCCTGAGATCCTGTCGTGAGCCGAAATCAAGAGTTGGATGCTTAGCCGACTGAGCCCTACCCAGATGAGCCCCCAGGAAATGGAGTTCTTATAAGTGAATGAGGAATTGAAAGAATCATCTTGTGTGGATGTCTCCTCACCTTTCTGTCTGGAAAACTCTTACTGAAAATTCCAGAAATGAATCAATTATACTTCTTCAGTGCCCTGTGTCCTATTTATTCCCACAGTGTTTTGTTCCACTCCTATTAGGGCATTCATCAACCCACTTTATAACATTTGTTTGTGTGCACTCACTCTCTCTGGATGGTGAGCAACCGTAGGTAGGACAGAAATTTTCTTCATTGTTTTGTATCCTCAGCTCCTTATTAGTGATGAGCAAATAGGAGACAATACCCAGTGAATTATCAAATGTTCCCTATCTGCAGGTCTTAGCAGTGTGGGTGCTTTGATCACTTGCTGGGGAAAGGCCCAAACTCCACACCCCCCAATGTTTATCTCTTAACAGAAAGAGAATCATGCTTCTGCTTAAGATGTGGATAGCTTCAAGAAGATGTCACTCCTGCTTCACCATGAGAGGAAGCCAGGTGACCTACAAATTTATAGCTTTTCTTGAGCACATCAGAGAGCCTAGGCTGTCGTGCAACCAAGTAGAATCAGTTCTGGGGGGGTTGGTGGCTCCATCAATTAAGTACCTGCCTTCAGCTCCGGTCATGATCCCAGGGTCCTGGGATCGAGCCCTACATCAGGCTTCCTGCTCAGCGGGGAGTCTGCTCCTCCCTCTCCCTCCGCCTCTTCCCTGCTCACCCACCCCCCAAATAATAAATAAAAAATAAATAAATCAACTCAGTTCTGAAGAGCAACAGATCTATCGAGGGGAAGTAGGTAACACAGGCTGCTTCACATTTGGCCATGGTTGGGAGAAGGACGGAGCCACCATAAAGTCAGGTTGGAAGAAAACAGCTAAAATGAATGAATTCATAATGGTGGAGGGCAGGCAGGTAGGTCACCTGGACCACCTGGGAGGCTCAGACACAAGAGCAAGGTGAGCTCACTCACCACCTTTCTCCCAGTTTTCCACTGCATGCATGTGAGGAAGGTTTGCACAGAGCAGGAAACAGCCCCTGACAAAGGTGCACTGCTGCCAAGGGAGGAGGAGAAGCAGATCTGTTATCCTTGGCAGGTGGGCTGGAAACTGCCCAGGTCTGCCCTTGATGGTTCTGCCCTGGATAAAAAGGAGTGTTATTACAGGGAAAGGCGGGGAGGCTACTATCCTGCCTAGGGCTTCTGGAAGCTTTGCAGTCAGGAGCAGCAGCAGCTGGGAGATCTGACACCCCATAGCTGTGCCTCTGTGGAAGTCTTGCTGCCACCACCTGCTTCTCAGCACCGACAAGTCTGGAGATCAGGCCAAGGGTTTCCGGCCAAGCCCTGGGTGACCCTAAGGCTCCCCCCAGCAGACTGGCCCCCAAACTCACCTTCTCACAAGTGCCCACTGCCTGGCGCTGCTCGTTGCCTCCTTCTGGGCCGCAGCCAGACCCCAAGGACGAGGGGGCCTTGGAAGCATCAGTTTAATTAAAAACAAAGTTTTGGCTTTTCTGCTTTGGCAGTTGAAGCAGGCATCCAAGCTGCAGTTCAGGAAGCAGTGCTTCAAGTGGGAGGGAATTGGAGTTGGAAAAGCCAGTCCAATATCTACTGCACCTACCACCCAGCCAGACACCATGACATCACCCTGCTTATTTCCTTCATAGTGCCAGAGCATCTTGTTGTAAAACAAGACAAAACACACATGGTTGTTTGTTCACTTTTATTTTCTCAATGTCTCCCTCCACCGCCTTCATCTATTAGGGATCCTATCCACCTTGTTCTTTGCTGTATCCTCCTATAATTACAATGCCCAGCATACACCTGGCACTCAGTAAACATCGCTGAATAAATCAACAGACCCTCTGAGAACTGAACACAACACAAACACAAAAATGATCACCTTTTCCGTGGAAAAATACTTACAGGCACAACCTTACATTCAACCTTCTGTGATGCCTGGAAGAGAGTGCAGTAAGGAGACTGAGATCACATATGCCTTCGCTATCTTGCTTTAAACGCAGCAATTTGGGGACGCCTGGGTGGCTCAGTGGTTTAAGTGTCCCCCTCAGGCTCAGGTCATGATCATGATCCCAGGGTCTTGGGATCAAGCCCCACATTGGGCTCCCTGCTCAGCGGGGAGCCTGCTTCTCCCCCTCCCTCTGCTTGCTGCTCCTCCTGCTTGTGCTCACTCTTGCTCTTGCTCACTCTCTCTCTCTCAAATAAATAAATAAAATCTTTAAAAAAGGAAAAAAATAAACGCAGCAGCTTGGATTATGGAATTATTAAAATGCATGTCCTCCCCAACCCCCAAGAAATAGAAAGGAAATATTGAAACGTTTCAAGTCTCTCTGCAGGTAGAAAAACATGTGTCACTGGCAGCTCACTCCCCTAAAAGTGCAGGTCATCAGTTAGAACCATGTTTGGAGATGCCTGCACAGCCCGCAGCAACTGTGTGGTATCTCTCCATTAGGCATTTACACAAATTCCTGGAACCTGCGCCAGCTCGCTTTTCAAATCGATTCGCTGGCAACAGAAGAGGAAGAAAAAAGATCCAGGGTCTTAGGGTGCACTTTTTTTCATCCTCTTTCTACAAGCCTAAAGCTGGCTAAAAGCCTGAGAAAGGATTCAGTTATTGAATAATAGCCAGAAAGGGAGATTAACAAGAAGGGAAGGTATGCGGATTTCAGAGAGCGCGGGCATTTTTCTGGGTTTTAGTATGAGAAGAATTTGGTGCTCGGTCTGTGCATTCAACTTCCTAGTTCTTATGCTATCACCCACTGCTTAGTTCAGGAACCCCCTTCTGGCTTTCTTTTTCTTTTACTAGGAAGGGATCGAAATTAAGGTCAGTCACATTCAGGGGGCCTCCCAGCCCCACCCCAAAATAATTAGGCCAGGGGTCTGATGCAAGCCACCTAGCGCTGCTATTGGAGAATAAAGGAGAGGCCTGTTTGCTCTCATCTGGCTACCCTGGGACAGCAGGCAATGTTCTGGAGAAATCTGCACTTGGCATGGAGACATTCTCCTTTCAAGTGGTTAATTTCTCAGACATCCATATTTCAAGAGCAAATCAGCAACGAATAAGCAAAAAATATGCAGGAAAGAATAAAAATGTTCTAACCTTCTTGGTGACTGTCAGCTTTTGGAATTAGTTTTCATTTTTCAAAGGGAACTCTTCCTTATGGCCTGCCCTCCTGCAGCTGTATAGTTGGCCAACTTAACCATCCTTACGCAAATTTTTTCCTCATATGAAATATGATGATATTCATGATAGAAGGAAAGGATAGTGAAAAGAAAGTTCCTTGCACTCATCCCCCTTCCTCTGAGGGATGGTTCATAATGAACACAATGTTTTTTGAAATGTATTTTCTGATGTATGTCCCTTCAGATAAATCCATTTCTGGTAAATCTTAATGTCTGGGCATCACAGACATTGAAGCAAAGGGTTGCAAAGGAAAAAATGGATTCATACTGGAGCTATAAGGTTTTAATAATCAAGTGTGATTTTCATTGCTGTCAGCAACAAGACAATAAAACCAAAGGCCAGACTTTGGAGAGAAGAGAGTGAGAAAGAGAAAACAAACAAGAGTGAGTGAGAAAGATGGAAAGACAGGAGAGACTGGGGGGAGAGGGAGTTAGAGAGAGAATTTTCTGAATCTCTTAAGAATATAGAGAAGCCAGCTGGATGTCTAAAATCACAGGGTTTCTGCCATAATGGTGGGGAAGTTACTTTGCACCTAGGAAGGCATGGACCAGAGCTCCATCCTGATCCAGAGTAAGAGGATGTAACAGATATGAGGAGTTTTGAAGGAAAGGAGTAAAGGGCTGTGTCTGTTCCCTTTGTGTTAGGAGGGTGGGGAAGAGAGATAGGAAATCTAGGAAACTGAGCATCTAGTGAAGAGGAGGATTTTAAATTAATAAATCAAGTTGAACAAAATCTTGGTTTATAATCCTGCCCCATCATTAGCCCCAGCAGGCTGATGCTCAGGAGTGAGATATGATCAGTTACAGAGAAATTGAAAAGCTACATTTTCTTTACATATCTGAATGCAATATGAATAATTGTGTTGCCTAGTCACATAGTTAAACTGCATGTCTATTTTTGGGAGGCAAAAGGGGACCTTTGAAAAAAAATAATAAAATGACAGCAGAAGTCATACTGATGACATAGTCCTTTCTTTGTGCTATTGTTACAAGGCACTGAGGCAGTAAACTTAAAAAAAAAAAAAAAGATATTGTATGCATCAATTTCTCCCTTACCCATAATCCCCCATGAAGAGGAGAGCTTTTTATTGGTCTGAACTCCAATCAATCCATGGCATTTTAGCATCGAGTTATTTCTGGCCAGGATCTAAAATGACTTTCCTTTGGAAGAGCAGCTGGTGAACTTCAATTTCTCTTTTTTGAGAACCCCTAATCTTCTTATATTAACCAAAAGAAGAATCCACAATCAATTCATAATTGACTTCTTTGCTGTGACTTGCAGGCTACTACAAAGACTAGAAAAAACTCAAGAAAACAAGAATGAGAAATTCAAAAGGAATTAAAGTACTCTGAGGGAAATCAAGTAACCACCCAAAGCAAAACTTCTAGCAATCTCTAAAGAACATAGATACTTAGTGAAGAAAGCCAGTGAAATTGTCTCTACTTGAACAAGCAAATAGCAAACAAACAAAAAAACCCCAAACTATCATTCTTCTTAAACAAATTTTATCTTATTCATTAAAACAGTATCTATATACATAAAGATTGTAACGTACATTCAAGAGTTATTACATATTCAGTGTACAGATAGATAATTCTGGATTTACATATGGATTCCCAGTCCCCTTGCTGTAACATTGTGGTACATTTCCCCTTTCGCTCCCCACCCCCAGAGATAGGTAAATACTTCTAAAGGTTTATGACGATACTTTGAAAACAATAATTTCTGGTTATGTTTCCTAATTAACACTTAAGCATCTACCCATTTGTCTGTTGAGGAGGAAAAATTTCCCTAAACTATTTAAAGTGCTTATAACTGGTATAAGAATGAAATTGATGTGAGACAGATAAACAGGAGAAAATCAAATTTAATTACAAACATGAAAAATTCATAGAAACATGAGACCTTCTAAAGACAGTCAGGCAAAATGAGGTATATATGTCATCCTGAACTAAAGAGAAGAGGGGAGGAGCCTGGGACTTCAAAGAGGAGAAAAAGAGTTCATAAGAAGATGAAAAAGAGCAACTGTTTAGTAACCAAATGTTTGCTGGCCATACAGAAACAACAGAAGGTAGAGAGAAATTATAACAGACTTTGCTCCTCCCTGTCTACACACCTAGTTCATATCATACTGTAGTTATCTATGATGATAGCTCCCTATCTGGAGCAGGTCCTGTACTTAAATTCTTTTAGGTAGTTAGGGAGAAGGTCAGTGTTTGTTCTGGAGTGTTTGATCCTTGGTTGTTTTTAGTTCAAAATAGTCCACATGCCAAAGTAGCACACTTTGGGGCAATTTGTTCTGAACCCCTATACATGTTATTACAATTAAAATTAAATTGTTATGAAATACTTTATGGTGTTAGAAAAACCTTATTTCATATGTATCAACTTTTTGATAAATAATTCTTAAATATACACTTACCTATCAAGACCTCAGTCATTTTTCATTTCAAATATAAAGAGTAAATATGTTTTGGTACATATTCAATGGTTATTTTAATGGACTGACGTGTGCTGGGAGAAACTTTGCTCCTGACAGTAATGTAAATAATGGAAAATAGGTAGATAATTGTGTTCTCTGCATTACAGGAAGTCAGTTATCTGTTGGTAAAGACTGGGAATTGCCTAAGTAGATATGAGCAGAATTCTCAAGTCTGTAAATATTTTTATTTGCATCTAAGACTTTTGACTATCCTCCAAAGAATTAATACTAATTTGTTTCTTATATTTAGCAGATACTCTCTAGCTATTCATGTAACCAATTCAGTTTTGATTTTATATTCTTTCTGCTCAGATTCAAATTCCATTTGCAAGCTGAGGTGAATCCAAATCTGCCATTTCAGTAAATATCTGTCTATTTTAGTGAGCAGAAATCTAATGCATGTAAGCCAGAATAAACGTAGAAAACAAAACACAAAACACTATCAATTGAAATGACACAGCAGGGAAGCAATTGGAAAGCAACAGAAAAGACTACAATGAATGAATTCACTTTGAAAGGGAGGAATTGGAACAGGGGCTCTAAATCCGATTACCAACAAAGGACAATTGAATGATAAGGACTGGTAAATAGAATGGGAGGTAGTGGGTGGTGTGGGGCAGAGAATAGGAAAGGAAGTGCTGGAGATAGATGGATGAGGTCAAGGGAGGTAGTCATTCATTCACTTTTCAATTCACTCATTGACTGAACAAGTGCTTATTTAGAAAAATTTAGTGGAAGGTCATGCAAGGGATGAAATACAGGAAACAGGAGGGAAGAAGAATGAAGGAATAAACTCATCATGGTCAAGCATTATAAACTATATTGGGAAAGTGGCTATAGTATAATCTGGTACAATTGGTTTATTGCACACATTGGACTGATGTGCAACTGATGAAAATCTGGTCTTGTTAGCAGGGATGTAGAGAAGAGAGATGAAGTTGTAGAAAAGGGAGAGATGTTACAGGGAAGGCTGGGAAATTATAGGTGGGAGCCATGACTATTATACATACAGGTAAGCACACTGTTGAGCTTGACCAGATGAGAGGGTGGAGGACTAAGGACAGAGTGCTTCATGCCCAACATATGAGCCTTCCAGAATCTAGAGGTTAAGCAGCACGACATGTGGATGTAACACAAACACTGATGCCACTCCCCTGTGTTTGCAAAGACAGGAAAATTGGGCCTGTGCATCCTTTATCTACATCTAGATAACCAGAGGGAAAGCCCTCCCCCTTCTCTAACCACTGCAAGGGAATGGAATTCTCTACCCATGTTGCACATCCAAGCAAGGAAACAGAGAAGACAAAGAACAGGAAAGGGAAGAACAAAGAGCAAACCCAAGGGTCTAATTGATCTCTGAGTAGTCTGTTTAGTCACCTAATTTTAAAATTGAATTATATTTTGCTAGAATTTAGAATTTCAGGACATAAATGAACAAAAATTGATCTTTTTGCTCCATCTAGTGTTATCTCTTGAAATGACATGCTCCTTGACACCTCTTATAACGTGAAGGAACTGTGGTGTTACATTAAAGGAAATTTAATGAGGGACAAGGTAAGAAGAGCCTCTTCTGTTGCATAACCCTGTGAAGATTATGGCAGAAGATTATGCATTTTTGGCACCAAATGCATTTTCTCAAAGATCTCCGAGGAAATCTCTAGATCCAAGGTGAGGCAATAATTATGACCCAATTACCGACTTGGAAGTTCAGATTTAGGACACCACTCTGCCTCCCAGTACAGAGAATAAACATAGCCAAGAATGTAACCTCTGTGGATTAACTTGAACATCAGCTCTTTTGACAATTACATCATAGATTACAAAAGTTTATGTGCAATTCTAGAAGGAAAGGAAGGAGGGAGGGAGGGAGGCGACAGAGCATATCAGAACTATATAATCATATCTGGTGAAAATAAATGAATACTGAAAGTAAAATACATTGTCATAAGGCTATTTGATCGTAATAAGCATATTGATAAAATGCATTAAATAGGAAAAGTTAGACGATTAGTGAAAAATACCAGTAAGAACCATTAATTGAGTGTTGAGTATATGCCAGATGTATGCCTGTATTTTTCATTTAATCCTTACAATCGTCCTCTAAGGTAGGTGACTGTTTTTCAGATGTGGAAATTGAGGCCACTTGAGGTCACATGCAGTAGTTATGGGGCAGAACAATGATGTGAAGCTTGGTGTTTCTGAAGATGAAACCCTGCTTTTCCCTGCTGTGCCACATTACCCCTTCCTGTCAGAAAGGCTTTAAATTCATGACCAGCCATCCAGCTAAAAGCTGAATTCTTTCTTTGTGACTCCTAATCAATCAGTTTCCTGTCATTTTCATTAGAATAGTTTTGAACTATATCCGGAAATAACCATTTGATATTGCAAAATGTGCATCATGGATGAAATGATCGTTTGAAACTTGGGATATACCCAAATTAGGAGGCAAAAGAAGAGAACTTTGAACTCCTAATGCATTCCCACATGCCAAGGTGCAGTTATCTCCAACTGATTGGCTCATAGTATCAAGACCCAACATTGATGATCTTGTGATCTTGTGAGAAGCAAGGACAATGCAAATGACAGTCTTTTCAGCAGAGATCTTGCCTCCATGGCTTAATGAAGTAATAGCAGATTTGCAGTCTTGAGAACTGTCAAACTCTCTCTTGACTTAGCAAATAAACCAGCTCCTAAGAGTCTTGTACTACTTGCTAGGTCATGTCAAGAGCTTTCCAAAACATAAAACAAAAATGAAGGGGCGGGGGTGGGGGGGCAGAGTGATCTCTTGAGTTGCATTTGTTTGTTTTGTTTTTTTCATAGCACTCTTCGAACTGCCCTAAAGTTGGTTAATTATGTTCCTGATGAGAATTCTGTTTCATACAAGCACCAAGCCATCCCATAATGCTCTGGGTCATCAAACTTTACAAGTCTGGAACAAAAAAGAAGAATTTCTTTTATGAATAGACGTGAAGGAATGTTAGGCCAAGGTAGGATTTTTTCAGTCTCCAAAGCATCTTAGAATAATCTGATTTAGGACTAAAGGATGTTTTATTTCTAAAGTAGTTAAGCTTGATAGTAAAATAATAATGTGGGGAAATGTAAAAGTTATCACCTACCTCTTCTCAGACTTGTAGTTGATTTTTCTCATACTTCAAACATGATGTCATTGATAATTTGAAGTCACCCTGAAAACAAAAGTTTATTTCTTTAATACTACAGAATTTTTATGAGGGAGAATTTGGGCGATCTGGCTGGATATAAATGTGTACATTCAAAGGCCAAAACTGCAACAAGAGATATAGCACAATGGCCCTCTTTCCGGGAAGATTCTTATTGGCATAGTGATGTTGCATGAGGCTGACACTAGGCCAACTAAAGTCCAGAAGGTGCTTTCTGGAAGTACCACCCCAGGTTGCCTATGCAAGAGGCTGGGGCAAAGGAGTCTCTTTTCAAGCAGAGTGCTAGTACAGGAGGTTTGGAAGGATCAGCTGTGAACGCCACATAAGCCGGCTGGAGAGAAAAGAGAAGTAACCTAATATTTAAAATGAAGAAAGTGGGGCACCTGGGTGGGTTAAGTAGGTTAAGCATCTGCCTTTGGCTCAGGTTGTGATCCCAGGGTTCTGGGATCAAGCCCCACATCAGGTTCCTTGTTTGTCAGGCTGCTTGCTTGGAGAGCCTGCTTCTCCCTCTCCTTCTGCCGTTCCCCCTGCTTATGCACTCACTCTCTCTCTCCATCTCTCTTTCTGTCAAATGAATAAATGGAATCTTTAAAAACAAATAATAAAACAAAAAAAAATGAAGAAAGTATTTGAACAGATCTCACACACACACACAAAAAAGACATACTCATGGTCATATGGAAAAGTACTCAACAATATCAGTTATCAGGGAAATGCAAATTAAAGCCTTAATGAGTGTTTACTGTACAACTTTTTCAACTTGTCCGTGTTTGGAATGTTGGAAGATGGTCAATATAGAGAATCTCAATGACTATTCTGAAGGAAAGTGGATTTGTTTGTAATTGGATGTGTAGTTTAGACCGTCACTAATAGCATCTGACTATACTCAAAGGTAAAAGAGAGGAGAATTTTTTTAAAAAAGAATGATGAGGTTGGTTGTTAAGTTTATTCTGAGGAGCAGTTTATTTTTTTTTAAGGTTTCAACTGAAAATTTTTCTTTAAAAACATAAACATTTAACAGATCTATGATAGCACTTGCCATATGGGAAGCAGATGTCTATAAGCATACATGTGCATACAGAATTCATATTAATATTCCCAATCCAAATTTAGGACTACATAGCTTTACTTAACTCTTTCATAGTACATCTGTATCTTCTTCCTTTCACAACAAGATTTTAGTTCTCAAGGGTACAGAGGATGATATGATTGGAATTCCAACAGTTATTGATATGAATTAACCCATATTATATACAGTATACACACTATTCTGAATATGGACATATGAGTATATATATGTATATGAACTCCTACTACATCCAATTTTAGAAGTTGACATCGCCTTACAACTTTCACATTTGGTGACCAGACATAAAAAAAAAAAAACGAAAGCATTGAAAACTCCACTCTTCTTTTGGGAGACAGAAGCTCAGGACAGCCCCCTTTCTGTTAACCTGCCACTCTTAGATTCCTGTTGTGTGGAGATAGAGAAGGATAATTGTCTTCTGTACTGGGGCTACCATCCTATATTGACCTGAGGCTTTCCATAAAAAAAACAGAGATAACGGCAGTGTAAAAAATGTGAGACTAAGAGTCTCATGGTTTGTCTCCCTCTCTAATTTTCCCCCCTCAGTTTTCCCATTTTCCCTTATAATCCTTTTCATTATTTCTTATATTCCACATATGAGTGAAACCATATGATGACTGTCTTTCTCCAATTGACTTATTTCACTCAGCATAATACCCTCCAGTTCCATCCATGTCGAAGCAAATGGTGGGTATTCGTCCTTTCTGATGGCTGAGGAATATTCCATTGTGTATATGCACCACATTTTCTTTATCCATTCATCTGTCAAAGGACATCATGGCTCCTTCCACCGTTTGGCTATTGCGGACATTGCTGCTATGAACATTGGGGTGCAGGTGTCCTGTCGTTTTTTCTCTAGTATTTTTGATAGATTCATGTATCACATTTAGATATTTCAACCATTTTGAGTTTATCTTTGTGTATGATGTAAGAGATTGGTCCAGTTTCATTCTTCTGCAGGTGGCTGTCCAATTTTCCCAACACCACTTATTGAAGAGACTGTCCTTTTTCCAGTGGATAGTCTTTCCTGCTTTGTCAAAGATGAGTTGACCATGAAGTTGAGGGCCCATTTCTGGGTTCTCTGTTCTGTTCCATTGATCTATGGTCTGTTTTTGTGCCAGTACCATACTGTCTTGATGATCACAGCTTTCTAATATAGTTTGAAATCAGGCATTGTGATGTCCCCAGCATTGGTTTTCTTTTTCAATATTCTTCTGGCTATTCAGGGTCTTTTCTGATTCCATACAAATCCTAGGATTATTTGTTCAACTCTGTGAAGAAAGTCCATGGTATTTTGTTATGGATTGCATTGAAGGTGTAAATTGCCCTGGATAGCATAGGCATTTTCACAGTATTTATTCTTCCAATCCATGAGCATGGAATGTTTTTTCCATCTCTTTACATCTTCCTCAAGTTCTTTCATAAGTGTTCTGTAGTTTTTAGAGTATAGATCCTTTACCTCTTTGGTTAGGTTTATTCCTAGGTATCTTATGGTTTTTGGTGCAAGTATGAATGGAATTGACTCCTTAATTTCTCTTTCTTCAGTCTCATTGTTAGTGCATAGAAATGCCACTGATTTCTGGGCATTGATTTTGTATCCTGCCACACTGCCGAATTGCTGTATGAGTTCTAGCAATCTTGGGGTGGAGTCTTTTGGGTTTTCTATATACAGTATCATGTCATTTGCGAAGAGGGAACGTTTGACTTCTTCTTTGCCAATTTGACTGCCTTTTATTTCTTTTTGTTGTCTGATTGCTGAGGTTAGGACTTCTAGTACTGTGTTGAATAGCAGTGGTGAGAGTGGACATCCCTGCCATGCTCCTGATCTTAGGGGAAAGGCTCTCAGTTTTTCCCCATTGAGAATGATATTTGCTGTGAGCTTTTCATAAATGGTTTTTATGATATTGAGGAATGTTCCCTCTATCCCTACTCTTTGAAGAGTTTTGATCAGAAATGGATGCTGTATTTTGTCAAATGCTTTCTCTGCATCCATTAAGAGGATTAGATGGTTCTTGTTTTTTATCTTATTGATATGATCTATCACATTGATTGTTTTGTGATTGTTGAATCACCCTTGCATCCCAGGGATAAATCCCACTTGGTCATGGTGAATAATCCCCTTATTGTACTGTTGGATCCTATTGGCTAGTATCTTGTTGAGAATTTTTGCATCCATGTTCATCAGGGATATTGGTCTGTGATTCTCATTTTTAGTGAGGTCTTTGGTTTTGGGATCAAAGTAATGCTGGCCTCATAGAATGAGTTTGGAAGTAGTCCCTCCCTTTCTATCCTTTGAAACAGCTATAGTAGAATAGGTATTATTTCTTCTTTAAATGTTTAGTAGAATTCCCCTGGGAAGCCATCTGGCCCTGGACTTTTGTGTCTTGGGAGGTTTTTGATGACTACTTCAATTTCTTTGCTGGTTATTGGCCTGTTCAGGTTTTCTATTTCTCCCTGTTCCACTTTGGGCAATTTGTAGGTTTCCAGAAATGCATCCATTTCTTCTAGCTCACCTAATTTGTTGGCATATAGTTACTCATAATACATTTTAAAAATCATTTTATTTCCTTGGTATTGGTTGTGATCTCTCCTCTTTCATTTGCAATTTGATTAATCTGAGTCTTTTTTCTTTTTAATAAGACTGGGAGAGGTTTATCTAATTAAATCTTTCAAAGAAAGAATTGATCAGTTTTGCTGATCTGTTCTATGTTCTTCTAGTCTCTATTTCATTGAGTTCTTCCCTAATCTTTATTATCTCTCTTCTTCTGCTTGGTTTAGGCTTAATTTGCTATTCTTTCTCCAATTCCTTTAGGTGCGAGGTTAGCTTGTATATTTGAGTTTTTCCAGTTTCTTGAGGGAGTCTTGTATTGTGATGTATTTCCCTCTGAGAACCACTTTTGCTATATCCCAAAGATTTTGAGTGGTTGTATTTTCATTTTCATTAGTTTCCATGAATCTTTTTAATTCTTCTCTAATTTTCTTGTTGACTCGTTCATCTTTTAGTAGGATGTTCTTTAACTCTTATGTGTTTGAGTTTCTTCCAAATATTTTCCTGTGATTGAGTTCTAGTTTCAAAGTATTGTGGTCTAAAAATATGCAGGGGACAGTCCTAATCTTTTGGTATTGGTTGAGACCTGATTTGGACCCGGTATGTGGTCTGTTCTGGAGAAAGTTCTATGTGCACTTGAGAAAAATGTGCATTCATTTGCATTAGGAGGGAATGTTCTGTATATATCTGTGAAATCTATTTGGCCCAGTGTATCATTCAAGGCCATTGTTTCTTTGGTGATGTTCTACTTAGAAGACCTGTCTTTTGCTGAGAATGTTGTGTTAAAGTCTCCTACTATTAATGCATTATTATCTATGTTATCTCTTTACTATGGATTGATTGATATAATTGGGTGCTCCCACATTAGAGGCATAAACGTTCATAATCATTAGGTCTTCTTGCTGGATAGCCCCTTTAAGTATGATATAGTGTCTCTCTTCGTTTCTTATTACAGTCTTTAACATAAACTCTAATGCATCTGATATGGGGATTGCTACCCCAGCTTTCATTTGAGGACCATTTGAATGGTAAATGGTTCACTCCCTCATTTTTAGCCTGGAGGTGTCCTTAGGTCTAAAATGAGTCTCTTGTAGACAGCATATAGATGGATCTTGCTTTTGTGCCCAGTCTAATACCCTGTGTCTTTTGATGGGATCATTTAGCCCATTTACATTCAGAGTAACTATTGAAAGTTATGAATTTAGTGTCATAGTATTACCTACTCAGTCCCTGTTTTTGTGAATTATTTCCTTGGGCTTCCTCTTTATATTAATATTTATTAATATTATTAATTATATTTCTTAATATTTCTTGCAGAGCCCCTGTAATATTTCTTGCAGAGCCAGTTTGGTGGTCACATATTCTTTCAGTTTCTGTCTATCCTGGAAGTTCTTTATCTCTCCTTCTATAGTGAATGACAGCCTTGACAGCCTTGCTGGATAAAGTATTCTCGGCTGCATGTTTTTCTCATTTAGTACCCTGTATATCATGCCAGCCCTCTCTGGCCTGCCAGGTCTCTCTGAATAGGTCTGCTGTTAATCTGATATTTCTCCCCATATAAGTTAAGAATCTCTTGTCTAGAGCTGCTTTAAGAATTTTCTCTTTATCTTTGAAATTTGCAAGTTTCACTATTAATTATTGAGGTGTTGAAGGGTTTTTGTTGATTTGCGGTGGGGCAAATCTTTTCTGTCTCTTGGATCTGAATGCCTGTTTCTTTCCCCAGGTTAGGAAAGTTCTCAGCTATATTTGTTCAAATATACTTTGGGGTTCTCTCTCTCTCTCTCTCTCTCTCTCTCTCCCTCCCTCCCTCCCTCTTCGGGAATCCCAATAAGATGAATATTATTCCTTTTTGAGCTATCATTTATTTTCCTAAGCCTTTGCTCATGTATTCCTAATTGCTTTTTTTTCCTCAGCTTCCTTCCTTTCCATCAACTTGTCTTCTATGCCACTCATTCTCTCTTCCACCTCATTAACCCTACCAGTTAGAGCATTCAGTTTAGACTGTATCTCAGTTAAATTATTTTTAATTTTGGCCTGATTAAATCACAATTCCACAGTAAGAGAATCTCTAAAGTCCTTTATGCTTTTTTTCCCAGAGCCACCAGTAATTTTATAATTCTATTTGTGAATTGTATCTCTGACATGGTATTTAAATCCACATCCAGAAATTCTGTGGCAGAGAGTATTACTTCCAGTTCTTTCTTTTGTAGTGAATTCTTCCTTCTAGTCATTTTGTCCAGTGCAGAGTGGCTGTATGAGCGAGCAGAGTCAAAAATATCAACCATGACCTAAGTAAAATACACCCTAGACGATTCTGAAGAGGTCAGAAACCAGAAAATAAAAGAAAAAGAAGAACATAACAAAATAAAAGGACCACTAAAGTGAAAAACAAATTTTAAAACAAAATAGTAAGAATTAAAAGAAAAACAGAAAACAAAGCAAAAAAGGGGGTGGTGGTGGTGAGGAAGTGGTGGCAGAAAGAGAATATAGCCTCCCCAAGGAGATGTAGAGGGTGATCCTCTTGGTTCTGAGTGTATTTTGTCCTATATGTTAGCAGATGCTCAATTCCAAATTTATATAAACCAGCAAAACCTATACAGAGACCCAACATCAACCACAAAAACAGGAACAAGATAAAAGAGGTGGGGCAGAAGGGGAAGGAAGAGAGAATATAGTCTCACAGAATGAACTAACACAGTGTTCCTGTTGATTCTGGGTGTATTTTGGTCCATGTGTTAGAAGATACTAATTTCCACCATTATAAAACAAAAGAAAACAGAAAGAAAAACAAACAAACAAACAAACAAACAAGCAAAGCACAAAACCCCCAAACCCATGATTCCTATATCTACCAAAATTAAATTGAATACAGTGAAGAGAATCCAAAAATGAAGACTATATCTAAGAATATATCTACTAGTAGAAATAGGAAGTTAAAAAGGAAAAAGCTTGAAAACGAAGAGTGGGTAAAATATTGTAGTTAAGGCAGGAAAAGAGAAGCAATATTGGAAATTTTTAACCTGAGATAAAAATGAATTGTAGTGAAAAAAACCTCTAGATCTTGGGGATCCCCGGGTGGCTCAGCGGTGTGGCGCCTGCCTTTAGCCCAGGGCGTGACCCTGGAGGCCCGGGATCGAGGCCCACGTCGGGCTCCCTGCATGGAGCCTGCTTCTCCCTCTGCCTGGGTCTCTGCCTCTTTTTCTCTCTGTGTCTCTCATGAATAAATAAATGCAATCTTTAAAAAAATAAACCAACCCTCTAGCTGTGCATTATATTGGCTCAGTCCCGCCTTGCAGCGCTGCCGCTCCGCGCACCTGCCGTTCCGCGCTCTCCCGGGGCGGGGCCTGCAGCACCGCAGGTGTCTCTACCTGGGGACACGCCCTGCCCCCCCCCCCCGCGGTCTGCCCTCCCCCCCCCCCCGGCCGAGGTGCTCCGGGGTCCGCACACCCGCAGGGCGCCCCCCCGCCCGCGCCCCAGGTGCGCCCCCAGGTGCGCCCCCCCCCCCCCCGGAGCGAGGGTTTCCCTCCCCCCGCCCTCCCGCCTGCTCGGGGCCGCCGCGCGCCTCTGCCGCCTGCCAGCTCTTCTCTCGGACGTCGCAGCTCCAATCCGCAGGTGTTCAGGGTGCCCGGAGAGCGACCCGGGTGAGCCGGGGCAGGTGGCCTGAGGACCCTGCTCCTGCCCCCCGCACCCCCCTCCTGTGATCTGTCCTGTCCGCTGGTCCCGAGCGGGGCTCCGCATCCCCGATGCCCGGGGCCTTGCAAGCGACCCAGGTGAGCCGGGGCAGGTGGCCTGAGGACCCCACTCCTCCACCATCTCATCTCCTCGGCCTCAGGGCTCAGTTTTAACTGAAATTAATTTTCCTGAACTTTTTTTGTAAGGAAGCATTGTTCTGGAAAGTCTTTTAAAACTCTGTGAGTTTTTTCTCAGCTTCCTCCCTTTCCATCAACTTGTCTTCTATACCACTCATTCTCTCTTCCACCTCATTAACCCTACCAGTTAGAGCATGTTTTCATGTAGGATTCAAAAACCTCAAGGTTTTGGTTTTTGAGATTTCTTGTGTCTGCCCTTCTTTTTTCACTTTTATCTCGACCTTCTGCTTTCATCATCTCTATTTTAGTTCCACTTCTAAGAATTTGTCTTCAGTGTAAGGACCTGTTCTGGACTTGAGCCCTCACTGGTCAGTTTTGAGAATTCTTAGTTTTGTTTTAAGATTTTATTTATTTATTCATGAAAGACACAGAGGAGAGAGAGAGGCAGAGACACAGGCAGAGGGAGAAGCAGGCTCCATGCAGGGAGGCCGATGTGGGACTCGATCCTGGACCCAGTATCAGGCCCTGGGCCAAAGGTAGGCGCTAAACCGCTGAGCCACCCAGGGATTCCCGAGAATTCTTAGTTTTAAATTTCTCAGCCTCTTCAGATCTTATGGTTGACCTCTTCTATTTACCAACTATTGGCTTGACCAGACTCTTCTCTAATTGTTTTTTTTTTTTTAAGGTTTTATTTATTTATTTACTTATTTGAGAGAGACAGAGAACAGGGGAGGAACAGAGGGAGAAGGATAAGCAGACTCCATTCTGAGCAGAGAGCCAGATGCGGGGCTCAATCTCACAGCCCTGAGATCATGACCTGAGCCAAAATCAAGAGTCTGTCACTTAACCAACTGAGCCACCCAAGTGCCCCTTCTGCTGCTGTTCATAGAACACCTGTTAACTGTTTTGGTGTTCTCTTATACTTAGGTTTGTCAAATGTCATGTCATACACAGATGCTGATATGATGCTGGTCTTTTATGGATGTTGACAGCTTATCCACACTCTGATATTTTGAAGTTCGTGAGAATACCTTGCCAACTTGTTTTATTGTTGATGTGGTCTATGGATTTTGGTTTTTATGTCTAGTTGGTTTGCTTTTAATGTGATGACTCAGGGAGATTCAGAGACTATCTGCTGCTACTGTTATATCTCCAAAGTGTATATATCTTAATATTCATTCCTTGTTATAAAAACACATGGGCAAGATACAAATTCAAACAACGTAGAAGAATTTACTGTGAAAATTAAATCCTCTTGCCCACACGGACCTAGAGTTTTCCAGACCAGCATTTTGGAAGTAACCATTGTTCACACATTTCTATGTAACTTTCTAGACCATTCCTAAGAATATGAAAGAATATGATTTAGATTTAGGTCCTTTTGTTCTCTTTACACAAATAGGATCATACTATATTTTGTCTTATAATTCAATTATATGTTTAACAATATAACTTGAAAATTGTTCCAAAATTATGTGTGTGTATATTCATTTTTAAGCTACATGTCTTTCTGTTTATTGAATTAGCATAAGTTATTGACCAATCCCCTATTGGTACAGTAAGTTTTATTTTCTTTAAAGATGAAACCATTGACAATAATTTTTATTTTATTTTTTAAAGATTTTATTTATTTATTCATGAGAGACACACAGAGAAGAGAGAGAGGCAGAGACACAGGCAGAGGGAGAAGGAGGCTTCATGCAGGGAGCCCGATGTGGGACTCGATTCCGGGTCTCCAGGATCACGCCCTGGGCTGAAGGCGGCGCTAAACCACTGAGCCACCCGGGCTGCCCAGTACAGTAAGTTTTTAAACATAATTTTCAATCCATTTTGGAGACTATATTTATGAGACAAATGCCCTGAAATGGATTTACTAAATTAAAGAGTGTAGGTTTGGAAAGGCTTTCTAAACTAGAAACAAAATTTAGATTTTATGGGCAGATGGGTAAAACATGATCATATTAAACTTTCTCATTGTTAAAAACAACACTCAAAAAAAAAAAAAAAAGAACAAACAAACCAGGCATAAATGGCAGTTTATATGATGAAAGTTTAATTTTCTTAATATCCAAAAAGTTTTTACAACTTATAAAAAAAATATAAAAACAAAAAACTGGAAAATGGCATATTCAGGCACTTCAGTAAAAATGAAATACAAATGAACCAACATAATATGAACAAAAGCTCATCTTCACTCAGTATTTAAAATATACCATCAGACAGCAAGATACCTTTTTCCACTGATCCAATTTGATAATTCTCAAACTTTAAGTATCCCCTCAAGAACTATTTGGTGGGAATATAGTTTGGTAATTGGCATAAAATTTGGGTAAAATTGAAAAAGCTATCACCATTTTTTAAATGCATCCTTATTTTTAAAGCATCTACTTTTTTTAAGTCTCTTATATTTTCATATAAAGTCTTTATCAGTGATCTCTCTTTAACCAGTCTTCCTTTTGTTGTGTTGGCAGTGTGTCCTGGGACATATGGGCACCAAGCTGTAACAGGATCTAAGTGCCACCAGATGGTGATTTTTACAGATAAAATCAGGTACTATTTTCCTAGACTGTATCTATGGTTACTCCTTGAGGAGTACATTGTTAATCTGAATGCAGTTCTTCTTACATACTAACAAACTACTGTACACAATTTGAGTGTTCAAAACTCAGAAGTACTGCCTATCTAGTTTTCTTATAAGAATTTCTCAATTTGTCTTAAGAGTAAAAGCAATACTTTATTAAGTACATTCTGTGCTTAAACATTTAGTTTATTTATTTTTAAACTTTTAGTTTCATTATTTCTAATCCTCACAGCAATTCTGCAAGTTGGGTACATTATCTCCAATTAACAGAGGAGGAAATTCATGCTCAGAGAGATTAAGTAATTTACCAAAGGTCAAACAGATAGTAAGTGGCTGAGTCATGATTTGAATTTGTTTGATTAGCTCCAAAGTTCACTCTAGTTATAACATTGGATCTGTCTTTCTCAATAGTTCAGAATCATATTTTAGATCTCAAAGTTGTTTTAGAACAGAAAGATAATCTGCTTTTACCATCAGGAAATTGCAAATTTATTCTTGTAATAAATATTGTTGAAGAAAGCTAAACATGATATTCTACAAATTGAATTTCAAAATGAGCTAATGAACATTCAAGTTCATGTAAATAGCAAGGATATTTGGAGACTATACCATAAAACCTTTGATAATGTGGCCTCAATTCTGTTAAGATCAGTACTGTAGGGTTATCATTTTCAGAATGAAACACCATTATTTGATAAGTTTTTTCTAACTTGAAAAAATTGTGGTAAATATATATTATATATACATTGTATGCATATATATATAATATTTACTCTTTTATCCATTTTTAAGTATATAAGTTAGTTATATTAAAATTACATTCAAATTTTTGTGCAACCATCACCGTTGTTTTATTATCTCAAACTGAAACTCTACCAATTAATTCCTCCTTTACCCCTGTTTCTCAGGCCTTTAGTAACCACTTTCTGTCTCTATGGCTCTGACTATTCTAGTGAATAAGTGGACTCAAACAATATTTGTCCTTTTGGGTCTGGTTTATTTCACTGAGCATAATGTTTTCAAGATTCATCCATGTTGTACCGTGTGTCAGAATTTCCTTTTAAGGCTTACTAATATTTCACTGGGTGTATGTACCCCACATTTTGTTTACGTATTCTTCTGTCAATGGACAAATGAGCTGTTTCTATTTTTTGGCTGCAATCAAGAATGCTGCCATTAACATGGGTATACAAGTATTTCTTTAAGTCCCTGCTTTAAATTTTTTTGGACATATATCTAGAAGTGGAATTGCTGGATCACATATTTCTGTGTTTAATTTTTTGAGAAATCACCATATTGTTTTCCAGAGCAATTGTGCCATTTTACTTCCAGGTATGCATGAGGATTTCAGGTATGCTGAGGATTTCAATATCTCCATATTCTCACTAAAACTTATTATTTTCTGGGATTTTTTCATATAATTTTTTATAGCAGTCATCTTAATTGCTGTGAAGTGGTATCGTATTGTGAGTTTGATTTTCATTTCCCTAATTAATGATGTTGAGTATCTTTTCATGTGATTATTGGACATTTAAATATCTTTTTTTTTTTTTAAATATCTTCTTTAGAAAGATATCTATTCAAGTTCTTTGTCTATTTCTTACCTTTTTTTCTTGTAGTTGAACTGTAGTTCTTTATATATTCTGGATATTAATCCCTTATTAAATATATTTTTTTAAATATTTTATTTATTTATTCATGAGAGACACACAGAGAGAGAGGCAGAGACACAGGCAGAGGGAGAAGCAGGCTCCATTCAGGGAGCCTGATGTGGAACTTGATCCCAGGACTTCAGGATCACGCCCCCGGCCAAAGGCAGGTGCTAAAGCAGCTGAGCCACCCAGGGATTCCCCAAATATTTTTGAATGTTTTCTCCCATTCTGTGGGTTACTCTTTTACTCTCTTGATAGTTTTCTGTGAGGCACAAAAGTTTTAATTTTCAATATTTCCAATTTATTTATTTTTCCTTTGGTTGCCTTTGCTTTTGGTGTCATATGCAAGAAATCACTGCCAAATCCGATGTCGTGAAGATTATTCTTTATATTTTCTTCTAAGAGTTTTGCAGTGTAGCTCTTACATTTAGGTCTTTGATCCCTTTTGAGTTAATTTTTGGATATAGGGTAAGTACAGGGTCCAACTTTATTCTTTTGCATATGGATATCCAGTTTTCCAAGCACTGTTGGTCAGAAAACTGTTCTTTCTCCATTTCATGATCTTGACACCCTTGTCAAAAACCAGTTGAACATATATGTGGTTTTATATATGTGTTTATTTCTGGGCCAATCTATTTCTTTGTTCTATATGTCTATCTTTTTGCCAGCAACACACGGTTTTGATTACTTTGTAATAACTTCTTAAATCTGGAAGTGTGAATCCTCCAACTTTGTTCTTTTGCAAGATTAATTTGGCTTTGAGATCTCTTGAGATTCCATTTGAATTTTAGGATGAGTTTTTCTATTTTCACAAAGGAAATAGTTGGGATTTTGGCAGAGATACAGTGAATCTGTAGATTGTTTGAGGTAGTATTGTAAATGCAATTATTTTCTTTATTTCTTTTCAGATTGTTTATTCTTAGTGTATGGAAACACAACTGATTTTTGTGTGTGGGCTTTGTATCCTGCAACTTTGCTGAATTAGTTTCTTAGTTCTAATGGGCTTTTCACCCCTGTGTTGGGATCTTTGGGCTATATGAGCAGAGATTATTTCATTTCTTCCTATTTGGATGCCCTTTGTTCATTTTTCTTTCCTAGTTGTCCTGGCTAGAACTTCCAATACTATATTAAATAGAAGTGGCAAAAGTGGGCATTCTTGTCTCCTTCCTGATCTTTTTTTTTTTTTTAAGATTTTATTTATTTATTCATGACACACACACACACACACACACACAGAGAGAGAGAGAGAGAGAGAGAGAGAGAGAGAGAGGCAGAGACACAGGCAGAGGGAGAAGCAGGTTCCATGCAGGGAACCTGAAGGCGGCGCTAAACTGCTGAGCCACCCAGGCTTCCTTCCTTCCTGATCTTAAGGTAAAAGCTTTCAGTCTTTCACCCTTGAGTGTGATGTTAGCTGTGGGGTTCTCATAATAGCTTTTACAATGTTAAGAAGGTTTTCTCTATTCCCAGTTTGTTAGTGTAATATAGTGGTGTTTATCTTAATATTGTCTTGACCCAGTTTTGGGGAACTAGCTAGAGACCAGTCAGTACCTCTTCTAGAGCAGCTGATTACAAGCACAATCCCAGCCACTTCCACTATCAGACTTTCACACTTCAGGCACTATATATCTGCCTAATTGGCCCAGGGCCAGGTACCAGGCAACCGAGGAGAGTCCCTATGTCTCAGAGCCCACTGAAATTATTTAAATTAGTCAGTCCACAGGGAGCTCCCTCAAACTGGCTAACTCCACCCAGCTTGCCATACATAAACTGCCCCCTGCAGCCCAGCTTGCTGTTACTCCTGTCCCCAGTTGCTACTCTCTGGGTGAGTCAGCCTGGAAGCCTTCTTTTATTGGGAGCTACCTTTCATCCATCTGAGTATCACTGTGTTCCAACCTATGATCAAAAGAATCTTTAGGGGCACCTGGGTAACTCAGTCAGTTAAGGGGTAAAGTGTCTAACTCTTGATTTTGGCTCAGGTCATGATCTCAGGGTCGTGAGATGGAGCCCCACTTCAAGCTCCCCACTGAGTGTGGGGCCTGCTTAAGATTCTCTGTCTCCCTCACCACCCCACCCCACCCCTCGCCCCCGCCCCACTCGAGCTCTTCTAGGCAGTATGGTATGACCATGACTGCTGATTCTGGAGTAGTTTTGTGAACAGACTGCTCTTGTCTTCCTAGTTGATTCCAAATGACTGTGAAAGCAGCTTAGGACAGAACTGCCACCCATTGAGCTTTAGGCTCACTACTTGCTGCTGTGTCAGTCAGTGATCACCATGGCTCTGTTTATCCAAATTTCTGCAGTGTGAGAATATTAAAAACAGTGCCAATCGGCTAAAGTGGGGTGCTAAATATTAGCCCAAGTGGGAACCCACTTTAGGGCAATAGAAGTTACACTTCCCAGGGTCAGATGTTCTGGTGTGTTTAGGATCAAGGCTGCATCTGGGCAGAGATCTGTTCTAAAGACTCATCACGTTTTTGACTGGTGTTTCTTTATTATTATACCCTGGTTTGTCCCTGTATTTCTTGTGACCCTCATGGAGGAAAGTGTTGGTGCCCTAGTTTTGGGGATCCTGTCCCCCACCGCTGCGGGGCTCTGGATCCGGGGTGCTCTGAGTGGGTGGCAGGTGTCCTGGGGACTGTGCTCCTTCACCATCTCATCTCCTCAGCCTCAAGATCCATCGTACATGATGGAGCTCAGTGGAATGTTGCTACTTCCCATCTCCTAACTAGAATGTTACTGATAAAGGATGGGATCCGATGATCAGCACAATTAGCCAAACCTTAGGCAGTCATCTTAGCATCGGATACTCTAGTCAGTAAATGGCTCCATCTGCATGTTTTTACAAACTCTTGGACTATTGCCTAATTTGTGCCTTTTAGGGTAAAGAATTTTTGAAATCTCTTTTCTCTTAATACCCAAAATATAAATAAAAATTATACATGTCTTTATGTATGCAAAGGTCACAATTTCAAGCTATACCAGGACACTCCTTATTCCCTTTGGTATTCCAGATATTACTGCTATTGACTGAGACACGCACTGTCTATTTTGAGAAGTGAAATAAAGGGAGATGGGAAAGATTATTAAAGTAGGTGTCAGTGTGAGTAGGCCAAGGGGCCTTGAATTAAGACAGATTAAGACCTGGGAAAGTTATAGATCCATTTAATGATTCATTTGTCATTTTGTAATTGAAATAGCAGTTCTTTGAGGAGCTGTTTAGGCTTCTCAATTACACCTATTGCCAGGAGGCTAAAAGTTCTATTAAATACCTTCTATAGGAACCTATACTTTAATATTATTATATTATATTTTGGGTATTAAGAGAAAAGAGATTTCAAAAATTCTTTACCCTAAAAGGCACATGCACTCAAATCAGACCACAGGATTTAAATCCTATTTGTAATAAAACGCCTCTCATCATCCATCTGGGCAAAAGCTTGAACTGCTGGGAGCTTTTAGGTTTTGCTACCCTTAAGTAGACCATTAGTTGTGCTAGTCGGGTTCCAGAGCTTTGGTCCAGTTACAACACTATTGTGGATGCTGGCATCACTTCTGCTAGCTGTGCCCCAGAAAGCACCTTGACTTAAAAGATATTAACAAGCCCCCAGGCCCAGTATTGTCTTCAACTTCTTCAAGGGTTAAATCTTGTAGTAGTTTGGCCATATGATCACAAATCATGACCCACATCAACCCCAGTGGGTATCCCTTGAGAAGGCTATCCCAGTCTCACAACACAGAAAACATTACCCTGGTCCAGGACTTACTGCTAAAAATGACATTGCTCTTTTCATCAGAGATAACGTCATTCCTGATTCTCAGACCACGACCTTAGTAATGCCCAGAGGCTGCCTCTCCTAAGGTACTAACAAATTGGATGTGGGACATTTATAGCTTTTCTTTCTTTGATATTAGAGATTATACTATACTTCCTGAGCTTACTGTCTGCTTAGTCCATGAATCTTGTATATACCTTGCTCTTGGTCAAAACCCCTATACTCCTTTGCCTCAAGGGAAATCACATAGAGGTTGCTAACTATCTGTGCCATCCTAAAAATTAATGACAATGATTATTCCAGCCCCTAACTCCTTGAAGAAAGAACCGTTCACTTTCCAGTGCCTTCTCTTATTCCCTTACTTCAATTTTCCATCACAATTCCCCACTGTGTACTCTGATCATGTCCCCCACAACCACCCCTTCTCCCTGGTTATGACCAAGTACTATTAACCTTTATATACATACACCTTACTAAACAATTAACTTATATCCTCCAACAATATAACTGCTAGACCTCTCAGCTTGACCTAAGAAAAACATCAAGATATTATTTTTACGAAAAAATATAATTCATTCTTTTAACCCACTTTTCAGCTCCACCAAAATATCGTTAGAAGCCCCAGAAATTTCAGATCTGGCTAATACCACATAAATGAGGAACTCAGTTGTGGGAGGGCCTGCAAAGACTTATACTTCTCCTTTTTCTCTTTTCTGCTCTTTTGATAACTCACTCACTTCCTTTATCAGGTTCTCACACTCTAGGCCACTCTATACCCATACAAACTGCTCTGGGGGCAGGTCCCAGACCACTAGAGAAAGGCCCTATACACTAGAGCCCACTGAAATTACTCAAATTAGTCATCCAGAGGGAGCCTGCAAATCCTAGCTAGCCACACTCAGCTTGCCACACATAAGCTGCCAACTACAGCTCCTGTATGCTGTTTTGAGGTAATCCTTTGTGGTGGCAAGGTCTGGAAACTTTCTCTCATCTAGAGCTGTAAGTTACAAAGAGTTTAGCTTTCCTCTGAGTGTCATTGTGTTGTCTTTTGTCATCAAAGGATTTTTTTAAGATGTACTTATTATAGAGAGGAAAAAAGAGTGGGAAGGAGAGGGAGAGAGAGTTAGAAGCAGACTCTGTGCTGAGCAAGGAGCCCAACCTGGGGCACAATCTGACAACCCTGAGATCAAGACTTGAACTGGAACCGAGAACCAGATGCTTAAGTGACTGTCACCCAGGTGCCCCTCAAAAGAATCCTTAAATCTTATAAAACAGTTGAGTGTTTTATCTTGAAAATGTGTTTAGTTTTGTTAAATGCTTTTTCCTGCAACAGTGGAGATGATCGTATGATTTTCTCCTTTCAGTCTGCTAATGTGATCTGTTACATTATTTGATTTCTGTATGTTGAGCGATTCTCGAATTCTAAGAATAAATCCTACTAGGTCATGGTGGATCATACTTTTAATATGCTATTGACTTCAGTTTGCTAGTATTTTATTGAAGATTTTTGCATCGATATTCATGAGGGATTTTGGCACGTAGTTTTCTTATAGTGTCTTCATCTGACTTTGGTATCAAGAGTAATGCTGGCCTCAGTTAATGAGTTGAAGTGCTCTCTCCTCTTTAATTTTTTTGGAAGAGCTTGATTAGGATTGGTGTTAATTCTTCCTTTTTTTTTTTTCTTTTTTTGTAATCGATGTTGATTTTCTTTTTTTCCCTTTTTTCCCCTTAAATTCAATTTGCCAACATAGAGTACACCATTAGTTTCAGATATAGTTTTCAATCATTCATCAGTTGTGTATAACACCGTGTTCATCACATCATGTGCCCTCATTAATGCCCAGATTGGAGTTAATTCTTTAAAATTTGGTAGAATTCCTTAGTGATGCCATCTGGTACAGAGATTTTTATTTTGTTGAGAGGTTTTTGAGTACTGATTAAATCCTTATTACCATTCATAGGTCTATTTATTTCTATTTCTTTATGATTCTGTCTTGATAGTTGTGTTTCTAGGAATTTGGCCATTTCATCGTGTTATCCAATTTGATTAGTGTGCAGTTATTCATAATATTCTGTTATGATTTGTTTCATTTTTGTGAAGTTGGTAGTGATGTCCCCACTTTCATTTCTGATTTTAATAATTTGAGTATTTTTTTTCTTAATCAGTGTGGCTAAAGGTTTGCCAATTTTTTTTTATCTTTTCAAAGACCCAACTGTTGGTTTCATTGAATTTTATTGATTGTTTTCTTATTCTCTATTTCATTTATCTCCACTCTAATCTTTATAATTTCCTTCCTTTTCCTAGCTGTGGGTTTAACTTGGTCTTCTTTTTCTCGTTCCTTAAAGTGTAAAGTTAGACTTTGATTTGAGAACTTTCTTCTTCCTTAGTGTAAGTGTTACTATAAATTTGCATAGCACTTCTTTTACTATATCTCATATCTTTTGGTATGTTGTGTTTTCATTTTTATTTGTCTCAAGATATTTCCTTATTTTCCTTTTGATTTCTTATCTGACCAATTGATTGCTCTAGGAGTGTGTTAATTTCTATATATAATTCCCAGTTTTCTTTTGTTATTGATTTCTAATTTCATTCAATTGTGGTCAGAAAAGATATTTTGTATGATTTCAGTCTCTTTCAGTTTATTAAGATTTGTCTTGGGGCCTTACATATGGTCTATCCTGGAAAGTGTTCCAGGTGACTTGAAAAAAATGTATTATGCTTTTGTTGGGTGGAGGGTTCTGTATATGCCTGTTAGATCTAATTGGTTCACAGTATTGTTCAAATTCACTATTTCCTTATTGATCTTCTGTCTGGTTGCCTTATCAGTTATTGAAAGTGAGTATTGAAGTCTTTAACCATTATTGTATACTATCTATTTGTCCCTTCAAGTCTGCCAATGTTTGCTTCATATTTTGAAGCTCTCATGTTTGGTGGATATATATTTAAAATTCTTCATAGGTTCTTGGTGGACACTTTTATCAAAATATAATATTCTTCATATCATAACAGTTTTTGATTTAAAGTCAATTTTGTCTGATATTAGTAAAAACATCTCAACCCTCTTTCCGTTATTATTTGATATGAAATATATCTTTCCATTCTTTCACTTTCATAGTATTTGTGTCTTTAGATTTAAAGTGAATTTCCTGTAACTAGCATATAGTTAGATTATGCTTTTTTAATCCATTCTGCCAATCTATGCCTTTTGACTTGGGAATTGAATATATACAACTAACGAAACTACTGTTAAGGAAGGACTAACTTGTGCCATTTTGTTGTTTGTTTTCTGTATGCCTTGTAGCTTCTTCATACTTCATTTCCTCCATTACTGCATTCTTTTGTGTTTAGTTGATTTTTATAATAACATATTTTTTATTCCCTTCTCATTTTATTTTATGTAATTTTATAGTTATATTCTTTATGATGAAAGAAATTGAAGAGGGTGCAAAGAAATGGAAAGACATTCCATGCTCATGGATTGGAAGAAGAAATATTGTTAGATCTATACTACCCAAAGCAATCTCCACATTTAATGCAATCCTTATCAAAACACCAACACATTTTTCACAGGTGTAGAACAAATAATTCTAAAATTTGCATGGAACCACAAAAGACCCTGAATAGCCAAAGAAACCTTGAAAAAGAAAAGAAAAGCAGGAGGTGTCACAATTCTGGACTTCAAGCTATATTACAAAACTATAGTCATCAAAACACTATAGTCCTAGCCCAAAAATCAACACATACATCAAGAGAACAGAATAGAAAACCCAGAAATGAACCCAAACTGTATGATCAATTAATCTTCAACAAAGCAGGAAAGAATATTCAATGGGAAAATGATAGTCTTTTCAACAAATGGTGTTGGAAAACTGGACAGCAACATGCAAAAGAATGAAACCGGACCACTTTCTTATACCATACACAAAAATAAATCCAAAATGGACTAAAAACCTAAATGTGAGACCTGAAACCATAAAATCCTAGTGAAAGACACAGGCGGTAACTTCTCTGATATCAGCCTTTAGGGAACTTCTTTCTAAATATGTCTCCAGAGGCAAGGGAAACAAAAGTAAATTATAAAAAGTAAACTATATAACCTATATAAAGCTTCTCCACAGCCAAGGAGACAATCGACAAAACTAAAAGGCACTCTACAGAATGGGAGAAGATATTGGCATTTTTTTTTTTTGGAGAATTTAAAAGACAAAAGTATAAAATAATTACAAATCTATGTTAGTGAGTATATAATTGCCACTGAGCCAGAGTAGTCAGAGACAACGATATTAAAAAAGATTCGCTGAAGTCTCACTGAATTTTAATCTGGGGAGCAGGGGGACTGAAACTCAGACTCAGACTCAAGCTGAGTGCAGAGCCCAATATGGGGCTCAATCCCACAAGTTCAAGATCACAACCTGAGCAAAAACCAAGAGTTGGACACTTAACTGACTGTGCCACCCAGGTGCCCCTAGAAATGTAACAGATTTCTGTACATTGATTTTGTATTCTGCAACTTCACTGAATTCATTTAGTGAGGTTGATTCTAGCAGAGGTGTTTTCTCTGATTCTAGCAGAGGTGTTTTTTGATGAATTTGTTCAGGTTTCCTATATATAGTATCATATCATCTGTAAAAAGTGGAAGTTTCACTGCTTCCTTGCTCATCTGGATGCCTTTTATTTCTTTTTCTTGTCTGATTGCTTTGGTGAGGACTTCCAGTACTATGTTGAAAAAAAGTGCTAAAAGTAGACATCCCTATCTTGTTCCTCACTATAGAAGAAAAGCTCTCTGTTTTTCCCCATTGAGGATGATATTAGCTCTGGGATTTTCATATATGGACTTTATAATATTGAGGTATATTCCCTCTAAACCTACTGTGTTGAGGGGTTTTATCATGAATGGATGTCATACTTCCTTAAATGCTTTTTCTACATCTATTGAAATGATCATATGGCTCTAATCCTTTCTTTTATTAATGTGGTGTGTCACATTGATTGATTTGCAAATATTGAATCACCTTGCAACCCAGGAAGAAATTCCACTTGATTGTGGTGAATGATTTTTTTTAAATATATCTGGTTTGCAGTATTTTATTGAGAATTTTTGCACCCCATATTCATCAGGGATTTTGGCTTGCAGTTCTCTTTTTTAGTGGAGGCTCTATCTGGTTTTGATGTCAGAGTAATGCTGGCCCCATAGAATGAATTTGGAAGTTTTCCTTCCTTTTCTATTTTTTAAAACAGTTTGAGAAGAAAAAATATTGACTCTTTAATTTAAATTCTTTAAATGTTTGTTAGAATTCGCCTGTGAAGGCATTAGGTTCTGGACTTTTGTTTGTTGGGAGTTTCTTGATTACTGATTCCATTTCTTTGCTGATTATCAGTTTGTCCAAGTTTTATATTTATTCCTGTTTCAGTTTTGGTGTTTATATGTGTCTAGAAATTTGTCCATTTCTTCCAGGTTGTCCAATTTTTTGGCATAGTTTTTCATAATATCTTATTGATATTTGCATTCCTGTGGTGTTGGTTGTAGCTCCTCCTCTCTCATTTGTGATCTTATTTATTTGGATCGTTTCTCTTTTGATGAGTCGGGCTAAAGGTTTATCATTTTGTTACTTTAGAAGCAGCTCCTGGTTTCATTGATCTGTTCTATTGTTTTTGTTTGTTTGTCTGATTTTGATTTCTATATCCTTTATTTCTGCTTTACTCTTTATTATTTCATTCATTCCACTGGGTTTGGGCTTCATTTATTGCTCTTTTTCCAGCTGCTTTAAGTGTATGGCTAGGTTGTTCATTTGAGATTTTTTTTTTTTTTTGCTTCTGAGGTCGGCCTGTATTACCATATACTTCTCTCTTAGGAACACTTTTGCTTCATCCCAAAGGCTTTGGACTGTTCTGTTTTCATTTTCAGTTGTTTCCATGTATTTTTAAATTTCTTCTTTGATTTCCTGGTTGACCCATTCATTGTTTAGTAGCATGTTGTTTAGTCCTCATTTATTTGTGCTCTTTCCCATATTTTTCTTGTGATTTATTTCTAGTTTCATAGTTCTGTGGTCAAAAATGGTGCACAGTATGGCTTCAGTCTTTTTGTAACTGTCGAGGCCTGTTTTGTGGCCTAATGTGTGACCTGTTCTGGAGAATGTTCCATTTGCACTTGAAAAGAATGTGTAGTCTACCATCATAGGATGGAAGGTTCTGAATATATCTGTTAAGTCTATCTGGTCCAGTGTGTCACCCAAAGCCATTGTTTCCTTGTTAATTTTCTGTTTGAATGATCTGTCCTTTGACCTACTCTTATGGTATTATTCTTAATTAGTTCCTTTATGTTGTTATTATTTTATATATTTAGGTGCTTCTAAGTTGGGTGCATAAATATTCGCAATTGTTATATGTTCTTGTTGGATTGTCTTCTTTATGGTTATATAATGCCCTTCTTTGTCTCTTTTTACAATCTTTGTTTTAAAGCCTAGTTTAGGGCAGCTGGGGTGGCTCAGTGGTTTAGCGCCGCCTTCAGCTCAGGGTGTGATCTTGGAGGCCCGGGATCAAGTCCCACATCGGGGTCCCTGCATGGAGCCTGCTTCTCCCTTGCCTGTGTCTGTCCCTCTCTCTCTGTGTGTCTCTCATGAATAAATAAAATCTTTAAGAAAAATAAAGTCTAGTTTATCTGATATAAATATTGCTACTTCCACTTTCTTTGGGGATCCATTTGCATAATATATGTTTCTCTGTCCCTTCACTTTCAATCTGCAGGTACCTTTAGGTCTAAAATTAGTCTCTTGCAGGCAGCATATAGATAGGTCTTTTTTTTTTTTAATCCATTCTGACACCCTATCTCTTTTGATTGGAGCATTAAATCCATTTACATTCAAAGTAATTATTGACATATTATTTATTGCAATTTTATTACTTGTTTTGTGGTTGTTTCTGGAGCTTTTCTCTGATCCTTTCTTGTCTTTACCACTTTTGGTCTCTGCTTTGCACTCAATGAGTTCCCTTTAATATTTCCTGCAGGGCTAGTTTAGTCACACATTCTTTTAGTTTTTGTTTCTCTGGGAAACTCTTTACTTCACCTTCTATTCTAAATGATAGTGTTCTTGGCTGAAGGTTTTTCCCTTTCAGCACTTTGAATATATCATGCCACTCCCTTCTGGCTTGCTTTGTTTCTGTTGAGAAATCTCCAGCTAACCTTATGGTTTTTTTCTCTTGTATGTTACTGTCTTCTTTTGTGTTGCTATTTTTAAGATTTTTTTCTTTATCATTATATTTTGCAAATTTAATTACGATATGTCTTGTCATTGGTCTGCTTTTGTTGATTTTGATGGGAGTTCTCTGGATGTGTGTTTCCTTCCCAAAATTAGGGAAGTTTTCTGCTATTATTTCATGAAATAAAATTTCTCCCCCTTTTGTAACTTCTTCTGAGACTCCTATAATACAACTGTTATCACATTTGATGGAATCACTGAGTTCCCTAAGTCTATTTTCATGTTCCATTATTCTTTCTTTTGTTCAGCTTCATTATTTTCCATTATTTTGTCTTCCATCTCACAAATTCATTCCTCTGCTTCTTCCAGGCAGCTCTTCATTGTATTAAGTCTGTTTCTAATCTCATCTATTGCATTTTTCATTTATGACTGATTTTTTTAACTCTTTTATCTCTGTGGTAAAAGATGTCTTCTATTCTTTTCTCAAGCCCAGGATGTATCCTTACAATTGTTGCTTTAACTTCTCTATCTTGCACGTTACTTCTATCTGTCTCTTTTAGATCTCTGGCAGTGGCTTTATTTTGTTCTTTCTTGGGGATAAATTCCTGCGTCTTGGCATTTTATTCAGTCTCCGCCTTATTCTCTGTATTATAAAAGTTAGTTATGTCTCCTGCTTCTGAAAATGATGGCCTTACTAAGAGGAAATCATGTAGTTCCCAGGGCCTGGCACTTCAGGGAGTGTCTCAGTGTGTGTTGTGTGCACTCTGCTATTGTGTGCTGGCTGCTCTATCCTTCAGAGCAATCATCTACAGAGGCTCACCTTTGCCCACAGTGGGCAGTGTTTGGTCCTTGGCTGGTTTTAACAAGATGTACTCCGGTCTGCTTGTTAAATGAGTCCTGACACTAACTCCACCAGAACTGAAACCTTGAGAACCCTCTGGTTGGGAGAGGTGGTGTGGATAGGGGTTTGTGCTAGTCTTCTAGGGAAGAGGACTGCCACACTGGGAATAATGAGACAAGATTGCCTGAGAAGAGCAGTTCTACCAAAGCACCGGGGGTTGGAGCTTGGTGTAACCAAGTTAGGCAGCCAGTGTTGGCATACTGAGCTGCTTCTGTCATGTGGATCTGTGTTTATGCTGGGGATCAGGGGAGGGGATTGGCACCAGCCACCTCCTTTGTTCCTGGGGCTGGGTCTCTGTGAATGCTGCCTCTCAGGGAAGCACTCTGAGAATAGTGAATAATCTCCCTCTTGCGTGCCTCAGGTGTCTCTCAGTTCACTGTTTCCAAGCCATATGCCCCTGGGTTGTTTGTCTGCCTTCTCTCCAGGAGCAGTGCAGTGCCATCAGGGCTCCATCCAAGCCAAGCCCACTAACATTGAAAACTTAAGGCTTTAAGCTCTGTTGTTTGCAAGAACTCATGAAATTCAGCCCCTCTCCTTTCCCAAGACAATAGTTTTGGGAACATATTCTCCTTGTGCATTCTCCTGTATGTTCCTCTCTCTCTCATTCTTCTCTGACCATCACTTCCTCCCCTCTGCAGCACCTCTGATCTGTTTACCCCCTAAACTGCATCTCTGCATTTTCTACCTTCTTCAGTGTAGCTCTTCTTTCCCTTTAGTTATGGAGTTAGTTTTGTCAGTCTTTAGGCTGATTCATGGTGTATTTAAGATGATGTGATAGTTATCTAGTTGTGTTTGCTGGATGAGGCCAGCCTTCAGTCCTCCTACTGTGCCACAATCTTCCTCTCCTCCCCTCCCGTTAGCATTTTGAGCATGTTTAAGAAAGATGGTTTAAAGTCTTTGTCTAGTAAATCCAGTGTCTGTGCTTTCTCAAGGAGGATGCCTGGAGATTTATATTGTTCCTTTGAATGGGCCATGATTTCTTATTTCTTTATTTGCCTTATGATTTTTTACTTGAAAATTGGACACCCGTCCCAATCCTTGCAAACCAGCTCTGTGCTAAGGCAACTGGCTTGGTGTGTTCCAAGCTTAGGGATAAGCCTGAGATAAAAGCTTAAGGTCCATTAAGGTCTTTTCTGAGAATGCCTTTTGCCTAGGCTTGTGTGTGACTCTCTCAATTCTTCCACATACGTGGCTATTTTTGAATGTCTTAATAGCCCAAAGAATCCCATTCCAACTTCTCCCCAGGGACCTCGATGGTCAGTTATATGCACCCATCTGTCCTCTTTTGCCTCACGTGCCTCTGTATATGTAATCTTCCTGAAGCTTTCACAAACAGTGACTACTGCTTTTCCCTAAGTCTGAGATTCAAGTTAGATGAGACTACTAGTCCTTTATGAAGCCTCCAGAAAGGGTAGAACATTGCCAGTTAGTTTAATCCATAGCTGGGACTTTGGCTGCTGCATCTTCTATATGAAGACTGTGCTGAGCCAAGAGGGAGTAGGGAAATGGTGAGTAAAATTTCCACGAAATTTCCTATCATTTTTAAGGTAAATTTTTCTTGATTGGGAATTCACTTGTTGATCTTTGGCTATAAGGTTAGTTCAGCCAGTTTATTAGTTTTTGATGTTTTCACAGGATAAAACATTTTCCAAATGTCATTTTACAAATGATAGTCTGACATTTTGCAAATATCACATCTGTTATGAACTTTTGTGTAGTTAAAACAATCATTATTAAAAATTAAAAGGAAACATATTAGGCAAAAAATTTTCAATACATTTAGATGAAAGCCACTTCTGTAATATCCCAGAAACCTCTTACAGTAAATCAATTATAAGAATATGAAACCAAGTAGCAATTTGAACAAACACATACAGGTAATTTAAACACATACAGGTAAAAAAGAAATGTTACCATTTTTTGGATGCTGTTAAAGTATGTATTCAACTCTTATATTGGTTTATTTCTAGATAAAGAAAAGAATAAGACTAGCATTTTATATAGTCTACAAACTCTGTATTGAGGTTTTCTGAACTTTATTAGGTTTATGTATTTTAGCTCTATATCCTTATCATAGGAAACTTTTCCTTGCCCCACCTTTATTCCACTTTTACTTCGTACTTTTTAAGGACTGGTTCCCATATTCTTATTATAAACCATCTCATGAAACAGATTGAGCTTCCTCCTAGGTAAAAATCAAGAAGTGTGGTCAAAAGCAAGTGTCCAGCCTTTCCAACTCTGGGCTTTCTTTTTAACTTCCCCTGTTGATTTAAAATTTGCATTATAAAATAGAGACCAATTTCGTGAGCATTAGTTCTCACCAAAGACCAGTTCAATATGATTATACTAAGTTATTAGTTGCTTTTGACACTTTAAACTTTCTTGTGTTAAGTGTGATTGGCTTTGTCTGCCATTTATGACTCCATTCTTTGGATGCCCAGTGGACAGCAGCTTACCAAATTTAATTAAGATGTTTAAAGTGTAGAATCATAGTGACTTTGGGTCTAGAATTTTATTTTTTATTTTAATAAATGAATATTAAGTTCAAGGCATACGGTTTAAAGAGCCCTTAGCCATACCATGGGACTGTCCGTAAAGGACAGTGAAATCCTATTCGTATTAACGCATTTCACAGGTTTATAAGAGACTGAAAGATATCACCATTTTCAACTACCTTGAAAAATTACTAAATAAATAAGTAAGCAAGTTTAGGTTAAACCAGAAGCTCTGTGTGTCATATGTTGGTTTCTTTTTCAGAAGGGAAGTTCAAGTTTCATTTTGCTCAGTACTTGTTAGAGTAGTAGGAAGAACATAGCATTATTTCCTCTCTTGTTAAAATTCTTGCTGAGTTGTCTGGATGAGCTTAATTTAAAACAACTGAAGTCATTGAGCAGACATGGAAATGACACTGGTAAGAGGAACTGTACTTTTACATTAGAAAAAGAGTTTAGATACCAAAGAGGAGAGAGAGAGAGAGAGAGAGAAAGAGAGAGAGAGAGAAATGCCTGCAGAAATTTCAGATGGTACAGAGTAGGATCATGTCTGTTTCCAAAGGTGGCTATGAAGGGAGACCAGTGAGCACGATTTAAAATGCCTACCTAGCTAGTGCTCTGAGGCAAACTTAACTCTTTACCTAGGTCCATAGTACATTAATCACATTACAAACCCATGAGAAGTTTTAATGATGAAAAGGTATGCCCTTACTTGGGCTTCCTGTTAACACAGGGATTAGTTAGTCCAGTAGATTGGTTAGTCCAATTTATTGTGGAGATTCTTAAGAACCATGTTAAATTAAACCTGTGCATGATATTGACTCTTAAATACCCAAATACCAGCAGCTCCCTGACAATTGGATATTCAGTGCTGACCCAAGTTTAAATATTCCTCAATAACCAGTTCTCTATTTGGACCTCATCAGATCCGGCAATAGTATAATTATTTTGTCTGATATTAACCTGTTTTTTCACATAGTCTGTTCTCTGCACAATATCAACTTGTATATATGTTGTCAGAAATTACAACAATGCAATCTTCATGTTTAAGTTAATTTATATGAGAAATTGTAAACATTGTCTCATATAGCCTTCAGTAGTCTAGTTTTATAGATATTGTTGATGATGAAAACAATAATTAAGCCTTCCTTTACAAATCCTATGATGAAATAAATAGACTTCCCAGTGATTATACATTGTATTCAATCATCAAAAAATTCTTTGCCTAGCATTAAAAAGGCTGTAATTGCCCTTTAAAAACAATGTCTAATGTATCAATAATTATTATTAGGAGCAGGCAGAGAAGGGCAGAGGGTCTTTGGTTCCATAAATATACAAATAGTAAGTTACCAATTACATTCAGCTTATAGCTGCCGGACTCTGAAATTTGCTGTTTTTATCAAACCATTCTTTCAGATTCTTTGCATATACATCTTACTCAATTTTCATTAACAAGTACTTGCTCAAGTTGAAGGAGGAAACTATAAAATTTATAAATTTTAGTAAAATCAGTAAAATTTAATAAATTTAAGGGATTTTGGCTTCTAGAAAGCTATAGATCTTGTCTGCCCTGGGGATAATGCAGCTTCATTTTTATCCTGAGATTGGCTTATCTATCATACTGCAAAATACCAAAAAATATTGGACTTGTAATTTTACATTTATGGAGATATATCACAAACAACTTTGATTTAATTCTTTTAAAAAGGGAAAAAAATGAGTCTTGTCATTGTAGCACCTACTGCCATAATAGCTAAATAAGTTAATGCATGATTAAGGAATCTACAGTGGAGGGAAACTGACCTGTGATGTATTCAGAAACTAGCAAGAATTGAGGACATTAATATCTCTATGTAAACTGATTGTTGCATTATGAACTAATCGATAAAAAGCATTTGGAAAAAGCCATTCATTAGTTCAATCAACGTTATGGAAAGCCTAATATACACAAGGAGTCATAAAGCATAAAAGATGGGTGTGTTGGACTGTAGAGGGAATGTTTTTCATTTATCTATGCATGTATGATGCATAACATACCACTCAGGTTGTTTTTTTTTTGTTTTTTGTTTTTGTCTTTTTTTTTTTTTTTTTTTTGTGGTTTAAAACAATGCCAGTTATTTATTTGTTTACGTCTCCTGTAGTTTTGGCAGGACCTGGGGACAACTCATCTCTACTCCATGTGGCACCTGCCCATGTGACTTAATTGGGATCAGAAGATCCACTCCCATTATGACTTACTCATATGGACAGCAAGTTGAGGCTGGCTGTCTTCTAGGTGCTCAGTGGAGTTGTTGACCAGACTTTCAGTTCTCTTCCATGTTGCCTTTGCAGAAGGCTGGGTTGGGCTTCTAACCACACAGCAGCTGAGTTCAGAAAGAAAGATGGTAAGTGCCAATGTGCAAAAGCTTATCAAGTCTTGGCTTACATCATGCTTAATAATATCCTATTGGCCAACTCTAGTCACATGGCCAAACCCAGAGTCAATGTGGGAAAAAATAATGTAAAAGTCTGAATACTGAAGAGGAGCCTGGTTCCTTGGAGGCCAAAGTACCAGCCTTCCATGGAAGAGTGGCTAGAGAGTCATAATACAAAGAATATACCCTGTTCTGCTTCAAGGAGCTCACGGAGAAGAAACTTTTGAATACTGTTCATGTTTTACTGCATATCACAATGGTAGACGTGGGAGACAATTGTTTACTCAGTACAATGGTTTGCTTATGGTATTATATTATAGATAGGACAAATGAAAAATCAGGAAAGCATGACCATGAGCCCAGTGACCACAATGTGATCCAATTAAGCTGAGGCCCAAGGGAAGACATGTTGCATCACGATACAAACCTATTTCTTGCTGTCAGTTCTGCAATCAAGTCAAACTAGTGACATGTTTTAAATATTCCAGGCTGTTTTATTACTCTTCTTGTCTGAGTAGTGAAGCACTGTGGTAACTTGTGGTATATTCTTAGGCAAACCCTTCACCATGCTAGGTTTCCTCATTTCTCAAACAAGGGAGTTGAAATTAGGTGATCTCTACAGCTCCTTCTAAGTGTTATATTTTACTATATAAAATATAGCTAGTAACATTAAATCCTCTGATATCAATAATGGGAAGTGTGTTCTTTTCCTGATAAGCACATTCCTTTAACTAGTCAATAAAGTTTACTGAAAACTACCGGGTGAATCTGGACTTCTGTGTGCAGATCTGTTTACCCCCTAGCACTAGGACTCTGACTGTGGAAGCTGGAGTGGCATGAATTAGGGCTGGCTTTTGGATTTGCCATAGCCAGCAATTCCTCTATTGTGAACTCGGTGTCTTCTTGGATCAAAAGGTTAATTTCTGCATTACTTACCTTCCCGGGTTGCTAAGAAGATAAGAGAAGTGAAAGTACTTAGCTTTGATTAAGGATTGAGGTTTTTTTTTCTGTCACTCTGACCACACTCTGGAGGTTCTGACAGTTTTGCACAGCCTTTGGGAAAAAAAAAAAAACAGAGGAATTCACTCTCAGGTATCTACTAACATCTGGAGCACTAGCCCTGCCCACACCAAGAAGGGAGGTTCCACTTTTTCAACTTCTCTGTTACTAAATCTAAATCTGTGACCCTTTTAAGGGACTGCCTGAAGAAAAAAAAGCAAGACATTTTTAAGAAGCAATTTAATAGTTCTCTTGCTGATATTGTGTTTTTTTTTTTTCCCTTTGCCTTTCTTAGAATCCAAGAACTTGAAGTTTTTTTCCCTTTTCTTTTTTTAGTTTCACTTTCGAGATCGCAGGAAATCTTCCATTCTTCCCTGGTGAAAATAACTGGATTTGGACTAATGAAAAAAAGGAATGGTCAGCCGTTATCAGAGCAAATGAAGGTATATTTTTAAAATTCTTACTGGGAGAGGATCCCTCGTTAGCTCGAGCTGGGACTGCACGTTGGTTTTAGCATTCTTTGGTCTTTCTTTGATCTGGTGCTTGAAATCTAGTCAGAATCAACAAGGAGAATAGAAGAGAGCTGATAGAGGTGTAGAGAGAAGTGTATCCTAACCCAGAATATACATAATAGCAAGAATTTATAATTAACATTCTGAAATATCTTATGCAGTAATTAATTTTTTTTTCCTATGTGGAGTTCTGTACCTGGAAAAGCTCATTAGGAAATCCATGGAAATTATTTCGTAACAACCTTTGAAACAAATCATATCTTTGTCTTACATTAGCTACAGAGCCTTGTGAGCTTGAAAGAGTTTATCTCCTTCCCTCAGTTTTGTTGTCTGGAGAGGAGATAGGAGCTGGCCTTTTGTGATCATGTGCTTGAAAAAAGAGAAAACACTTCAAGTGTTCCTGGGAGTACCAAAGTGGCTTTCTTTGACCTCATAAAGGAAAAGTGGAGAAGGTGACAAGTAGAAAGGCATTTAGGTGTACAGGAAGATGAGAAAGTAACACTGGCAAATGCAGGCGAGTCAGACGAAATCCAAGTCAGCCTCAGGCCATGCTGGTTCAGTAAGTTACCTCCCATTTTTACAGTAGGATTGTGTGTCCGCGGTTAACTGTATCTGTATACATTCAGGGGGAAAAATTATTGCGAAGTGCTCAAACCAAACTGGAGAAGCCAAACTAAATAGTAGCTGGCTCTAAGTAGCCTGGATCCAGACTCCATGACTTTCTCATGATACAATATTATCTCCCACTTGGACAGAGACTTGGAATTCTATGCACCTTTGTAAAATTGCAAGGCCCACTCGATATCTATTTTTCCATCTTTTCAGCTTTCTTTGCTTCTACTACGTCACACTCAATAGCATTTTTTTCCCTTCTATTTCATCCTCTATTTTCATTTGTTTCACTGAAGCAAATTCCAGAATAATTTTTTCATACAGTTTGCATAGTTATAAACTTCCTGAATCTTTGCATATTCTCCTTATCTTGAGCTGTTCAGCTGGAAATGAAATTTTTGGATCAAAATTATCTCCCCTGATCATTTCGAAAGCTAATCACTATTGCTTTCTAGTGGCTAGGGTTGCTGATGAAAGTTTTCTATCAATCAGGACCTTTTTCTTCTGGAAGTATTTGATTGTATGCTCTCCTTTGAAAGTTTTGGGACTTTTTTCTTGTGAATGGCTACAATCCTGAAATTTCATAAGATTCTCTCTGTGGATTTTCCTTTTTCACTCCCCCTGCCTGTAATTTGGTACGTCTTTTCCATGTGATGAATATATTTTCAGATCTGGGAATGTTTTACAGTCCTTCAGGGATATTCTTAGTAAAGAGATTAGTCCTTTTCAGTAATTCTGATCTCTATTTATAGCCCTACCAGAAGAGATAAATGTCCCCAGACAAGGAGGAGAATATATTGCAGGGACTGTAGGTTTGAGTTGGTAAGGAAAAGTAGAAGCACTCATGGTACAGGGAAGAGAGATTTGGGAGGATCTCAGAGAGGTGAGGTTTGGGGAGTTGGTTCCAGATTTCCAGAATGTACCGTTTCCAGCCCCACATGTTTCATGTACCTGAGCAATTTGGTGAGGGGCATCCTAGCTGGCCTGCACTGGTGATGTTTGTCATAGCCTATAAATATAAAAACTGTATCTAGCTTTAATGATACTCAGTACCAGTATTATAAAGAAACTGACTTTTTTTTCTATTTCTGAGAACTAGATTAGAATTAAAAGTAAAACTACTATTTTTAAAAAGCCTACTAGAACAATTATAAATACACTGGCTCTATTTTCCTACAATTAATCATCAAAAATGACTTTATTCTTTAAAACTTATCTGGAATTTTTCTTGTGACATGACTTTTAGAAATTATGGAAAAACTTAAATTATTTAAATATCATTTTTATTGATCTATCTCCATACATTGACAATCTATTTGATTTTTTTAAATATCTGAAAATGAAATTAGGTAAATGATCATACCAAAGAATATCACATTAGGAACCTATCCCACCAAAATAAAGTTGTGACTATTCACAGAGATAAGAGTTTTTCTTGAGTTAATTAATTGCCCATGGAAAGCTATTCATTCAACATGTATTTATTCAATATTTGCTATGTTCCAGTCATTTTCCTAGATACAGGCAAAGCAGTACAGTGTAAAAACAACCACGTCCTCTACTATTATAGCTTTATACTCCACTCAGGTGGAATAATAAATTAAATAAGTAAAATTATTTCAGATAATTCCTATTAACCATGGCATGGGAAAGGCAATCTAGGAAAAGAATAACAAATGGGAGGATTTACACTTCTGACTTCAATGTTTACTATAAAGCCATAGTAATCAAAACAATGTGATGGTGGCCTAAGAACTGACAGGTATTTCTGTGTAGGAGAGTTGAGAGCCCAGATATAGACCCACACTTAAATCCACCCACATTTATTTGGTTTTTAAGAAGGATCCTGAAGCAATCCAGTGGGGAAAGGAAAAAAAAGTGACAAACTGGATGTGCAACTGAAAAAAAAATGAACCTTGACTCCTCCTTCACATCATACACAAAATTTTATTACAGAGAGACCACAGGCCTTAACCTAACATCTAAAACCATACTTTTATTTTTTTTAAAAAAGAACAATTTGGGAGTAGGCTAAGTTTCTTAGACAGAACACAGAAAGTAGTAATAATTAAAAAATGATAAATTAGACTTTACCATGATTCTGAAGATACAATCACTCATTAAGAAAATGAGTAGATAGGCCACAAAATAGGAGAAAACACTCACAAATATAAATCTGACAATGGACTAATACATATGTATATAAAAAATTCCTGTAATGCAATAATAAATAAGAAACAACCTAATTTAAAAAATAAGTGAAATCTTCAAATATATAAGGGAAGATATACAAATGGATAATCAGCAAATAAAAATTGTTAAATAGGGACACTTGGGTGGCTCAGCGGTTGAGCATCTGCCTTTGACTAGGGCATGATCCTGGGTCCTGGGATCGAGTCCCATCAGGCTCCCTGCATGGAGCCTGCTTCTCCCTCTGCCTGTGTCTCTGCCTCTCTGTGTGTGTCTCTCATGAATAAATAAACACAATCTTTAAAAAAAATAGTTAAATATCACTAGCCAGCAAGGAAATGAAAATTAAAACCATAATGAGATATTACAGCACACTCACCAGGATGACTGAAAAATAATAGTACCAAATGTTGGTAAAGATGTAAAATGGTACAAACTTCATTAAAAGATCTGGCAGTTTCTTATAAAAGTAACTATATCCTATCTTACCAAATACCCAGCAATTCCAGTCACAAGTAATTATCCCAAAGAAATCAAGTATATATATGTCCATAAAAACATATCTAAAGATATTTATAGTAAATTAATTCATACTAGTGAAAAACTTCACACAATTCATGTGTCTAATAATATCAGCATGGATAAAATATATTTATACAATGGAATACCATTTAGTTTAAAAAAAAACTCCCAATATGCAACACGGATGAACTTCAAAAAGTTCACTTGAGTGAAAGAAGCCTCATTTAAGAGAGTGAATGTGATTCCATTGATAGGAGGTTATAAGTCACTTAACAATATAGTAGAAGAGAGTCAGAGTTATGATGGTCTTTGGGAGACAGGGATTAGAATGAACCAGAAGGGGATGAGGGATCTCTTTAGGGTATGGGTTACACGGATGTATACATGTGTCAAAAATCAGAGAATTTTGTATGTACACCAAAGATTTGTACATTTCAGTGTATGCAAATTTTATATCAAAAGAAAAACTCTATTAAAAAAACTTTTAAATACTGAACTGGAGGTAGCAATGCACACTCTTTAGACGGAAAGGTACTGATGTTGCAGTATACTTCGGTGAACTGGTAGATAGAGGATGGATAGATGGGTAGATATATGATAACACTAGCGTGTTCACTGTAAAATTCTGTGAGTTGTGCTGTTGTCTAGGGTTTTTCATTAGAAATGCTGAAAAAAAAGATAACATGGTATATAGCCATATTCTGCTTGAATGGAAATGAGCAAATCCTGCTAAAGGACAAGATGTGGATCAATCTCACAAACCTAAATTGGAGTTTTTAAAAAAAGGCATACAATGATACATGGTGCACAATGCTGTTAACACATGTAATACAAATGCAAGTTAATTTAATCTTTCTGTATATGAAATAATGAAGTGCTTGTCTGGGGAAGGAGGAGGTGGTGTCTGGGCAGGAGCATAAGGGAGGTTTCTGGGGGGCTCATTGTGCTCTATTTCTCAAAATGAGTGGCGAATGTACTGACATGCTCTTTATGAAAATTCAAAAAGCTGTTCATTCATCATCTGTGTACTGTTCTGTATGTATTTAAAATATAATTACTAGAATTTAAAAAGTATATATAATGCAAATCCTGATACAAAAAGCTGAGCTTATATCTAGAAATAGAGAATTAAAAGATAAAAAGGTGGAATATAAAAGGAAATTTTTTTACTGTTTATTTATTTATTAGAGAGAGAGAGCAAGAGTGCAAGTGAGGGGGAGAGGGGCAGAGGGAGAAAATCCTTAAGCAGATTCCCCACTGAGCATGGAGCCTGACGTGGGGCTGGATACCACAACCCTGACCTGAGCTGAAACCAAGAGTTGGATGCTTAACTGACTGAGTCATCCAAGTGGCCCTGAAGAGGGAACTTTAAATACAAATAAGATCACACAGAAGGGTCAATGTCTGCCTAAAAGTGGTTCCAAAGGAGAGAACACAGGAAAAGAAAGAGTGGAAATGATCCAAAGAATAATAGAAAAAGAAATCTAAAAATTTAAGGAAGACATGAGTCCTCAGATTGAAAATGCCTGAGAGTGTATAGCTACATTTTGGAGGAAAGATTTAGCATGAAATATCCTTGTGAATCTTACAATACCAAGGAAAAAGAAAAGATACTTACAAAGAGGAGAAGGAGAGTAAAATAAAGGTATCTTTCATATAAAGGAAAGAAAACCAGATGGGCATGCTTTCTTTTTAGCAACAATGAATACTAGAAGACAGTGGAATAATGCCTTCAGGATTTTGCATAAAAAGTATTTTGAACCTCAAATAGCCTACACATCAAAATCATATGACAAGAGAACAAAAACAGATATTCAAGAACTTGAAAGATAAAACTTCCTATAAATATTTTGGAGAGGGATCCCTCAGTGGTGCAGGGGTTTGGTGCCTGCCTTTGGCCCAGGGCGCGATCCTGGAGACTCGGGATCGAATCCCACGTTGGGCTCCCGGTGCATGGAGCCTGCTTCTCCCTCTGCCTATGTCTCTGCCTCTCTCTCTGTGTGACTATCATAAATTTAAAAAAAAAAAATCTTTAAAAAATATTTTGGAGAGAGAGGGGGAAGGGCTATTCAAGGAGATACTTGAGTAAAAAAAAAAAAAATTCAAGAAAGAAGGTACTAAAAACCATGATAGTGGCATTCACCCAGGAATACAACAGTGGAATGGATTCCAAGATGATAACCAAATAACCGGTGTTAGACATATCCCTCCAAATTGGCCATTCACCCAAAAGTATGATTAAAAAACTAATTTATCTTGGTTTATAGAAATCACATATAGTGCTTCTTTCAATAAGACGCGTTGAAACTGAATTGGGGGTGAAGAGTGAAGAGGGAGTTGTATGCCCCATTTTTTTTACTTTTCTGTGCTATTTGACTTATTTCTATTTGATGTATTGCTTGTATAATACATGCTTGTATTATCATAGAAGTTGCGAGTAAAAAGATGATACGTCGTCACTTTTGGTTATCTATTTTATAAGAAATATACCAATGCGTATGAAAGCCTATGTTATTAATATTATCTCTTACCTGTTGACATTTCTTTTAGAGGGGAGGAGAATCATGAGCCAGAGTTTGCTTTATCATATCTACTCCTTTTTGGGACTGTTGCCTTTTTGGATACTGTGTACATCCTCTACCAATAAATGTGTTGTTAGACATGAAGTAGCTGACTGTAGTCACCTGAAGTTGACTCAAGTGCCTGATGACCTCCCAGCAAACATAACAGTGTTGAATCTCACCCATAATCAGCTCAGAAGATTACCACCTGCCAATTTTACAAGATATAGTCAACTTACTATCTTGGATGGAGGTTTTAACTCCATCTCAAAACTGGAGCCAGAATTGTGCCAAAAACTACCCTTGTTGGAAATTTTGAACCTCCAACACAATGAGCTATCTCACCTTTCAGATCAAACTTTTGTCTTCTGCGTGAATTTGACTGAACTCCATCTAATGTCCAATTCAATCAAGATCATTCAAAATAATCCTTTTCGAAGCCTGAAGGTAAGATGACAATGTTCATCTCCATATAAGAAATTAAAAATACGTTATCTCATGGTAAGTCTTCAAGTCATTTATGCATGTTTAAACTTCATATCTAAATATCAAGGTGAGGAAATAGAAAACTAATCTTCAGTGGGAAGAGGGGGACCCACATACAAATATGGCCATTTATGTTTGAAAATGTTTGCAAAAGAGGAAATAGCATCTTAAATCAATTTCAGTATTAATTGTAAAGAACTTTGCCTCTCTTGCTCCCTCCCATTAAAAATACAACTTAGAGACAAGAGGTAGGGATCAAAGAATCTGTTCTGTCATAACCGGGAGAATCAGAATATCCCACAAGGAACAGCATAAACTCTTAATGCTGCTGATTTAGTACCTGAAGTAATTTAAAAAAAATGCCACATCCAAATTCTGACTTAAATAAAGTTAACAAACTGATGCATGATAAAGCAAATTTTTTAATTAAAAATTCTGTAATCTTGATTTAATATCTTTACAATACTGCTTTACCAATGGCTGCCATCTTTTTTTTTCAAAACTTTGCTTGAATTTTACATCTGTGAAAATATATGTTCTTGTGTCTCAATTTGAGACAATTATTGAATACTTTTCTTAAACCAAAGCCACTTTAAAACTTTGTTTTCTTCATTTTATAGACCTAGAAAAAATTTGGCATTTCTATGACCTCATATGCCAAGAATAGTGTACGAACTTAAATAGCTTAGAAATATTTATAAAATGATTTTGCTCCCTAGTGATTTGAAAATTCTTTCTTGTGCCTCCTTAGATTCTGAAGTGGGTGAAATGTCTTTGGACTCAAAAACCTCAAAATTTGGTTAGAGTAATCCTTAGCAAAATATTCTTTTTAAAAAAATAAAATAAAAAACAAAGTAAAAGTCTTACTCTCTTTAATATGCATTACATAAGACTTTGCCCAAATATATATCAACTGGTCATTACCTTTTACCTGAGTGGAAGTTTATGTGTTAAAAATAGCACAAGGGTGATAAAATGTCCCACAGCACTGACAAAACAAACAAAAATAAATATTCTGTACTAGTTATCATGCAAAACTTATATAACTGTCAATCGTTCTCAATATAAAAATCATTTTAGGACTTCATGGACAGCAAAGTTCTAGTCATACTTTTTTTAAAGGACAGTTTTTTCTTTTTTTTCCAGTCGTTTAGTTTCAAGGCTAATGCATGATACTCTATGTTTGTTAAGCCACGTGAATATTCCTTACATGATAAAGAAATGCCTATTATAAATAAATGCTTATTATGAATAGTCCTTATATCATGAATAATAAGCTTACATCCTTTTACTTTGGTAAGAGAAATAAAATGATTCTTTTTCATTTTTATTTTTTTCAAGATTTTATTTATTTATTCATGAGAGATGTAGAGAGAGAGGCAGAGACATAGGCAGAGGGAGAAGCAGGCTTTCTTTGGGGAGCCTGATGTGGGACTTGATCCCAGGACCCTGGGACCATGTCCTGAGCCACCCAGGCATCCCTGATTCTTTCTTTCTTTCTTTCTTTCTTTCTTTCTTTCTTTCTTTCTTTCTTTCTTTCTTTCTTTCTTTCTTTCTTTCTTTCTTCTTCTTTCTTATGATTCTTGACATAAGAAACAAAGCCCTTGCTGCAATGGTATTTTCAATCACAACAAAGATTTTTATTACCCCTACTTTCAGTTTTCTATAGAATAATAGAGAGGTGACATTTCTGCTGTTATTTCTAAGTCATTTCTAAGACTCCAGTATATTTAAAGGAACTATTTTTGGAAACAAGACTCTAACTTCCATATGTCTTTTTTCTTTCTCAGAATTTAGTCAAATTAGATCTATCTCATAATGGTTTGTCATCTACTAAATTAGGAAGTCAGCTCCAATTGGAAAATCTCCAAGAGCTTCTGTTATCAAATAATAAAATTAATGTACTGAGGCGTGAAGAACTTGATTTCCTTGGTAATTCTTCTTTAGAAAAATTGGAGTTGTCATCAAATCCAATTAAAGAGGTAAGAAGCAAGGTAAATTTTTTTTTGTGTTCTACCTTTAAGTGTGGGCAGCCCCTGTGTCACATGGGTAAGAATCTAAAGATTCCCTAGAGAAAGGGGTTACCACCTCATGCTTGCCCCATGTTCCAGAAATCCTTCATACTTCCTGCTTGGGACCATTCATTTCATCCTTACAAGATGGGAGAGTCTGGTAGCAATTAGGAGCTTAGGCTCTGCTGTCTGATAGAAGTGGGTTGAAATTCCTCTTCCAATTCTAGGCCAGTACTTTGACCTTGGGGAACTTACATAACCTCCCCGGGTCTTAGTTTCCTCACCTGTAAAGTGAAACAATACTATTTATCACACAAAATCTCTGAAAGAATAAAAAAGCATGATACTTAAGAGCACAGGCTTTAGAGTTGGGTTAGCTAGCTCTGCATCTGGTCTTGCTCTCTCTCTTTTTTAAGATTGATATTCATTCATTCATTCATTCATCCATTCATTCATTTGACAGAGGGAGAGACAGAGCATAAACAGGGGAAGCAGCAGGCAGAGTGAGAGGGAGAAGCAGGCTCCCCAACAAGCAGGGAGCCCAACAAGGGGCTCGATCCCAGGACCCTGAGATCATGACACAAGTTGAAGGCAGAGACTTAACAGACTTAACCCAGGCACCCCTGGGCTTTCTCTCCTAATAATTATATAATCAGGCAAATTATTCAAGTTCTTTACTCTAGTTCCCCACTCATAAAATTGGCATAATGATAAAACTACTTCCTAGGCTGTATGGTAAAGAATTTAGCACAGTGTCTGGCATGTAAGTGCTCCATAAATGAAAACTAGTATTAGATTATTATAAAAATCCTCTTACAATGGAATATATGTAACTAACCTTCTCTTTGGATCATGATATTCAGTTCATTAATCACTTTTATATATGGGTATGTGTATATTCTTTTTCCTTTACAGGCTGAGAATAAGAATATTGGCAAGCATAAACTAAATCAGATTTTTACAAGCTGTATTGGTTTTCAGAATAAAAATAGACTGTGTATTGGTCCTGAGATAATAAAATATAAACAAACAACAAATGAACATTTTATGCAATACTCATGCTAAGATTTGAATAGCATTTTTTAAAATTTAGAACACTTATTGCAGAAGTGTTATAAAATATGTAAGTAATGAGGGGGGAGATTAAAATCATCCAAAAGCCCACAGTCCAGAGACAACCAATGTTAGCATTTGGGTATTTTCATCTCCAGCTTTACTCCAAGTGATAATTGGAAAAAAACAATAGCAGGTGAAATTCAGAGTATAAATTCAAATTACACTGTGCGTCAGGCTCTGTGATAAGCTATATATGCATAGTCTTGTAACTAACTTATTCTTACCATCATTTTACACAAGGGTAAATTTTGATGAAGTAGGGTTGAGGAACCAAGGTCTCACAAGTGATTTTTCTGGTGACGGAATTGGGTTTCTGGCAGTGTTAGATCAGAGCCCATGCTCCTAACAGCTACACCACGTTGCCTCCTGCTGTCTAAAAATAATACAACATCATGAACATTCTCCATATCATTGAGAATTATTCAAAAACTCAACTTCAATTACTGTAATATAGTGCTGTCATGTAAGTCCGTCCTAATTAATTTAACAATTGTCTGTTTTGTAGTCCAATTCACTTTACTTATGAAAAAGTACATCTTCCTCCTAATTTTTGCCTTTTCTTCCATGAACCCTAACGTCATGGAAGGCACCGTAGGAGGCAGATCCTCTTTGTGCTCCTGGTGTTTAACCACTGCCCAGGACTGGCTACCAGTCCTCTCTGGATTCCTTCTCTCCTGCCTTCCATTCTCTTGCCCTGGTGCTGAATCACACAGCAGCCAAGGCTTCCGGTGCGGGGAGCAGGGGGGGAGTGGGGGCAGAGCAGAAAGGAGCTGGAGGTGGTGTCATGAAATAAAGTCAGAAGAAAACCTTGGTGGAAAGACAAAGAGAAAGGCTGGAACTCAGAGTCACAGAAGGGAAAGTGTGAATCACTGCTTTTAATAAGATCCACCCATCCATTCCATGTTATTCACTGAGAACAGGGGTGATGAGGACAGAAACAGGATCTGCCCCAGGGGTGACTTTACAAATAGTTTATTAATTACAATTATACTCAGTGTGATCAAGTAAAAGCACCAGGGACTTAACCTAGACTGAGGTTTCAGGAGAGGCCCCCTGAAGAGGAGGCCTTAAATGATGAGTGGAAGGTAAGCAGTGGCCAGAAAAGGTGAGGGGCTGGAGCACGAGGTAGGTGTGGCAGGCACAGAGTAAGGAGCTGTGCAGTGAGGGGTGGGGAGAAAACACAGAGAAGATGGTGAAGGGGCAAGGGACTGAGTAAAGAATTGTTTCAACATTTCAAGAGTCATGAGGACACCACTGTGCTTTGGTTATTAACTTCCTTTTCTCCCCACCTTTAGTTCTCTCCAGGGTGTTTCCATGCAATTGGAAAATTATTTGGCCTCTCTCTGAACAACGTTCAGCTGAACCCCAGTCTCACAGAGAACCTTTGTTTGGAACTGTCAAATACAAGCATCCAGAATCTATCCTTAAGCAACACCCAGCTACACAGAACAAGCAATATGACGTTCCTTGGACTAAAGCATACAAATCTCACCATGCTCGATCTTTCCCACAACAACTTGAATGTGATTGAGAACAATTCCTTTGTCTGGCTTCCACATCTAGAATATTTCTTACTGGAGTATAATAATATAGAGCATTTGTTTTCCCACTCCTTTTATGGGCTTCTCAATGTAAGATACCTGGATTTGAAACGATCTTTTGCTAAACAAAGCACTTCCCTTGCTTCGCATCCCAGGATTGATGATTTTTCCTTTCAGTGGCTAAAATGTTTGCAGTATCTGAACATGGAAGACAACTACTTCGCAGGCATAAAAAGCAATATGTTCACAGGATTGATAAAGTTGAAACACTTGAGTCTCTCCAACTCCTTCACAAGTTTGCAAACTTTAACCAATGAAACATTTTTGTCACTTGCTCAGTCTCCTTTAATCACACTCAATCTAACCAAAAACAAAATCTCAAAAATAGAGAGTGGTGCTTTTTCTTGGCTGGGCCACCTACAGGTACTTGACCTTGGCCTTAATGAAATTGGACAAGAACTCACAGGCCAAGAGTGGAGAGGTCTAGAAAATATTGTCGAAATCTACCTTTCCTACAACAAATACCTACAACTGACGAGCAGCTCTTTTGCCTTGATTCCCAGCCTCCGACGACTGATGCTCCGAAGAACGGCCCTTAGAAATGTGGACAGCTCCCCTTCACCTTTTCATCCTCTTCGGAACTTGAACATTCTGGATCTAAGCAACAACAATATAGCCAACATAAATGATGAGCTGTTGGAGGGTCTTGAGAAATTAGAAATTCTGGATATGCAGCATAACAACTTAGCAAGGCTATGGAAACATGCAAACCCCGGTGGTCCTGTTCATTTTCTAAAGGGTCTTTCTCACCTCCACATTCTTAATTTAGAGTCTAATGGCTTTGATGAGATCCCAGCAGAGGTGTTCAAGGGCTTATCTGAATTAAAGAGCATTGATTTAGGATTGAATAATTTAAACATATTTCCATCATCTCTCTTTAATGATCAGGTGTCTCTGAAGTCATTGAACCTTCAGAAGAATCTCATAACATCAGTTGAGAAGAATGTTTTTGGGCCAGCCTTCAGGAACCTCAGTAATTTAGATATGAGCTTTAATCCATTTGATTGTACCTGTGAAAGTATTGCCTGGTTTGTTAATTGGATTAACAGCACCCATACCAACATCTCTGAGTTATCAAGCCATTACCTCTGCAACACTCCACCTCAATATCATGGTTTCCCAGTGATGCTTTTTGATATATCACCCTGCAAAGACAGTGCCCCCTTTGAAATCTTTTTCATAATAAATACCAGTGTCTTACTGACTTTTATCTTTATTGTGCTGCTGATCCATTTTGAAGGCTGGAGGATATCTTTTTATTGGAATGTTTCAGTGCACCGAATTCTTGGTTTCAAAGAAATAGACAAACAGCCAGAGCAGTTTGAATACGCAGCTTATATAATTCATGCCTATAAAGATAGAGATTGGGTCTGGGAACACTTCTCTCCAATGGAAGAAAAAGATGAAACTCTCAAATTTTGTCTTGAAGAGAGGGACTTTGAGGCAGGTGTCCTTGAACTCGAGTCAATCATTAATAGCATCAAAAAGAGTAGAAAAACTATTTTTGTTATAACACAGCATCTATTAAAGGATCCATTATGCAAAAGGTAGGTGAACATTGTGAAATTTTAAGTGTGTACTTTTCAGTTAAGCTTTTAAATATTACTTATATTATGACTCACCACTCAAAAAATTTTAAAAATAAGTTTTAAAAAAATAACCTGATTATTAGTGACAGGTAAAAATAAATGTAAGGGGGGATGTTGGAGATTTTGGCTGTTGAATACTGTATACTGATATGTAACTTATTTCAAATTTTTTTTTTACTAGATTCAAAGTGCACCAGGCAGTTCAGCAAGCTATTGAACAAAATCTAGAGTCCATTATATTGATCTTTCTTGAGGAGATTCCAGACTATAAACTGAACCATGCACTCTGTTTGCGAAGAGGGATGTTTAAATCTCACTGCATCTTGAACTGGCCAGTTCAGAAAGAACGGGTAAATGCCTTTCATCATAAATTGCAAGTAGCACTTGGATCCAGAAATTCAATACATTAAATTTATTTAAAGACTAAAGTAACAGAGGAGTAACTTTCCCATCTTAAAAGTTTCATAGTAAATTTACGTTTTATTTGAAGATCGTATAAATTTGTTTATTCATATTTAGAGAGTATCATCCCACACTTCCATCTCTTTTATCTTCCTATTTCAGGCCTTTCATTGCCAACAGAGTTAACTGGACCCAAAATAAATATATCAGATTATCCTCTACTAATGAATATACAATTGGTAACTGAGGTCTGTGACAACTTAGAAAAGTTTTAAAATATTCTTCATTTAAAGAAAAGTGAGAATTATGTGAAGCTTTCTGATAATTATATTTGGAAATTTTTTTGGATGCACTCATAGTAGAATAAAAGATAATTGTTTTAGTGGATACAATGCTATTTCAACTGTAAAAGAGTAAAATATATACCCCAATTTTTAAAAGCTTAGTTATAATATTTTTTCAATTGGGAAGCTTTTATTTTAGTGGTCCCTGTCTCAGCGTTCATTTTGTTAGGTGTTAAATCCCATTTCAATATACAGATTCATGGTCAGAAAACATTTGTGATTCATTTCGATTACTTATACTCACTTATATTTTCCTGCTATTTGAGTTTCTGCTATAGTTGTTAGAAGAAACAATTCTCTTGCTTAGAAGTATTACAAAAAAAAAGGATTACAGAAAGGCTTACTTACTGAAGGTTAATAAGTAGATTAGCTTTGTGGAAATAAAATATTCTTTTCTCTAAGTCTCAGACTCAGGAGATGGCCCTGGTCAAATCATTTGGTCCCACTGGATTCTTTGAGTTCTGATCTTGAAAATTTTGGTGATAAACAAAATCTTAAATAACCTTAAGTAATCTTAAATAATCCCCTATAATTAATGATGATCATGGTATAATGCATTCACATTAAATATATTACCATGTCATAAAATAATATGCTATGTATGTATAGGTTAGTTCTACTCTAGAAAGACTATGATTTTAAGTGTTATTCTTGTTTTACGATAAAAAGAATCTAATTATTGGAAATAAACAAGAATAGTTTTTTAAAACCTTTATAGTTCTGGTATTCAAATATAAGAGAGGGTTGAAATTATAAAGCTGAGGTAATTTCTTTATTAGAAGCATCTGTTTGCTAAATTTAGGGAGCATTTGAGATGTCACATTTTAGAACTTTCATTTAAATAGTTCAATTGGGGTGCCTGGGTGGCTCAGTCCATTAAGTGTCTGCCTATGGCTCAGGTCATGATACCAGGACCCCGGGATCCACCCCCTCAGGGGACTCTCTGCCTCATGGGGGAGGGAAGCCTGCTTCTCCCTCTCCCTCTGTCTGCCGCTCCCCCTGCGTTTGCTCTCTCTCTCTTTCAAATAAATAAATAAAATATTTTAAAAATCGTTCAGTATTCTCAGAACTAAGCTCACAGAATCCTGGAAAAAGTAATATCCATTGTATTGGTGGTTCTGAAAGCGTCTACAGTCTCTCAACAATATGAATGTGTGGAGGAGGACTCATTTTCACTTTCCCATTATATATCACCTTTGCACACAAGACGCATTGTTTTATTGCTTTTTTGTTAAAATGTATTTTCTACCTGTGAAATAATCTTGCTTTATTTTGGCATCACAAAATATAAATAAATAAACAAATAAAATTAAACTTTTACGATGCCAAAATGAAAGTCACAACTACCATTTTTCTTGATGTGCTTTGAATGTTAGCTGTTTCAATTTCATTAAAATATTTCTAAATGAACTTTTATTATCAATTAATGTTTCACCAGTTTGTTCAAAGCAGGGCAGGATGTAATTTTGCTTTCCTTCTCTTATTTATTTGCTTATAAGATAGTTATCAAATGGCCACAATTTAAATTGAGTTCAAACATAATTTTTTAAAGTTTCTTAATATGTAAGAAAATGCACAAGGGATGACCCATTTAACTGAATATAAGTAAAACTAATAAAAGATGCAAGCCTTAGCTTGTGTTTGACTTACACAGGAAGAAACATCCTGAACTTCTGCAAGCTGTCCTTTATAATTGTTCTCAGGAGGAGCCCTCATCCCTGGGGTTTAAAACAAGGAAATGCAGAAAAGGATGTTTGTCTGACCTATTTAATTTCCATGAGTGAAGTGACTTGTTTGAATGCTCTCAAGGTGGCATCATGTTATCTGTTCACTCCTTCTTCCTGTTTTTCCGTTTTCAAAACAAACTCCAGTTGAATCAACATTGAGTTTAAAATAAATCTAGGAATTTAGATTTTACCTAAAAATGACATCTTTTTATTGTAATAAGAAGTAAATACTATCAATTTGTTAGTGAGGAGGGGGTTTTCAGTGCCATTTATTTAACAATGTTTAATTATTCAAATGTCTACCTTAGGTTATTTGTAAAGGGGACTCAATAATATGTGATGATAGCCATTGGAAAATTGGTAAAGGTGCTCCATATGAGGAGCTTAAAAAATATTTCTTGCAATCTGGAGAGGAAGAAAGCAGACTAGTGGTTGTCTGGACCTAGGGATGGGAATGGGAAGTAGTGGGGAGTAGTGTAAGAGATTTTTTTAGGGTGATGAAAATATTCTAAAATTGGAGTGTGGTAGTGATTGCACAACTATGTAAGTTTTTACTAAGAATCATCGAATCATATTCTTAAAACAGGTGAATTTATGGTACATAAATTATATATTAATAAAACTGTGAGAAATACTGTATTTCTCAGCTACATGTGCATAGCCCTGTGCTAAGCATGATGGGGTGCAATAGGATCTGAGCTACACTGTAGAAAATGGGGTAAGAAGAGTTAGAGTAGGAAGGGACTATCAAAGATGGACCTGAACAAAAGGCTCCATGGAAGAGGATCAGACCTTTCAAAGGTGGGTAGAATTTGGTTGAGTGAGGAGTAGGGTAGCAGAATGAACAGTAAGATAGAAGGGAGTGGGGCATGAACTTGGTGTTGGGTGGAGTCACAGGCAGGGATGCTGCAGAGGATAGAACCATGTTGCTGAGAGCATAACAGAGGAATTTAGATTTAAGGAGTCAGTTATTTTGAAATTGTAACTTAATGGATTTCAATTGGCAAAACCAGGAATTATAATAAAACTCCCTCCTCGAATCTATGATTTAGATTTATGTGACAACTAGTTGAATACAAGATGTAACTTCTAGCTTGACAGTCCAAACAGCCAGGTGCACTCCCACATTACCGAAGGGGACTTAAAGTACTTATTTTTTTCCTATAAACATATAATTCTGTATTAAACTGACAAAAAAAGGCAATCAATTGGTCATTAGTTGCTAATTACACTAGGTCATATATTAGCCATTCTTATCTCTTGCCACTCCCTAGTCTTGCTCCATCTTTCTGTGCATGGGAGAAACTGTCCTGTCATGTGACTTTGCCCCTCCCCAACCTGTTCAGCAAACCACCTATTGTACATATTGGGCAAGTTATGGGACTTTTCAATGATGGAACTTTTCTGGTTCTTTATGAGAATTGCTGGGTAGCCAGTTTTGAACTCTTAGCTCTCTTAAGTCAGTTCTCCAGGAAATAGAACCTAAGATGGAGGGGTACATGCAGCAGGTTTTGGGGAGTGCTCTGATTTATGAGGGAGTGAAATAAACTGGATTGGGAAGAGGGAGAATGATGATCTGCAATGCAATTGCAGGTTGCAGCAGAGACCTTAGCAGACCCCATGGGGAATGGCCCTACAGAGTTGATGCCAAAAAGGGGCCGGACTGCCCCAATCTCATCTCAGCCAACCAATATTGGATCTAGGCAGTCCCAGGGAGGAAGTCTGCCCTTCAGCAAAAAGCTTTGCCCAAAAACAATTCCAAAGGAGGATCTCAGTTGTGAAGCGTGAACACTCTGGGCAAGTAGAGGAATAGGTGCTTGGGTCCCGAAGGGGAGAGCTCAGCGGTTCACCACAGCATCCACTACACCTTCCAAGGTATTTAAAAATTAAGGTAGATCTAGCTCAATTGGTTTCTTTAAGCACTTCTGCAAGGTTCCAACCATTTTAGTTTTAAAAATAGTCTCTTCCAGGCATTCTGGGAGACAAATGGCTGCATAGAAAGCCAACATTTTTTTTTTTTTTTAAACAGTGTTAATGTCTTCCAGTCAAAGAACAAGTTTGTTTTATTACTGAAATGAAGGAGGATACACAGTATGGAGACCTTAGGGGTGTCTCACTAAGAAGGCGCTTGAAAATTGGGTTTTCTTTGGTGATTTGGGGGAGGGCAGATGGAAGCAGTTTCCTTCTACATTTCATGCTGTTTGAAAGGGGGAAATTATGTGACTGATTATCTCAATAAATATATTTATAGGGAGAAGAGACTAGAACCAGGATAAAGTAATAATTGGTAAAGAGGTGGCCATCAGCTTAGGCAAGAGAAGAGTGTTTATGGTATTTTGAGGGTGTCACAGTGAATTTATTTTTGTCTGTGCTTATGCAAAATTAGGAAGTGGTCATGCTTTGTCTCATTTTATAGTGTCAGCATCACCTTGTCTGAAGTTGATAGTCTGTGAGGCTGTTTCTGTCCAGTAAGAGAACAATATGGCCTAGCTGTGAGTGCCGGGCCAGCTTCTGGATGTCAGAGGCTGCTCTTTGTTTTACTCGGCAGCTTTCACACAGGTATCTTTTTGGCCCCTTGACAAGATATCATTTCATCTTAGCGAGCACTTGGTTGCAAGTGCCAGAAGCTCAAAGTTGTTTAGGCAAAAAGGGAGAATATTTATGATCTATTACCAAAACGGGAAAAGGGCAGGGATATAACTAGCTGTCAAGGAGAACTAGGACCAGGAGCTCAAATACCACCACACCTCATACCTACTCCTCTCTCTATGTTAGTTAGTGTTCTTGGTTTGTACTGCTGGAAGCAGGGGTGCCTGGATCTCTTAGGCTCCCTGTTCAGGTCAACAATCCCAATTTTTAAAACAATTTTTAAAACCTCAGGAAAGTCTTCTGATTGGCCTGGTTTGAGGGTATATATCAGCGCTATGGCCATGGCAGTGGGGTCCTGTGGTTGGCAGCACCCACTAGAACCATATAAATAGAATGGTGTTTCCCAAAGAGGGGAGCTGGACAAGCCCAGTGGTCATATTCACCAATTGAGACATGTAGAACTGGCCTATTGAACAAGCTGGACTCAGGAAGGTACAAACAGGAAATTCTTATTCTTTCATCCTCTCAAAGATCTTTTTTAAGATCTTTTAAAGATTTTTTAAAGAAAATTCTTCCATTTGGATAAAACCTCAGGCTTATTTATTATAGAGATTTTCCAACACTCATAGATACTACGAAGAGTTGTCCAACCTCATCATTATAAACCTCTAGCCCAATAGTAATAACAAACTCTTGCTCAGTTAGGCTTTTCTGCTTCCCCAGCTGGGGTCTGCTTCCATCTGCTGGTAGATCCCACTGAAGGGGATGATGGTGTTGGCTTGTTGTCTCCCTCCTCACTCCGTCTGCTCTCCCACTGGCTGGCTGAGCACCTCTAGAATCTCAGGAGTTCAGAACACAGAGGAAAGAAGGAACTTCAAGGGCAGAGACGGCTACATTTGACCAGCACAGCACGGGTGTGATCTGGCCTCTGGGCCTTGGAGACATAATGCTGGCTGGCTGGCTCTTTCTTTCATGGGATGCTTTTGTCACTTCTTCAGAGATGCAGAATTTTCCTTTGGAACCCAACCCACAGGACAAGGTAGTGGTAAGTCAGCCACTCCCAGTGCAAATTCTTCTGGTGACTGCCGGGCATCTAATAAAATGAATTCAAAACTTTCCTTCACTCTGTCTCCACTCCATCTTTCAAACTTGTCTCCACTATTACTGTGTGCATCCAAGGTACTGATTGGTGTTCCTCATCGGTCTTACAAGATAAAATCCCATTAAAAGGGCTCCTGCCATATCCTCCTCAGAAAAAATTACACATTGGTAATCAGGATATTACAAAGCTAGGATGTCCTACTTTAAAGAAAGGTATTTAACCTTTTATGATTGAGGCATTCCCTAAGCCAATTTTATGATAGAAGTGCTTATCATTTGGCTTGTTAACATCCTGCTGACTGCATGTTCTCTATAACATTTGCAAATATAACAGTAAATGTTAGACTGAAGTTGTAGCAGCAGATGTAGAAAAGAAGAAGGCACATTCAATTTAATGAAAATATATCTTTATCACCCAGAAATTTCATTGTTTCTGGGAGAGACCACAGACAAAAGAGAATTGGGATGCTCCAAAATTTCCTCTAACCCCCTCCAACTCTGCAGTAAATATTCCAAAAATATGCTCGTATTCCTTTAGCAATGATCCAAAGAGTGCCAGGTCCCCTCTAAAGACCTTACTTAGTTTACAATCTGGAGTGTGTGTGTGTGTGTGTGTGTGTGTATGAGAGAGAGAGAGAGAGAGAGAGAGAGAGAGAGAGAGAGATTGCTCTTTCTTCTTTTGCTTCACTTCCAACGCACAGTAGTCACAAAATATTTGTGGATTGAATGATTAAGGAACTAAGTGAATGAACACACCACGAACTCTAGCCACCCAGAACTGCTTGTGGCTTCACCCACATGCCTGGCTCTTTCACATTTCCATCTGAATTTAAGTGTGGTTCTGCTTGCATGGCTGTCCTACATCCTTTTCTTAGCTAAAGCATGCTGCTTCAAGGGGTAGGTCAGCTTCAACTACAAGGAGATCTAATCCCTGGCCTCTCCTGACTAACCTTGAAACTTAGAGCCTTCCTAAATACACTTCCTCCTTAGGATGAGTTAGCTGGCTTTTATCATTGGCCAAGCACTCTTGGATAGGAAGAGTTCAAAATCTTAAACAGTATAAGTGCCCACCCAGAAAGAGTCTACAGAGGATGTAGCCTTAAGGCCCACTATTGCTGGTGCAAGAATCTGTGCAAATCTTGCATAGAAGGGGCTTGGCATTAGTCGTGTGACTTTGGAGGCTCTTGGGTCAGAGCCTTTGCTTCGGCTCTACTTGTTTACTGAAGATAATCCTTCAGTGCAAGGAGATTTGAAAAGCTGTTCTTCTGCTCAGGTTGTTTTGGTATAAAGCAATCTTAACTGGGATAAACACTGGGTCAAGTGAGATCGTCCTTCCTCAGAGAAACCTTGTTACCTAAGCAGTGGTAAGAAACAGAGGGTCCCTCTAGACTTCCCTGATAACAGTTCCAACTTCCCAGCTTGGCCGCTTAGTGATTCTGCAACCTCTGATGTAACCTCTCTCTGGTGGCTCATCTGGCATTTTCTGGCCTTAATGTGCAAACCTAGCCCAGAAGAGAGTGGGACAGGCATAACTGCCCCTCGCCCGTACCCCCACACTCATTAGGAGACAGCTGGAGATTTCTGAACACATCAGCAGAATCTTTTAAGGGGAGGAGGTACTTACAGGATGGTCTAGGGGTAGGAAGCTGAATTTTCTGTTAATCTTAACACAGTAAAACAACAACAACAACAAAAATCTTAACACAGTATGTTTTGAACAAATTCCAGGGGGTGCCATTGGGTCCACCTCAAGCTTTAAGGACAGATCCACCAGTTACACAGTACATCCTCCACCTTCCATCTCTTGTTTCTCTTATTATCTGCTTTTGTTATCCTTTCTTTCCTCTCTGTTCTCCTATACCCAGTGTGTAGGCATGCTTAGCAGAAAAATACAAATCATATTAAATTTAAAAAAAATCCTGAGCAAAATGTTATTGTACCCTAGGTTGATCCTTTCAGGACATACTCCACTGCAGCATGGCTAAGCTGCTTGGGCGGCATTACTCTCCAACTTGTAAACACCAGAAAGCATTCTTCTGTGCAGAAAAGTATGGGAAAGGCTCATTGGGCCTTCATGGAGCAAGCTCTATACTCCAAGCCCAGGTATCACTTTTTGACTTGGATGACTTGGAGAAAATTATACTTGTGGATGCTATCAAACAACCCCGAAATACAAGGAAATCCCATATCTCTGTAAATGTGGCTGAGTGAAATATCTCACATACACTTTGCAGATTTAAAAGTATATATCTATACAAGTCCTAGCCCATTTTTTTCCTTAGCTTATATTTAAATCAAGTAATTAGCTTTTTGCATGTGTGCATGGCTGGGTGAGTTGCTTTTTGTTTTGTTATTATGTTATAGGAGTTCCGTATATTTTTTTAAAATTAACCCCCCAAAGTTGCTAGAACTGATGTTGATGTGTGGTGGTGGTGGTGGTGGTGGTCATTGTAGTTCCTGTACTACCAAGCAATTCTCCAACACCAGCTGGGTGTCCTACAATTAAACTGAGTTCCAACACCATTTACTAGGAGATAGGGTCAGAGCCCATAGTTTAAGGGTTCAGTCCTACAAGACTGTTTTCCCCCACTCCTCTACTTCAGACACGAGTCATGAGTCCAAGCTGTCACCAGTGCTTCTGACCGACCAGGTATAGATCAGAGGTTCTAATGACCCCTTTTTTGGGTTTGATACCTTATGACCACCCGGGATGTACTATGATTATAATGCAGGATAACCTTTATGTCCCCTTTGCTGGTAAGTCGCTGAGGGAAGGACTTTTAAGCTAGTTCTAGCCAATGAGACTCAGCTGGTCAGCTTGAGAAGCTTCTGGAAACTATTTTATTCCTTGATGAGAGGGAAAATGAAAGAGTGAGTACCTTCTTTTTGCCTTGAATGTAGTTATTTGAGGGAAAAATGGTTGGTGCTGAGGATGCCATGTGGAGACCACCAGGAAACAGCCCATAACACTCTGACAATGTGTGAACAAAAAAGAAAAAAAAATCTGGCATCTCTAATGACGTTGGTGATTTATGGCGCCATTCTCAGAACCAGTTTTTTTGGTGGGCTTCCTTGAGCCATGGTTGACGAGAGTTTTCTCCTACTGGCAGCTGAAAGCATCTTAAAAGCCTCATCCATCTGTTCTTTGCTCTTTCCACTGTGCTATATCTGCTACTCTGCTCGGGAGATTTAGTCATGATCTATTCATAATCTCTGATCTGAGGCTGATCAGTTTATTTTTTTTAAGATTTTATTTATTTATTCATGAGAGACACACAGACAGAGAGAGAAAGAGAGAGAGAGAGAGAGAGGCAGAGACATAGGTGGAGGGAGATGCAGGGAGCCTGATGTGGGACTTGATCCCGGGTCTCCAGGATCACGCCCTGGGCTGAAGGCAGGTTCTAAACCGCTGAGCCACCCAGGGATCCCCCATTTTGATGAGTTTAAAGCTGTTCTACTTTTAGTATTTTTCCTTTGGTAGAATCCAGAGCCCTTAATCAAATACGAGGACAATTTTCCTGAGGCTTTTGAGGTTTTGATATGTTTAGTTTCCTTTAACTGTGTTTGTCATTGAAAACAAATAATACAAATTTACCGAAAATATTCAAATGGTACAAAAGTGAATAAACTTGGAAGTAAATGTAGCTAAAATTTCCTTACAGATCTTCCCTCAGGTTATTCATTGTAACCTGAGATCATATGATAAAAACGAATATCATATAATAAAATCCCAGATAATAAAATTGCATAAAATAAAAACCAGCATCTGTTGAGAGCCTACCTTGTGCAAGGCTGTGTCAGTTGCCAAGCATGTATTGATAAAATTCTCAGAAAGTACCATTATTTCAGATAGGAACTATTTTCTTTAAGATTTTATTTATTTTTTTGGTAGAGAGAGCACACAAGCAAAAAAGTGGCAGAGGAAAAGGGAGAAGCAGGCTCTCCACCGAGCAGGGAGCCTGACATGGGGCTCAATCCCGGGACCTAGGTAGGGATCATGACCTGAGCCAAAGGCAGATGCTTAACTGAATGAGCCACCCAGGCGCCTGGAAAGGAACTATTTTCATTCCTGGATTATAGTTGAGGAAACTTAGGGACTTTAAGAGGCCTGGGTGTTGATCAATGACAGAGACAACATGCACCTAGGGAGTCTTGCTCCAGAGTCTAGCATTCTGTAGTATCTCTATTGTGGTTCTTTGTAATATTTGTTGAATTAACAAATGTCTTTTACTATAAAGACATTTAAAATTTTTTAAAGATTTATTTATTCATTTCAGAGAGAGAAAAAGAGAGAGGGAGAGAGAGAGAGAGAGAAGGGGCAAAGGCAGAGAGGTAGAAGCACTCCCGAATGAGTGCATGGAGCCTGAGTCCGAGGAGGGGCTCCATCCCAGCACCCTGAGACCAAGACCTGAGCTGACACTCAGAGTCTGAAGCTCAACTGACTGAGCCACTCAGGTGCCCCAAGAAGCTTTAAAATTTTTTTATAATCAAATCTAATAGTACTTTTCCTTGCAGGTTCTGGCTCTGGTGTCATGCCAAGTAAGGCAGTTTAAATTCTTAAACAGATTAATTACTCAGATTATTTGTTTTAATTTTCAGGTTTCTGAATATAACATTTCTTCATAGCAACATGGTCATAACTTTCTAACATTTTTTCGGTGATGCAGCCAAGCATCATTATACACCTCAGAAAACCAGTGCATCTAATTGTTACTTAGCCAATGTGACCAGAAGAGTTTTATCACATAAAACACTGCTTTGACTTAACGTCTTTTAAAAACTCAACACTGCCACAGTTAGAAGCCACGGTTTACTGCATTTGCTTTCATGACTACACCTGAGCTGGATCTTTGTGGTCCATCACCTGGGGCTCCTGTTAGGAGAATAGTAATTAACAGAGAAGCCCGGTAGCATCTAACATCTGTCTGAAAGACTGTTGATGGATGAACAATGGGTGTAAAAGACCTAGCATCTTGCTGAGAACTGTTCACCATGTTTGCAATTATAGGCCATTTTCAAAGGACCTTCAAACAAAAGAATCAATCAGTCATCCATTGTGCCTTTCTCATGAGGCTGGCGGGCCAGAATGTTCTATTGACTGCTTTGTCAGTACAGTGATACTTCTTCCCCATCCCTTCTATGATTCCTGCCATTCTCCTTGTAGATTTGAGACAATTGTGATTTTAATTTGTAACCAGCTTTATAGAGCAAATACCCCACTGAAGATGTTCATAAACGTACCAGCCACATACTATGATCATGAAATACTCTGATAATTAATACCCAAATAGTATATTAGTTTCCTGGGGCTACCACAACACAGCGTAAACTGAGTGACTTGAAACAAAAGAAATATATTCTGTCATTGTTCTGGAAACTATAAGTCAGTATTAGGTGGTGGTAGGGCCATGCTCTCTCAGACCTATAGGATAGAATCTTCCTTGCCCCTTCTAGGTTCTGGTGATGGCTGTCAATCCTTGACATTCCTTGGCTTGCATATACATCACTCCAAACTGCCTCTGTCAATACCTGATGTTCTCCTTCTGTTTGTCTTCAAATTTCTCTCTTCTTAAGTATATGGCAGCCATATCAGCCATATTGAATTGGGACCTATCTTAATGGCCTTGTCTTTTTTTTTTTTTTTTTTACAGATTTTTTATTTATTCATGGAGACACAGAGAGAGAGAGAAAGACACACACACACACACACACACACACACACACAGAGAGGCAGAGACACAGGCAGAGGGAGAAGCAGGCTTCATGCAGGGAGCCGGACGTGGGACTCGATCCTGGGTCTCCAGGATCACACCCTGGGCCGAAGGCAGGCACTAAACCCCTGAGCCACCCGGGCTGCCCCTAATGGCCTTGTCTCAATTTGATTACATCTTTCCAAATAAGAACACTTTTACACAATTGAGGGTTAGGATTTCAGCATATCTTTTGAGGGGGCATGACTCAACCAAGACAGATAGAATATGTATAAACACATCTTATGGGTAGACTACTTTCAAGTCAGGTTCTGGAAGAATGTGAGCTTTTCTGTAATCTTATTAACTGTTTCTATATACTTCAAAAAAAGCATGTGCATAGAAAGGAAGTGGTTAATAATGGGAGCATAGAAATATCTAAAAGAAGGTTGTTATTCTAAGAGAGAGGAGGGTGTTGGCTCTATGGTTACTGTCCCCTTGGCAGAAAACATTTATATATATACATACATATTTATGTGTATTTATATATATAAATAATATATTTATATATAAATATATATAATTATAAAATTTATATAAATTTATAAATATAAATATATATATGGTAAGTCATATGGAGTAAGTCATATACATGACTGTATAAGTAAGTCATGTATATGACTTACTCCCCTTGCTTTGATTCTATGCTCACCTAACAATCTTCCAACTTGACTCGGTCTTAACAGGAATTCCTATTATGGGAAAAGAGCAGAAGACAGTTCTCTAGTTGGGTAATTATTAGCTAACACATTTGAATTCAGGCTTATATATCAGTATTTTCAGAGTCAGGTTAGTGGAGCTTCATGCTAAGAGGCTGGTCAGCTATGAAGAAGGCCTTGGGCTGATCTGATTTTCAAGTCTGAAAAATCAGGAATTCTAAGGGCAGCAAATAAGTACTACTCCCCAGGAACTACTGGGTGACTTGAATCAGGCTTCACTCAGCAGTGCTTTTCCTTTGCTGGCTGTCCCTTCAAGTTACAGTACATGTGTTCAGACTCCATCAGATGATTAGCAGCATAAAC